>NC_135785.1:6022500-6390000 GCF_051106095.1 Pogona vitticeps
AGAAGCACCCCCAGGCTGCGGACCCTGTCCCTTAGGGGGAGTGTAACCCCATTCAGGGCAGGGAAATGGCCCTCCAGCCTGTCCGGCAAAGCACCCACTAACAGCACTTCTGTCTTGTCTGGATTGAGTTTCAGTTTATTAACCCTCATCCAGTCCATTATCAGGTCCAGAAACGAGTTCAGCATATGGGCTGCAAAGCCAGTCTTCCCCCCCCCCCCCCCGTAGCTGCCCAGCAGGGGCTTTTTTAAATACCTGACTTCTAAAATCAAGTCAATTCAATGCAGTTTTGTGGATGCGAACACGGCTGTTGTTTTAATTTGTGTCTATGTGGGCTTTGGGTGGCTTCGGCACCACAGGGGTTTTTTTTGTAATTACTTAAAAAAATTCTTTCTTGAAATGTTGGTTGCTGCATCACTTCAATAGATTTAACACTGCAACCACCTGGCCTGTTCTCTCCATTGGGCTGAAGAAGAGCCTGCAGGGCAGCAGAAGACCAGTGGGCACAGAGCATGTGCAACGTGGACGCAGAGTGAGCACACCTGGACACGGAGAACAGTCCGTATGCCAGGAGGATCGCCCTAAAAAGGACCTGGAGGCCTTGCTCCCCCCAATTCTCATGTTTTCATTATTAATCAGCTGGGGTCACCTCTCTGGTGTCCCCTCCTTCGTTTCTAGCAATGCCATCAGGTATCGCCTCCTAGACACTCAATTTATCAATGTTATCACTTCTTTTTTTAAAAAAATCTAAATCTTTTAGAATAGCATGCTCCTAAAGCAGAAAGGTAACGAGTAGATTTCAGCAGTGTAGACCCCAAAACGAGTTAAAATCACCAGAAATAAACTGATTTCCCTTCAGTGCATGTGAACACAGCTAGTGGTTTAAATGCCGTGTGATCTGAGCCTGATTTTTTAAAACTCTGGACAGAAATTCATTCTAATTTCCTCAGTTTCCATCATGTTTCACCTCACAAATGTTCTGAGAATGGTGTTAGTGCTCATACTGGCATCTTTTTCTACATTCCAATAAAAGGTTTCCACTTTCTTCCAACCGCATCTGTACTAGTATGTATCTATTACTGATACTTCCTTGGCATTTAAAGGGAATATCTGCAAGCTTAAGATTCCCACTGTGGCGGATAGAATGACAGACTTGGACTCTGGAGAGCAGGGTTCAAATCTACACTCAGCCATGGAAAGTTACTGGGGAACGGGTAAAATCACTCCTTAAATATTTCACTTACCTTGAAAGCCCTACTAGGGTTCCTGTAAATCAGTTCCAATTTGACAGCACAAAACACACACACACACACATATGCACACAACTACCTGCAAACAAGAGTGCTCCCTGGAAGGACAGATCCTGAAGCTGAGGCTCCAATACTTTGGCCATCTCATGAGAAGAGAAGACTCTCTGGAAAAGGCCCTGATGTTAGGAAAGTGTGAAGGCAAGAGGAGAAGGGGACAACAGAGGAAGAGATGGATGGACAGGGTCACCAAAGCGACCAACATGAATTTGACGCAACTCCGTGAGTCAGTGGAAGACAGGAGGGTCTGGTGTGCTCTGGTCCATGGGGTCATGAAGAGTTGGACATGACTAAACAACAACACCTGCAAACTTATATTCAAGGACAACAGTACCTGCATGAGTTTTATGGATGTTTCCCTTGCCATTGAAAGAGATTCAGACAAGACTAGAGATGGGAATGAATAGACCAGAGATGGGGCAGGGAAGCTAGGATGTTGCCTCTCTGGGCACCTGCTAGAGAGGGCAGGGCACTGAACCACTGAACATCTCTTGTGGCCGTCAATGAACCATCTCTAGACAGGGCTGCAATTTGACTTCTTTTTGAAAAGGGAAGAGATCTGCAACCTGTGTGAAAAGTAACCAGGTGTTCACAGTGAAATATTCTCAAATAAATAGGCAAGGAGTAGACAGGACATGAATTGTTTGTAGTGAAGGAACATCAAAGGCAAAATTAGAGGTGGATAAGATAAGCACAGAGATAAACAACAAGTTCCTGTTCATCCAGATCCAACAGCATTAACATCTCTGTGCAAAATTGCAAACATCTTCAGTCGTCCTTCCTGGAAGATGAATGAGGGTAGTAGGACCAAAGGAAAGGAAATGCTGGGCATGCGCAGCCTATTGTGTTTTGAAGAAAGAGAAAGAGGCAATTAAACAAATTGACCTCGAAAACTGTCAGACCAGCATGGATGAGCTCTTGAAAGAAATTCAAGCCATAAGTCAGTGCCACTATCCAAACATTGTATCCTACTATAATTCCTTTGCAGTGAAAATGACATCAGGAATATGTTTTGGGGAACATGAACTTGCCAAAAATTAGCACAGCAGGGGAACTATATTATTTCAAAAAGTTGTGCAAGAACAGGAAAACAAGCTGGTAGCACCACAGGCAGCTAAGCCATTCAAGAGGTGCAGATTCAGGCAGGCACTGTGCAGAACTAGAGGTGAGCGTGTGATTACATTTCCATAGGCTTCATTCACAGTCTTTTCTGTGCCAGCATTCAGTTTAGGTGAGCATACAAAGACACTTACTGGTCTCTCAATCTTATTACAATAAATCTGTGACCACAGCCTCTCTTCCTTTGATCCTGCCTTCCTACCAAACCCAAGCTATCCTTTTATGGTCTGCTGTCAAGCCACTGGGACAGTTTAAAGGATTACATTGAGGTACGAAAAAATGGATAGTTTTCCAAAGTTCTCCGCATGTGTACAAACATATACACATACCATGGAAGCATTATTGTCTGCTGGAATGTTGTTGTATTGTATGCCATCACTGTTGTGTCAATGTTGTATCAATGTTTTTCTTTTTCTCTCTCTCTTTCTCTCTCTGTGTCAACATGATCTAGTGCTAAGCTAATGTAGCACTGCAGTGATAAGGTGATCTAGCGCTAGACTCAGTAGCTTTTTTAAAATTAAAAAGTACTTGGGGGCAACTAGGTAGAAAGATGGCACAGGTGGGTGTTTCTGCTGTCCCAAAACATTATGACCCCAACTCACTATGGCACCAGAAAACTACCAAAAGTCACACTCTCTAATCCTTTTGTAGAACAAAACAAACAAGCACATAGGCGAAACACAGCTTGAATTGTTGCGGTTAGAAAAGCAGAAGCCTACTGTAAGAGGAGGAAAAATTCTGATTGAAAAGAAGAAAAGACAGGCTGATTCCCATTGACCTTTGCATTGTGTGATCATTAAAAATGTTTTGAAGTTCCCCATGCCAATTCCAGAGAAAATTGCAAAGTATTTTCTAATGTTGTCACATACAAAGTCAACTAATGGGTATAGAACAAGACTGGAAAGCAAAGTGACAGGCTTTGGTCACTTTCTTAAATGATTCAGTTTTCAAGGAGGCAGCACGTACTGGGTGTTAATCAGATCCAACTTTGCATAAAATTCTGGAAGATGAACTCAGTGTTAGAATTCCATGCTTATCCTATGCCCAGGGTGGATGAACTAACAGAGAAATTAGGACAAGCCTCATAATTCTCTTCTCTAGATCTCACTAAGGGTTACTAGCAAATTCTCCTACGGCCATTGGATAAAGAAAAAATTGGCTTCATTTACACCCTTAGGCCTCGACCAATTCACATACATGCCCTTCGGCTTGCATCAAGCTGTGGCCACCTTCCAGCGCCTCATGGACAGAGTATTTACCTCAGTCCAGGAGTTTGTTGCTGTCCACATAGATGACATAATTGTCTTTAGTCAGTCTTAGGAGGAACATTTGCAACCCCTGTGGGTAGTATTAGAAATGCTGAGGAAGGCAGACTTGACAGTCAACCCCCAACCCCCACAAATATAAGATAGTCAAACACAGGTACAATACACAATAGTGTTTTATAACAGACTAACTGTGGCTAATTTTGCATAACTGTAATTTCATCTGATACTTTAATACAGGTTGTTCTGCTTCTTGCTTTTCATTTCACCATTGCACTGCATGGTGTTAGGAATTCATTGATTTCCCTGATTTCTTTTATATTGTGCCTTCATTTTGTGGATCATTTCCTCTGTTTATCTGATGTGATTTAAATGTCTTCAAATTAATTACACCTGTGGATACCCTCGGATCATCTCTGGTTACACTTTTCACCCACTGGGGAGAATAAAGGACTGTATGAAGTAGGTATAATCATATCTCCGAGAAAGGCAAAAGCCACTGAAGAGATAACATTTAGGTGATCCGTACATCTGAGGAAGAAACCGAAGCAAAGAAAGAAGACAGAGGAGAGTGGCTGACATTTTGTGTTAAAAAAGTCTTGCATCTTGTGAAAAAAATGCTTTGTACTTAGTGAAACATTTTTTTAAAAACACAGAATTCAATTCATACATAATAAAAATACAGAGAGGGTCGTTGAAGGTTAGGCTGATAAAAACATGTGCTGGACTCTTTGTTCTTCTGCAGAATTAAAAAAAATCTTGCAGCAGTGGTTTATTCTCACCCATTTACAATGTAATATTTTGCTAGCTGGTATATTAACTGAAATGTTACACAATGAACCTCAAGCCCCCAGTGTTCTCGGTCCAAAGAAAAGGTAAACCCTGGTAAATATTATGCCCATGGAACATTTTCATGTTACACAGGTGAGGTGAACATAATATTTTAGTTTCTTTTCACTTTGTTGTCAGATGTGTCTTCGCTCTCCCCCACTTTTATTTATTTATTTTGTTTATTTAGTCTCATGTATAAGCTGCCTTTCCTTGAGGTGGCTGACAAGATTAAAACAATTAAAAATTAAAGCACAAGAAGTAACACATTAAAAACAAATTAAACTGTTATAATAACCAAATATGTCAAGCAATTAAAAGCATTAACTTTAAAACAACACTTCCCATATTAGTTATTCTGAGGCTGTGGGATCTATCCCTCTTAGATCTTGCAGACCGCTTGATATTTTAAGGATGTCAACAGTCTGTTGATCTCTTAGTCTCTTTTATGAGTAAGTTATGCCAGTCTGGCAACAAAACCATAATGATGGTGAAAGCTGAATGAAAATGTTACGTATGTGTGCGTGTATATATATATCTATATATCTGATGCTAGATGGAACACCTTCCTAATTAACAAATATGATGCAAGATATTCAAAGTACTGTATATACAGCTCTTTATGTGGGAAAAGTAGACACAATGCTTTAGTGAAAATCACTGAGAAAGGCAAAAGGAACTGAGGGACATTCTGGCAAGCCAAATACCATAGGAAGAAAGAAAAATTGGAGGATGGCCGGGATGTGGCAATTCTTGGTTTCTGTGGTGGGCCTTCTTCTACTCCTGCAGTATCTGAAACAGCTTTGGTCAAGCCGAAAATTTCCTCCTGGACCTTTCCCGCTTCCTTTCATTGGAGGGATGTGGAGGATGTGGTTTAGATTTTCTCGAGATGTTCTCATTCAGGTACTTTCTGATAATTGACCCTAAGATGCATGTTATTTTGAGACCTGTACACTGCTATTATTATTGATTATTCCTATTCTACTACCGGATATTCGTTTAGCATGTTATGATATATGTAACTGGATTCACTTAAGCTACCTGGCGTCAGTCCTTGCCGTTGTTTTGTTTTGTTTTATTTTTGTTTTGCTCTGCTTTAGTTTGTGGTATCATGTGTTTCGTTTTCATTATTTCACTGTTGTAGCTTTGCTTAAGTATGCAAGCCCCCCTGAATAGTGTTTCACTAAATTGGGCGGTCTAAAAGCTCAATAAATAGAATAAGTAAATAAATTTGGTGAGCAGAATGGCGCATTATGTCCTCCGCTCTACAGCAACTCTTGCCAACCATTGCAAATAGTTTTCTCTCTAGCAGTGTTTTACAAATGCACTATGGTGCAAATATGATATGGAGAAAGGATGTGTAAAAGTAGATGGCATTGTTTGCTGCTCAGAAATGACTAATGGCTATGCTCACTTATGAATTCTGCAAAATAAAATTATGCAGGGGATACTAGAGCCAGGGAACATCCACTCCAGTTCAGTGTTGGGAGAGTGAGAACAGACAAAAGAAAATATTTCTTTGCACAGCATGTTGTTAGTCTGTGGAACTCCTTGTCACATGATGTGGTGATGGCATCTGGCCTCAAGGCCTTTAAAAGGGAATTTGACAGATTCCTGCAGGAAAAGTCCATTGCAGGTTATAAACCATGATGGGGATGAAATATAATCTCCAGGCTTAGAAGGAAGGGACCTCTAAGTGCCAGATAAAGGGGAAGGGGACCAGGAGACACGTATCTCGTTGTCCTGTGTGCTCCCAGAGGCATCTATTGGGTCCATGGTGAGATACTGGAAGCTGGACTAGAGGGGCCGTTGGACTGATCCAGCATGGCTCTTCTCATGTGCTTATGTTCTTAATATTTACTGTATTTATTCTGATAAATCATAGTGGTTTCATTGTTTTTTATTTCTATACTTTGGCTGTAACCGTTTTTTATGTATAGAGTCAGAATGCTTCAAAATAAAGAAGGGGCAGCATCAGGCTGCAAACCATAAACAGGAGGCAAATCGGCTGCTCCTTTTGCCACATAAATCCCACAGCTCTGGACCGTTGCTTTGCATGGTTCTCCAGAGGTAGCTGTTTTGTAACTTTCATGGCTCTGAGGACCTCTCAGAGCCAGATGTGGCTCACCAGCTGTCCGTGGATTACATGCAGTGAAGCCTCTGTAGAGTCCATAAAGAATAATTGGCTCTAGGAGTCCCTCAGAGCTCCAGCGGTTAGGAAACAGCTGATGAGGGAGGGAGCAGCAGCAAAGAAGCAGTGGTGGACCAAGGAGGAGCTATGGTGCAAAAAAACACCCCCAAAAAATACAGGAGTAGCAGAAATGAAGGGGAACAGGAACCTGGGTGTAAGGAGGAAAATGGAAGGAAGAAGGAATGGCAGCAGAATGGGGAGGAACAGCTGACGAAGTGCAGATTGGGAGCCACTTTCTGCCTGAGGCAGTAGGTTTGGGCTGCCCCGAATGGCCAGTAAAGCCCTTTTCACTCGCATCTGATCCAGAGACAAAAGTTTAATAGAAAAGATTTAAAAGTTTTAGGAATTGCTGGTGCGTTGAATGGCTCTCTTGAAAAGAGCTAAGTATTTGCTGTTAAGCATCCTTTTGGGATATGCACTGCTTTTCGAAAAAAAGTTGCATATGTACCTGCCAATAACAGGACAGAGTAAGACAACCCTATTGTCACCGTTGGTTGGGCTGCCCAGCCTAACATATCTTGCCAGGTTGCTTTGGCAGTAGCAAGGATAAAATGGTAGCACATGGAGAAAGTGTCCATAGGAGAAGGGGACCAGCAGCTGAAGAAGCCCAGTGTTGCAGTGGTTAAAGTGCAGTCCTGCAGTCATATCCTGAGTTTGATATGGGCTCAGATAACCAACTCAAGATTGACTCAGCCTTCTATCCTTCTAAGTGGTCGTAAGACCAGATAGGCGGGATATAAATAACCAACTAACCAACCAGCCAGCCAGCCAGCCAGCCAGCCAGCCAGCCAGCCAGCCAGCCAACCAACCAACCAACCAACCAACCAAATAAATAAATAAATAAACAAATAACTAAATAACTAAAGAACTAAATAACTAAATAACTAACTAAATAACTAACTAACTAACTAAATGAATGAATAACTAACTAACTAACTAACTAACTAACTAACTAACTAACTAACTAAATAAATAAATAAATAAATAAATAAATAAATAAATAAATAAATAAATAAATAAATAAATAAAAGGCCAGCAAATTGAGTCCCCAACTCATGGGGAGGAGGGCATTGTGAAGCCTGCCAAGTGAGATCACCAGAGAATGCATCAGCTTAGGCATCCATTTTGGATTTGGGCAGGGTTAGGGATTTATTTTCACGTTACACCTTTAGTGGATTTTATCATCACTGGAAATAAAATCCTGATGATATTTGGCATATATCTGAATGTTAAGTTACTTGATAGGAAGATCCCTACACACCATGGCCATCTCTGGATCTTCTGCCAAGCACTGGACTACATTAGCATAATATATGTTATTATATTCTGTACAAGTATTGTTGCATTGTATGCCATTCTGGATCTCTTTGGGGAGAAGAATAGCATATTCATACATACATACATACATACATACATACATACATACATACATACATACATACATACATACATACATACATACATACATACATACATACATACATACATACATACATACATACATACATACATACATACATACATACAAATCTAGTTTGCGGGTACTGGAATACTGTCTTTTTTTCTCAGTTAGTTTCCTGTATCTGATTTGATCAGATTCTTCTTTTTCACAATCAGCATTTCAGCTGAGTCTTTGATGTGTTTATGATCTCAAGGATCTTCTACTCCTTCAGAGCTGTGCTCCAGATGATTCAAAGCTTCAATTACTCCTGCAGAACACATTTTTGTGGGTGTGTTTCAACAGACGTAATACATGCAAGATAACTTGTGTTAGTTACCGTGTTTTTCTGTGTATGAGATGATACTTTTTCCTAAAATAGAGTAAAAATTGAGGGCTGTTTTATACATGGAATTAAGAGGGGGGAAAGGATCAAAGCACTGCAGGATTGCAGCCCTTTGATCCTGCAGTCCTTTCATCACTGGTTTACCCCTCTACTTCCGCAGCCCTTTGATCCTGCTTTTGCGAGGCTTAGGAAGTGGAGAGGGAAAGCACGGATCAAATTTTCTTGTTTGAGTTTGGAAAAGTGGGGGTCGTCTTGTACATCAGGTTGTCTTATACTTGGAAAAATATGGTACGTAACTTTAGCATTGATAATGAAGAAATTGAAATACAGATATTTTGCATACCTTGGTTCAATCATCAATCCAGATGGAGACTGTAGCCAAGAGATCAGAAGAAGACTTGAGTCTCAAAAGGGCAGCCATGAAGGAGCTAGAAAAGTTCCCCAGTTGTAAAGGTGTGCTGTTTGAGACCAAGGCCAAGATAATCCACACTACTGTATACACAGTTACTATGTCTGGATATTAAAGTGATTAGATTTTAGATTAGGCATCCCTCAGTCTATAGAGACTATGGTATCATGCTCTGAATAGAGGACTTGGAACAACATTTAGTGTGGCTGAGAAGGCCAGTTCGAGAGTGACAATCCCTTCCACACTGAAGACAAATACAATCTGTTTCCTGTCCAGTTCCCTGGTTTGGCTGGTTTCGGAACTGACTCTTTGCCTGGGCCTGCTGAATGAGTGCCTCTTCAAATTGGGAGAGGCCATGCTGCTCCACCTGCCTCCAAGTGAAGAAAGCCAACAGGAAAAAGATTGATTCATCCAAAAGGCTGACGGAGAACCCTGCAGATGTCATGGACTGCCATAAAGATGAACAACTGGGTCCTAAATGAAATCCAAGCCTGGAGTTCCTGTAGAAGCAAAAATGGTAAAACTGAAGTAATTGTGCTTTGGGAACTTCACAAGAAGAGAAGACTAGCTGGAAAAGATTCTACAGTCAACGTGAACCTTGAAGGATCCACCTTGATCTGCCTACCTTGCATATATGAAGATCATGGTCTCCAGGCACATCTAATTCACTCTTTGTAGTAGAATTACACCTTCACTGGAAGGACAGATCCTGAAGCTGAGGCTCCAATACTTTGGCCATCTCATGAGAAGAGAAGACTCCCTGGAAAAGACCCTGATGTTGGGAAAATGTGAAGGCAAGAGGAGAAGTGGACGACAGAGGACAAGATGGTTGGACAGGGTCATTGAAGCGACCAATATGAATTTGACCAAAATCTGGGAGGGAATGGAAGGCAGGAGTGCCTGGCGTGCTCTGGTCCATGGGGTCATGAAGAGTTGGACATGACTTAACGACTAAACAACAACAGTAAAATTACAGTGGCTGAAGTCTCCTGAGACTACACAAGATGTAAGGTCTACTTGACCAGTATCTTTAAAAGCCCCTTCCAAAAAGCAGGAAGGATAGGCTGAGGATGTTTAATGAGAAAACATTTGTGATATTGCTTGTGCATGAGGTTGCTGTGGGTTGGATGCAACTTGTTGGCACATAACAACAACAGTGGTTTTGTTCCTATCCTGCTGTTCTTATCTAATACATCCTTCATGGGGTTTTTTTTTTAAATGCCAGGTCATACTGAAAAGAAAAGCAAAAAATAAAGAAGATAAGATTATTATTATTTTAAATAACTAACTGATAGATTTTCTTAAAAAGTAAGTTTTAGCCAAGTGTTTATTATTGGCTTTCAGAGTTTCGTTCGGGGAGAAGAAGGTGGGCAGAAGCTGTGGAGGTGAGGATGGTGGAAATAGTGTATTTACTTGAAATCATGTACTTGATTTGAGTGTAACATTCATTCCCACTTTTTCTTTTCCCCTTCCTTTATTTAAAAAATCCAAATGATAGATGGCTAAGCAATATGGAAACATTTACACTATCTGGTTTGGACATCAACCTGTTGTTGTGTTGTCTGGGTTTCAAATCGTGAAAGAAGGGATGGTAGCCACTTCAGAAGCCTTCTGCGATCGACCAAAGATTGCTCTTGCTGATGCGGTCCTCGGCAATTCATGTAAGTTGTTGAGAAGCATACCTGATTTTACTGTATATTTTTCCTCCAGAAGAATGGAAGGAGCGTGAAGTTGAAGGAACTCTTGGGAAATGCGATGTACAGAGCTCAGCACGTTAGGTCTGAAAATGATTCCTTGCTTTATTAACAGCAGTTCATTAGTTCTAAAAGAAGCAGAGGGGCGTCTACAGAGTGGTATATAGGTTTTCAACATTGATCCCTTAGAACATGTTTCATGTGGGCTCCTTCAGAATCACTCTTTTAGTCTTGTTGGAATTGTCTTCCCCAGCTTGGCTCACCCCTCCCACCGGTGGGTTACAAGACCCATAACACAAATCTCAATAGTGATGAAAACTTTTGGGTTGGGAAAAGGTGTGTGTTCCTCTAACACAGGATCACATCTTCCCATCCACAGATCAAAACACCCACATGCATTGAAGAAGACCACAGAGAGCCAGTAGTTTATTTGGCGACACTTAACTCCAGGTCTTCAGTGGAACATGACAGAAATTGCCTAAAAACATTGTCTTGACAAAGGACAGCTCAGTTCTCCTCTCAATCCCCTTAGTCCCCTGCAGGTTATGATGGTCCAGAGGCTGTGCCTGTTGGTTTTGCTGAACGAAGATTTTGTCACTAGGCATCCAAAGAAACCTCAACTGCCAAAGCAGAGAATTGCTTGTGTAGAGCTAATTGTTGTGTCTTCTTTTGGTTAGTGGACAAATATGAACTACAAAAAACCCCAGCACAAATAATAATTAGTTGCTGTTGTTTAGTTGTTTAGTCATGTATGACTCTTTGTGACCCCATGGACCAGAGCACGCCAGGCCCTCCTGTCTTTGCCAAATTCATGTTGGCCGCTTCAATGACCCTGTCCACCCATCTCGTCCTCTGTCGTCCCCTTCTCCTCTTGCCTTCACTCTTTCCCAGCATCAGGGTCTTTTCCAGGGAGTCTTCTCTTCTCATGAGATGGCCAAAGTATTGGAGACTCAGCTTCAGGATCTGTCCTTCCAGTGAGCACTCAGGGTTGATTTCCATTTCTTTGAGGATTTGCCGTAGTCTGCTGTGGTCCACACAGTTAAAGGCTTTCGCATAGTCAATGAAGAAGAAGTAGATGTTTTTCTGGTACTCTCTGGCTTTCCATTATCCAGCGCATGTTAGCAATTTGGTCCCTAGTTCCTCTGCTCCTTCGAAATCCAGCTTGTACTTCTGGGAGTTCTCGGTCCACATACTGCTGAAGCCTACCTTGTAGGATTTTGAGCATAACCTTGCTAGCGTGGGAAACAAGTGCGGTAGTTGGAGCATTCTTTGGCACTGCCCTTCTTTGGGATTGGGATGTAGACTGATATTTTCCAGTCCTCTGGCCACTGTTGAGTTTTCCAAACTCGCTGGCATATTGAATGTAGCACCTTAACAGCATCATCTTTTAAGATTTTAAATAGTTCCACCGGAATGCCATCACCTCCACTGGCCTTGTTGTTAGCCAGGCTTTATAAGGCCCACTTGACTTCACTCTCCAGGATGTCTGGCTCAAGGTCAGCAACCACACTATCTGGGTTGTCCGGGATATCCAAATCTTTCTGGTATAGTTCTTCTGTGTATTCTTGCCACCTCTTCTTGATGTCTTCTGCTTCTGTTAGGTCCCTCCCATTTTTTGTCCTTTATCATGTTCATCTTTGCACAAAATGTTCCTTTAATATCTCCAATTTTCCTGAACAGATCTCTGTTTTTCCTTTTCTATAATATTCCTCTATTTCTTTGCATTGTTCATTTAAGAAGGCCCTCTTGTCTCTCCTTGCCATCCTTTGGAAAATCTGCATTCAATTTTCTGTAACTTTCCCTATCTCCCTTGCATTTTGTTTTCCCTTCTCTTCTCTGCTATTTGTAAGGCCTCGTTGGACAGCCACTTTGCTTTCTTGCATTTCCTTTTCTTTGGGATGGTTTTTGCTGCTGACTTCTGTACAATGTTACGAGCCTCTGTCCAAAGTTCTTCAGGCACTCTGTTCACCAAATCGAGTTCCTTAAATCTGTTCTTCACTTCCACTGTGTATTCATAAGGGATTTGGTTTAGATTATACCTGACTAGCCCAGTGGTTTTTCCTACTCTCTTCAGTTTAAGCTTGAATTTTGCTATGAGAAGCTGATGATCAGAGCCACAATCAGCTCCAGGTCTTGTTTTTGCTGACTGTATAGAGCTTCTCCATCTTTGGCTACAGAGAATATAATCAATCTGATTACGGTATTGCCCATCTGGTGATTTCTATGTGTAGAGTTGCCTCTTGTGTTGTTAGAAAAGAGTGTTTGTGATAACCAGCTTGTTCTCTTGACAAAACTCTATGAGCCTTTGCCCTGCTTCGTTTTGAACTCCGAGGCCAAACTTACCTGTTGTTCCTTTTATCTCTTGACTCCCTACTTTAGCATTCCAGTCCCCTATAATGAGAAGAACATCTTTCTTTGGTGTCAGTTCTAGAAGGTGTTGTAAGTCTTCATAGAATTGGTTAATTTCAGATCTTCCACATCGGTGGTTGGTGCATAAACTTGGATTATTGTGATGTTGAAAGGTCTGCCTTGGATTCGTATTGACATCATTCTATCATTTTTGAGATTATATCCCATTACAGCTTTTCCCACTCTTTTGTTGACTATGGGGGTTACTCCATTTCTTCTATGGGATTATTGCCCACAATAGTAGATATGTATGATAATCATCTGAATTGAATTTGCCCATTCCCATCCATTTTACTTCACTGATGCCCAGGATGTCAATGTTTATTCTTGCCATCTCCTGTTTGATCACCTCCAGCTTCCCGAGGTTCATAGATCTGACATTCCAGGTTCTTATGCAGTATTTTTCTTTGCAGCATTGGACTTTCCTTTCACTTCCAGGCACGTCCACAGCTGAGCGTCCTTTCGGCTTTGGCCCAACCACTTCATTAGCTCTGGAGCTACTTGTACTTGTCCTCCGCTCTTCCTCAGTAGCATGTTGGACGCCTTCCGACCTGAGGGGCCCATCTTCCAGCGTCATATCTTTTAGCCTTTTGTTTCTGATCATGGGGCGTTCTTGGCAAAGATACTGGAGTGGCTTGCCAGTTCCTGCTCCAGATAGATCGCATTTAGTCGGAACTCTGCACTATGACCTGTCCGTCTTGGGTGTCCCTGCACTGTATAGCCCACAGCTTCTCTGAGTTACTCAAGCCCCTTCGCCACGACAAGGCAGCAATCCATGAAGGAGAATAATTAGGCATGGGGAGAAATTAAAAAATGAATCACGATATTCATTTAAAATTGCTGATGCATCAAATATTCATCCCTTCATATTCGTCAGTTCCAGAGACCCCGACGAATACGAAGGGACAAATATTGCCCCTTTATTATCCGTCCCCCATAGGAAGAGAGGGAAGGCTAGCTTTCCCTCTCTTCCTATGGCCTTGCCTTTCTGCCTATGGACCCACCAATCAGCTGATTGGCAGGCTGATAGGCAGCCAGCCAGCCCCACAGCCACCCACTCCCACAGCCTATCCCCCAACCCCTTCCTCTCCCTACCTTAGCTCTGTCACCATCCGCCACTGCCCGGCGCCGCTGTCATGCATCACCGCTGCAATCTCCAGCTGGCCTCCGCAGCCACCGCCTGCAGAAAGGGACACTGGCCGACATTTGCAAAGATGGAGGTGGCGGCAGTCCGACAGTGACGGTGGTGCAGCAGCAGCTGCCAATGTAGGAAATGTGGTGACGGGGCAGGGGGGCAGGCTGTAGGGGTGGGGGTTCAGCTTTGTTTTTTAGACAGCTTCTGGCTGTCTAACCCCCCACCATAAACCGACAAATAAATTTTTGCTTCGTTGGTTCATGGGGGAAGCTTCGTGCTTCATATACTTTGATGGATCATGAAGCAGGACGACTCGCCAAAATTGTGAATCATCCCCATCTCTAACAATAATTTTAAAGCAGAGAAAATGGGTTAGCATCCCATTTGGTAGGGAACACAAGAAACACAAAGGTGACACACAAATGAATTGTTCAATGGCCCAAATCCTGGTGCTTAGCATAGTCAATTTCTACCAAAATAGGCCCACTGAATCAACTGAACTCACAGAGTTGCCTTATAAATCCGTCTTGATGCACTGGGCTTACTCTAGTTCAAGTTACTATGCAAAGCAACAGGATTTTGGCAGTGGGATAATTTCTGAAATGGGCAGAAATCTGACATCAGGAATGACAACTCAAGAGAAACCAGTTTCAGAAAACTGCGACCCTCCACGACACTCTGTGAAGAGATCTCTGGGTGGCTATGGTAAAAAAAAAATGAATTGCAAGATTTGAGCATGAGACTATAGAAGTGACTACATAAACAACTTCCAGTGCATTTTGAATATGCATTATGCATATTAATACACCATCTTCCTGTAATATCTTATGGGTATAAAATAGATATCTCTCTTGATTGTGACCTCTGTTGCTATGACGGTGAAGTCTCCCTGACGTACAACTTTCTCTGGCTAGGACATGCTAATTAACAGGTTTGTTAAGGAACCATTATCAGTGATCACTTTGTCCGTTCTCTGTATCCTCACTGGGATGTGACCCTCACCATTACAGAGGCATATAAAGGGCATTGTATCTGAACTCCCTTATGTGGGAAGAAGTCAATTGTCGTCCATGAAGGCTCACACTGAAAGAAACTTTTTAGTCTTTAATATTCAAACGATATTTTACCTTTTTCCTTTTTTTCCTTCCTTCATTATTTTGGACTTGCCAGACAACATTTGAAACAGGCCTAAATCCAGAGCAGTTCAGTACACCTGTAGTTCTTCTGCTAATCTGGTCCAACCTTCTCCAAAACCTCAACACGTTCAACCAAAATAATACAGTGGTGCCTCGCATAGCGAGGTTAATCCGTTCCGGATTAACCTTCGCTATGCGAAAACATTGCTAAACGGGTATAAAAAAGCCATAGAAACGCATTGAACTTCGTTCAATGCGTTCCTATGGCTTGAAAACTCACCGTTAAGCGATGTTTCTCCATAGCGCCGCCATTTTCGCGCCCTTGGTAAGCGAGGGCAGGGCGCGAAAATGCGGCGCGGACCTTCCGGCGGCCATTTTGGAACCGCCGATCAGCTGTTCTCCCCCGCTTCATTATGCGAAGATCGCTAAGCGATCATCGCAAAGCGAAAAATCGCCATAGGGGCCATCGCTGAGCGAACACTCCAGCGATGGCCCGGACCCCCTCGCTATGCGAATTCATCGCATAGCGAAGCACTCGCTAAGCGAGGCACCACTGTATTTACTTACTTACTTACTTACTTACTTACTTACTTACTTACTTACTTACTTACTCACTCACTCACTCACTCACTCACTCACTCACTTACTTACTTACTTACTTAGTTTCTCCAGGGGACTCCAGGCAGCTCACAGTATTAAAAAGAATAGAATTAAAAACAGAAGACACAGATTAAAAACAAATGAAACTATAAAGCTGATTAAAATATATTAAATAATTTAAATCATGTAAAATACAACAAGGGGGACGTGTTGGCGCTGTGGGTTAAACCCCAGAAGCCTATGTGCTGCAAGGTTGGAAGACCAGTGGTCGTAGGATCGAATCCACACGACGGATGGAGCTCCCGTCACTTGCCCCAGCTCCTGCCAACCTAGCCGTTCAAAAGCATGTAAAAATGCGAGTCGATAAATAGGTACCACCTTGGTGGGAAGGTCATGGCGCTCCGTGTCTAGTCACGCTGGCCACGTGACCACGGAAACTGTCTTCAGACAAACGCCGGCTCTACGGCATGGAGACGGGGATGAGCACCGCACCCTAGAGTCAGACATGACTGGACTAAATGTCAAGGGGAACCTTTACTTTTTAAAAGCATAACAAACTATCTTAACTTTAAAAATAGCATTCAAGAACTTAGTGATGATGGTTGAAAGGTGGGTCTTCAGCTGTAGGTGGAAGGATAAAAGGGAGGTGACCAACCTAACCTCCCAAGGGAGAGCATCGTGAAACTTGGGGAGCGGCCACAGACAAGTTTCTCTCCATGGCTCCTCCCTGATTATGGGATGCTGCCATGGTTTTGCTGCATGGCACCAATCCATTTCCCGAACTCTTCCATTTTATGAGCCAAAAACACCCAAGCACTCTTGTTCCAACTCATCCTGAGATAATATCAACCAAGTTGTCCCATTTCCTTTGATGTCCCATTTACTTAGGCCTGCTATGAATAAAGTTGCATAAGCTTAATAGCTTGGAAACTTTCTGAATATCCTGCATTGCCCCATGTTATACCTACCTGCTTATCTGCTTTGTTGTTTCTCACTAGGATAAAAGTATGGAAGCTATATAAGAAGCTTCTGTTTGTGTAAAGAGAATGTGCTGCCACGTGTCTCAGTTTCTTATTCCCTTTATTCCCATCAATAGGAATGGCATTTCAGAAAATAACAGTTATAAAAATAACATCTGGAAAACATAGTACATAATGAAGTTATTCAAAAACACGTAATGTGCAATGTGTACTCCATTTTAAAAGTTGCCATTTCCAATTTATGGATACTGATATTTAAGTGTCCAACCTGTGAATACTTGTCCAATAACAACAACAACAACAGAAGCAGAAACCTCATGCGCACAAAAGTTAAATAACTGACAGAAAGGGAATATATCAAAAGACTGCAGAAAATCTTAAAATAAAAATTAAATGGGGGAAATAAAATCAAAGCCATAAACTCATGGGCCGTTCCAGTAATTAGATAGCCAGCTGCAATAATATATTGGACTCAAAATGAATTAGAAGAATTGGATTGGAAAACACAGAAACTAATGAACATGCATCATGTACTGCATCCAAATAGTGATGTGGTCAGATTATATTTACCATGAAAAATTGGAGGTTGTGGATTACTGCAAATACAGCAGGTAGTAGAGGAGGAAAAAAGAAGCTTAAATGATTTTATCAGTACAAGCAGAGAAAAATTACTTAAGGCAGTGAAAATTGAGAATATTTTGACCACAATAGAAACAAAGGTTCAATATTAGAAACAACAAATTGAAAATAAATTAAACAACTGGAAAAATAAACCACTACATGGACAACACCTGAGAAATATTTATGGAAAGCATGATCATAATTCAACATGGGCATGGCTAGAACTGGCGATCCTTAAGAAAGAAAACAAAGGTTTAATTTTTGCTGCACAAGAGCAAGCACTCCAAACCAACGTGATGAAAGCTATGATCCAAGGAATGAGTGCTAATAGCAAATGTCACCTCTGCCAAGAAAAAGATGAAACTGTGTCACACTTCATCTGTGAATGTCCAAAGATTGCACAAACAGATTACAAAATTAGATATGATAAGAGTGGAAAATTAATGCACTGGTCATTATGCAAAAAGTATTACTTGCCAGTCTCAAAAAATCCATGAGAACATCAGATAGAGAAGGTGTCAGAAATGAGGAAGTCAAGATCTTTTAAGATTTCCGAATCCAAACTGATAGACGCCTTGAACATAACACACCAAACATAGTAGTAATAGAAATGCCTGGATCATTGACATTGCAATTCCAGGGGATGCCAGAGTTGAAAATAAAGAACTGGAAAAACTAACAAAGTACAGAGACTTGTCAATCGAAAAACATCTCACTTGTGGATGAAACACACTTCAGTGGTCCCCGTAGTCATTGGGGCTTTGGGAACAATATCAAGAAACTTCACACAGTACTATAAGCAGTTGCAGATCTCAAAAATCACCTCATGAGAGCCACAAAAAATGGCAATATTAGGAACAGCATACATAGTGTGCCAATATGTAACAACTGCATTTTAGCTGTGTCTGGTTTTTTGTTTTTAATGACGGGGTCTCTTCCCTAGGAGAAAGGCAGCATAGGGATAAAATAAATTAATCATAGAAATACAGAATAATGAAGTTGCAAGGGGCCTGCAAGGCCATTTAGTCCAACCCCCTGCTCAAGGCAGGAATACAAATCAAAAGATATCTGCCAAGTGGTTGTCTAAATTTATCTTGAATGCCTCCAGTGTTGGAGCACTCACTACCTCTTGGGGGGGGGGTCATTGGTTCCACCATTGTACTGCTCTAACAGTAAGGAGGTTTTTCCTGATATTCCACTGAAATCTGGCTCCCTGTGACTTGAGCCCATTATTGTGTGCGCTACACCGTGGTGTGAATGAGAACAGATGCTGCCCCTCCTCATTCGACAGTCTTCTTTTCTCGAGGCTAAACATGCCCAGTTCTTTCAGTCTTTCTTCATAGGGCTTGGTTTCCAACTCCTGATCATCCTTGTTGCCCTCCTCTGAACCTGTTCTAATTTGTCAGCATACTTCTTAAAGTGTGGTGTCCAGAACTGAAGACACAAGACTTAAAGTGAGACCTAACCAGTGGTGAACAGAGAGGAACTAGTATCTTGCAGGATTTGGAGACCATACTTCTAATAATGCAGCCTAAAATAGCATACAGTGGTGCCCCGTATAGCGAGGTTAATCCGTTCCGGATTAACCCTCGCTATACGGAATCATCGCTAAGCAGGTAGGGGAAACGTATTGGAACGCATTAAACTTCGTTTAATGCGTTCCAATACGTTTGTTACTTACCCGTTCAGCGAGATTCCAGGTGCTGGCAGCCATTTTCGCGCCTTCGCTAAGCGAGGGCACGGCGCGAAAACGGCTGCCGGCAGCCATTTCCAGGCTTCCGGCGGCCATTTTGGAACCGCCGATCAGCTGTTCGGCGGCTCCAAAATGGCCGCCGCAATACCCGATCTTCGCAATGCGGGTTTTCCCCATTGCGAAGATCGGGGGAGTTTCCGTATAGCGATCCCGAAAAAGGGATCGCTATACGGAAACATCGCTATACGGTGCACTCGCTAAGCGAGGCACCACTGTATTCCCTTTTTGAAGCCACATCACACTGTTGGCTCATATTCAGCTTATGATCTATGACAATTCCATGATCCTTCTCACTCATAGTATTCTTGAATGGAGTATCCCCCATCTTGTAACTGTGTGAGAGAGTTTTCTTTTTTGCTAGATGCAGTACTTCGCATTTATCCCACTCTGTTGTTTTCAGCCTAGTTCTCCAGCCTAGCTGGATTATTTTGAATGTTGTTTCTGTCTTCCAGGGTATTAGCTAATCCACCCAATTTTGTGTCATCTGTAAATCTAATTAGCATTCCCTGCATCCCCTGATCCAGATCATTAATAAAAACGTTGAAGAGTACTGGGCCCAGGACTGAGCCCTGGGGTACCCCACTTGTTACCTCCTCCCAGTTTGAGAAGGAGCTATTGATCATCACCTTCTAAGTACAACTCTATAGCCAACTGTACATCCACCTGACAGTTCATCTATCCAGCCCACACCTAGTTATCTTACTAATCAGAATATCAAGGGGCACTTTGTCAAAAGCTTTGATCAAGTCAAGATATACTATGTCTACAGCATTCCCTCTGTCTATCAGGAAGGTTACCTGCTCAAAACTTGAGTTCAGATTAGTTTGACAGGATTTGTTCTTGACAAATCCATGTTAGCTTCTAGTTATTACTGCATTGTTTTCCAGGTGCTTGTATAGTAACCGTTGTATAATTTCTTCCAGAATTTTCCCTGGGACTGATGTCAGGCTGACAGGTCTGTAGTTCCCAGGTTCCTCCTTTTTGCCGTTTTTGAAGATAGGGAAAACATTGGTCCTTCTCCAATCTTCTGGTATCTCACTTGTTTCCCATGCTTTTGAGAAAAGAATGGACAGTTGTTCTGAGTGTTCTTCATTGGTTCTGGGAGGCCTTCAATACTCTTGGATGCAGTTCATCCAGCCCTGGAGATTTGAACTCATTCAAGGTAATAAGGTATTCCTTGACTATTTGATTATCAGTCTCCAGCTTCAATCCTGTTCCTCCCACTTGCACTTAAGATTTCTCTGGAGGGTCATTTGGGAAACGACTGAGATAAAATAGGAATTGAGCATTTCTGCCTTTTCATTCCCATCTGCTGTCATTTTTTCATATCCATTGAGTAGCTGAGCCATTGTTTCTTTTGCTATGCATATACATGAAGAATGCTTTTTTTGTTGCTTTTAGTGTCTCAAGATAACCTCAGCTCATTCTCAGCTTTTGCCTTCCTAATGCCATCCCTGCAATTCCTTGCCATTGTCTGTATTCTTCCTTTGTGGACAGGCCTTCCTATACATGCCCTTTTTGTTTGTTTGTTTTCAGGTCCTCTCTGAGCTTTTTGAGTGAAGCCACACTGGTTTGTTTGTGTTTTTTGGGTGTTTGTGTGTTTGTTTGTTTTGTTTTGTTTTGTTTTGTTTTGTTTTTGCTGTCTCCCACCTTTTTTTTCTTGTTGGAATTGTTTGCAATTGTGCCTTTAGAATTTCCTTTTCTTAGCAACTCCCACTGTTCTTGAACTCCTTTCCTTGTTAGGATCTTCTGTCATGGGAGTTTATTTATTCTTGTTCTGAGTTCATTAAAATTGGCTTTGTAAAAATCCAGCATATGTGTGTGGCTACACTCTGCTTTGATTTCCTTTAAAATCATGAACATGGCCACTCTTGCGTGGAGTTCCCCTTTCTGCCACTTTGTCCACTAAGTCATCTTAAGTCATAAATAAATATATTTCTGGAACCATATGATGCTTGACTTCCATTTATGACACAAATCAAAATGATCAGCACTTCCTATTGAATTAAAAAAAAGCATTGTGGGAATCTACCCCAAAAGTTTAAGTGAGAAAGAGTGAGTATCTCTTGGGTCATTTTATCCAGGGTAGTATCAGGTAGATATAATGGACCCAGACTATATTCTCAGTAGACTTACAGTTCTCCAGTTTAAGCAAATGAATATGAAAACACAGAGATGGACTGAACCAAACATTTATCCTAAGCTAAACAACAACTTATTCACATGTATTTGTGAGTATCTCTTTTTTTGGTGTGAATTGTTATGCATTACTACTTTGACTGGATTTTTAGTACTGCTTGTGTTTTCAATTTTTGTGTTTTCCATTTCTCAGAGCAGCATTTTTTTTCTTTTTAAATATTTATATACTTATTGTTCTTAGTTTTAATATTGCCTTTTAATGGGGTCCTCTTGGCACTCATTGTTCTTAAGTTTAAATATAGTCTTTCATTGATATTAACCACCATTGTATATGCATTGTTTTCAACTTTAAATGTTGTCTTTCAATGTTGTAAGCTGCCTTTGCATCCTTTTCAAGGAGAAAGGCAGGGTAGAAATATTTTTAAATAAATAAATACATTTCTTCTTGATTCTCAGCTGCTAGAGGTCTTATATTTGAAAGTGGTCACCCTTGGAAGGAGCACAGAAAGTTTGGTCTCATCACCATGAGGAAGATGGGGATTGGAAAGAAAAGCATGGAGTCCCAAATAAATGAAGAGGTCCAGCAGCTTTTGGAGACTTTTCAACAGACAAATGGTACCACATTATTAGAAAATAATTTTGCGATTTGTTTCATCTTGCAGAAATATTTACCATATTTTTCCGTGTATAAGACAATACTTTTGCCTAAAAATTTTAGACTAAAAATTGAGGGTCATCTTATAGACGGAAGTAAGCTGAGGAGAGAACACAAACAAGTGGAGGGGAAAGCAGGGATCAAATTTTTCCTGCAGGGCTTTGATCCCTGCTCTCCCCTCCACTTGCTAATCCTTAGCAAAAGGAAAGCAGGGATCAAAGTGCTGCAGGATTGCTTTGATCCTTGCTTTCCCCTCTGCTTTCTAAGTCTCATGGGGTTTAACAAAAGGAGGGGGAAAGAATCAAAGCAATCCTGTGGCTGTATAAGGGGGAAAGGGATCAAAACAATTGTGCAGTTACAGGAGTGCTTTGATCCCTTTCCCCCTCCTTTTGCTAAGCCCCACGGGGCATAGCACAAAGGGAGAAAGCAGGGATCAAAGTGATCCTGCAGCGCTTTGATCCCTTTCCCCCTACACTTGCTAAGCCCCACTTCTATTTCTTAATTTTGGGTTAGAAAAGTTGGGGGGGGTCTTATACATGGGGACATCTTATACATGGAAAAATACGGTATGTACAATGCCTGTTTGTTTTTAAATGGAATCTAATGTCATTTAACTTATATTCAGAAGAAGCTGTTGCAGAGTTTTGAATTTGGGTTAAATTCCTCTTGGTGCACAGCAAAAGTGCAGGGATTCACAGAGAAGAAATGTTTCAAGGTCCCTCATTTAGTTCACTGTTTTTACTCATTAAGTGGCATTTACAGTCTCAATGACTGACTCTGAGACATTAATTGGAGAACAAATAAAAAGTTTCCTTTACTTACAGTTGTGAACCCGTACAACACCAAACAAAACATGGCTGCCTGCAGCAACAGGCCTCAACAGACTCATTGACTATCAACAAATTAAAAGAGGGAAGGAGACACAGAGCAGAGAGGCGGGGCTCCCTTTGAATTCAGAGACCATGAAAGAATTATTGGTTAGTGCTGGATAGACTGACAGTCAAACCTGCCCAGAAAGGTCCCTCCCAGCCACAACCCCTAAAGGCAGCATGTGAGGTTGCAAAAACCCCAACAGAAACATGTAAAGACAATTCACACATTGCCTTGCAGAAGGATGTCTTAGCAAGCTGAAATGCCCTGTTGAAGTTATGGTCAAATAGTTACAAGATTGTTCCCCCACCCCATTGCACAAGAATGAAAATACAGTGCGGTCTTGACTTGAGAACTTAATCCGTATTGGAAGGCGGTTCTCAAGTCAAAAAGTCTGCAAGTCAAGTCTCCATAGACCTACAGTGCATTGAAAACCGATTAATCCCATAACAGGCCGTTTTTGTTCCATTTTGGTTTTTTTCTGGTCTGTAAGTCAAATCTCAGTCTGCAAGTCAAACCTAAATTTTGTGGCCAGAGAAGTCTGTAACTCAAAAAGTCTGTAAGTCAAGCCGTCTGTAAGTCAAGGGTCCACTGTACCAGCATTGGTTTCTTCCCCCCCCCCCGCCAATTGCAGAATTAGCAAATAGCATTAGGTTTTTCTTTTTGCAAATTGGTGTGTGTGTGTGTGTGTGTGTGTGTGTGTGTGTGTGTGTGTGTGTGTGTACAAAGATGCTTACGTGACATTTTTGCCAACAAGTTCCAAAATGGAAGGGGGGCAAGGCACGAAAAGGTGAATGATCTCACCCAGTGGAAAGGGAACCTTTCAGATTTTTCATTCTTTCTTTCAAGAAGGAAGTACAAGATGATTTACATTCCTAACTCTAATGTGCAGAAAACAGCACGTGATTCTAGAGGTCTTCCTGGTTCCATTATGAAATTCCACTACACAGTTTTGTAACAGGCCAACCAGAGTCATATTCAAGGGCCATGGGAGTTCCTGTTTTGTGGAGCCGTATCACCCACTTGGATCTAATAACAATTATAACCCTTTTATAAGCACCATTACAAACCTCAATACGGGGGTATTAAGGCTAGTTGGAGTCCCACTCTGAAAAAAGTCTTTAAACACAATGGATGGTTTTCCAGACATTTTTCCTAATGTTCTTATAATTACTTTATATGCATACAGTATTTTTAAATGCAGTTAATCCTCATCTTTTTATGAGCTTGATTTAAAAAAGATTTTTGGAAAGGATTTATGGTAATTTGTCAACCCAGTCTTCGTGAGGTAACTGCAAAAAGGTCAGAAATCCACCCATGAGGTTGCCAGACACTGGATGATGCATTATCCATATCTGGATATATCATATCCATATTTGGATATATTTGGAGATATCCAAATATATACCGTATTTTTCGCACCATAAGACGCACTTTTTTCCCATGAAACAGGGGGGTGGAAAGTCTGTGCATCTTATGGAGCGAAGAAAACAGATTATATTTTCTTGTTTTCTTCTCCTAAAAAATTGGGGCGTGTTATGGAAAGGTGCATCTTATGGAGCGAAAAATATGGGATACAGTATTTGGATATATTATGCTGAATATCTTGCTGTCCACTATACTTGTATATTGTGCACTATTACTGACCAGTCCTCACACAAAGTTGTTGTTCATGAGCTTGATTTAAAAATCAAAACAAAACACTTCGCTTTCAGGTATGGCAAATAATATTCATAGGATTGTAAATGCCTTCTCTTGCAGGAAAGCCGCTGGATCCTCTTCCACCGATCTCGATGGCTATGTCCAATGTGATATGTTCGGTGACTCTTGGGCACCGTTTTCCTACTCAAGATAAAATATTCCAGAGAAACATGGATGCCATGAACTATATAGGAAAATATGGAATGAGCCTATTTGCTTTTGTAAGTTCAGTTGCTTCCCCCACCCCCCTACTGAGTCAGACATGGCTCCCAACGGAATCTCTGATTGCATTCTAAGAAACTTTGTCATAATTAAAGATTTTGCACAAACGTCCCCTTTGTTGGCTTTTCCTCGGCTGTTTGCTGCCATTTGGTGCCCAATGAAGCATTTTGAACGCCATGAAAGTTTGCTTGCGTATTAATTCATTAATTGATCTTTTCATTGATTTAGTCAGCCAGTCGGTTTCATTCGTAGGCTGCGCTTCTCCCGATCGGGGGGGGGGGGGAGGGGACCCAAGAGGGCTCACAGTATTAAAACAAATAAACTTATAAATTAAACGATAAAATACCCATGAAAACAATTAAACTACTCATTAGAAACAGATTAACTGATTCCAAACATTTAAAATCTTGAAAGCAAACATACTTGGCTGAAAAAGAAGAAACCCAGCCACTCTTGTGGTAGATATTTAAAGTCTGAAGAGTAGAAGAATAAAAGGGAGGGGGGCTAGCCAGACTTCTCAAAGCAGAGCATTCTCCCACAACCTGGGAGCCACCACAGAGAAGGCCCTGTTTTGTGTCCCCATTACGTGCACCTGTGCTGGCCATGGACAGAGAGGAGGGCCTCCTCTGATGGTCTTAAGAGTCAAGAAGGCTCATATGGGGAGATACAATCCTTCAGATAACCTCTTGGAACTGTAATCCAGAATAAGTAGCATTTTCCAGACTTGGCAAGTGACAGAATCAAAGTCTGGGTTCCTTACAGAAGTCTAGTGAAACAGTGCAAATAACTTAGAGGAATGGGAATGCTTCTGAGCAATGCTGTTATCTCACTCAAGGATGAATCCACCATCTGATAGGTGGTACCTGGGCAATTTAAGATTGTTACACACTGAGATGTATAAAATCATGCAGGAGATGGATCAAGTGGATAGAGGGAAGCTTTTTTCCCTCTCACGCAATACCAGAACTAGGGGACGTCCACTCAAATCGAGAATAGACCAAAGGACATCTTTCTTTACCCAGCGTGTTGTTAGTCTGTGCAACTCCTTGCCACAGGATGTGGTGATGGCATCTGGCCTAGATGCCTTTCAAAGGGGATTGGACAAATTCCTGGAGGAAACGTTCATTGCAGGACACAAGCCACAATGGGGATGTACAATCTCCAGGCTTAGAAGGATAGGACCTCCAAATGCCAGATGCAGGGGAGGGGGATCAGGAGACAGGTATCTAGTAGTCTCGTGTGCTCCCAGAGGCATCTAGTGGGGCCACAGTGAGATACCGGGAGCTGGACTAGATGGGCCCTTGGTCTGATCCAGCAGGGCTCTTCTTATGTGCTTATGTTCTTAATATTTACTGTATTTATTCTGATAAATCATAGTGGATTCATTGTTTTTTATTTCTATATTTTGGCTGTAACCGTTTTTATGTATAGAGTCAGAATGCTTCAAAATAAACAAGGGGCCGCATCAGGCTGCAAACCATAAACAGGAGGCAAATCGGCTGCTTCTTTTGCCACATAAATCCCACAGCTCTGGACCGTTGCTTTGCATGGTTCTCCAGAGGTAGCTGTTTTGTAACTTTCATGGCTCTGAGGACCTCTCAGAGCCAGATGTGGTTCACCAGCTGTCCACGGACTACATGCAGTGAAGATGCTGTCGGGTCCATAAAAAATAATTGGCTCTGAGAGTCCATCAGAGCTCCAGTGGTTAGGAAACAGCTGACGAGGGAGGGAGGAGCAGCAAAGAAGCAGTGGTGGACCAAGGAGGAGCCATGATGCAAAAGACAGGGGCAGCAGAAATGAAGGGGAACAGGAACCTGGGTGTAAGGAGGCACGTGGAAGGAAGAAGGAATGGCAGCAGAATGGGGAGGAACGGCTGACACTGTGCAGATGGGAAGCCCCTTTCTGTCTGAGGCAGTAGAAGGGTTTGGGCTGCCCTGAATGGTCAGGAAGGCCCTTTTCACTCGCATCTGATCCAGAGACAGATTCCTGGAGGAAACGTTCATTGCAGGACACAAGCCACGATGGGGATGTACAATCTCCAGGCTTAGAAGGATGTGACCTCCAAATGCAGATGCAGGGGAGGGGGATCAGGAGACGGGTCTCTAGTGGTCTTGTGGGCTCAAAGAGGCATCTGGTGGGGCCACGGTGAGATACAGGGGGCTGGTCTAAGAGGGGCCTTTGGCCTGATCCAGCACAGGGCTCTTGTCGTGTTCTTGTCATTACATGGTTTTGCTTTCATTTCCCATGTAGCTCTATGAAATGTTTCCATCGCTGATGAATCGTCTCCCAGGGCCTCACAAGACGGCATGCGTTCATATCAATTGGGTGTTGTCATTTCTGAGGACAGAGGTAGAGAGGCATAAGAAGAACCCCATGCAAGATGAGCCGCAGGATATAATTGATTACTATTTATTCCAGATGGAGAGGGTAAGTACCTCTTTTGTATGCAAATCTTGTCCACCCCAAAAACTACCAAGCTTTCCACTCAAATTGAACCGAGATGTCTGTGGGCCAGTCAATAGGATCTCTTTGTTCCATCCAGCTACATAGTGCCTTCCCTACTTTAAAAGTAGTTATTAAAATGGATTAGGAGCCCTTACCCTGCAAGTGTACCCAAACACTTGGGGGGGGGTGAGTACACAAATAAATATCACATGCAAACAAGTGGTGTTTATGGATGGTATCTGCAGAATTACAGTGTTTCCCTGAAAATAAGACAGGATCTTATATTAATTTTTGTTCCAAAAACCGCCTTAGGGCTTATTTTTAAGGGATGTTTTATTTTTTTTCATGTACACCATCTCCTTGACATTTAGCCCAGTCGTGTCCGACTCTAGGGCGTGGTGCTCAATCCCGTTTCCAAACTGTAGAACCAGCGTTTGTCTGTAGACAGTTTCCCTAGTCACGTGGCCAGTGCGACTAGACACAGAACACCGTGACCTTCCCACCGACGTAGTACTTATTTATCAACTCACATTTTTACATGCTTTCAAACTGCTAGGTTGGGAGGAGCTGGGACAAGCGACGGGAGCTCCCTCCGTCGCATGGATTTGATCTTGCGATGGCTGGTCTTCTGACCTTGCAGCACAGAGGCTTCTGTGGTTTAACCCGCAGCGCCACCACGTCCCTCTACACGACAACCATCTACATTGATTCAAATACAGTCATGTCACCTTCTGGTTGCTGCACAAGGGTGGAGGGCAGGGTTTCACTAAACTTGGGCTTAATTTTGGGGTAGGGCTTATATTATGAGCATCCTGAAAAATTCTACTAGGTCTTATTTTCAGGTTAGGTCTTATTTTCGTGGAAACAGGGTATCTCCTTGACTTTAAACTGCTGAGAAGGACTACCTATTCCACATGTAGTCTTCTTTCATCATTGAAAGCATCCAGTTATTTATACGTCCTGCCTTTGTATCAAAACCGGGAAGAAAGTAGTGAAGGGTGCCAGGACTAATTCCTGGACATGATCCTGTCTCTGATGCATTAGTCAATTGACCAAATAGATCCAATATATTTTTTTATTTTCAGCAGAAAGCAAGCTAATGGACGCAACTTCGCCTGCTAAACATGCAGAGAAGAAGCGCCCCCCCCCACTCATTACAGAATATACTTTTATATGTTTAAATGAGAATAAGGAGGCAAGAGGTGGGGAGAAGGAGGAGGGAAAGGGAGGGTTTGCAGGTGGTTGAACTCATTCCTATCAGTTCCATGTGGTTAGACTCCCAAGTCTCTTAACTGTAATCAAGGGCACATTTGCAATTAGGCTAGTATGTTGCAAAGCAAAAACACACACACACATACAAAGGAATTCAAGCAACCTCCCTCCTTTGTTCATTCTTGTCTGTTTAGCAAAGCGAATTACAGAAGGCAAGATGGCTACGGTTAGGCTAAGAGAATGAGAAAGAGAGAGAGAGAGGTGTGTCTGTGTCTGTGTCTGTGTCTGTGTCTGTGTGTCTGTGTGTTTTGATTTGACCCCTTCAGTAGGCTCACAAAATTAAAAATCGGTGTATGGGGAAAAACACAAAAAATGTACTGCCAGAACCCAATTCATCAAATTATCCAAGTGTAGAACTAACTATTTTGTTACAAGTAACTAAACTACCTATAACTAGTTACATTTAAGCAATGTAACTGATAGTTGCAAAGTTACTGTTCTGATATAATGAGGCAACACTTTGTTAATTTTGTTTTAAATAGCATTTTAAGGGTCATGTATGTCCCACTTTGATGCCATTCTTTTGTTAGGCCTCTGTGTTTTTGTTTTTTCCATAAATGTTTCTACAGTATCAGATCCCTTGTTGAAGGTCCTTTCTCAGCAATGTCAATTATCAAAAACCTGTCTGGATGAAAAATTATTTGTCTCCTGGCAGAAAAACAACAGTGGAAAAAGTTTACCTTTTTACTATCCTGACTGTGCATTTTTAGTTTAATTTTATTTTATTCAAAGTTTTAAAATCCTACTGGCATAAGGACAGAGTTAAGGCTGTCCTCACGCTGTTTCATGCCTCACAAAGTGAGAAAACAGGAAGCTCAGATGGCAGGTCTTGATAGATGGGGCCATGAGAAGATGTCTTGCAGGTAAACCTTGCCCTTACAGGAAAAATTGCACGCAGCACATGGAATTTACAATCTGATTTTATTTTCTCTGTTTCATTTTCATTTTCAATTGAATTTGGGGAAACTACCTGAACTATTTGTTGTGCTGAGCCATTTCAATTGCTTTTGTTCGATTTGTTCATTGCAAACAGCTGAAACTCTGTAAATTTTGACAATAAACCTGACTTGCAATGAAGGAGTTCAATAATATTGACTCCAACTTGAATTTTGTCTGCTTCGTGATATCATGGTGAGCTAAAATACAGCACAGGAACTCTCCCAATTTTTTGTCCTGATTTTGTTGTTGTTTAGTCGTTAAGTCGTGTCTTCATGACCCCATGGACCAGAGCACGCCGGGCCCTCCTATCTTCCATTGCCTCTGGAGTTGGGTCAAATTCACGTTAGTCGCTTCGATGACCCTGTCCATCCATCTCATCCTCTATCGTCCCCTTCTCCTCTTGCCTTCACACTTTCCCAGCATCAGAGTCTTTTCCAGGGAGTCTTCTCTTCTCATGAGATGGCCAAAGGATTGGAGCCTCAGCTTCAGGATCTGTCCTTCCAGTGAGCACTCAGGGTTGATTTCCTTCAAAATGGATAGGTTTGTTCTCCTTGCAGTCCAGGGAACTCTCAAGAGTCTCCTCCAGCACCACAATTCAAAAGCATCCATTCTTCGGCGGTCAGCCTTCTTTATGGTCCAGCTCTCACTTCTATACATCGCTACTGGAAAAACCATAGCTTTGACTATGTGGACCTTTGTCAGCAGGGTGAGGTCTCTGCTTTTTAAGATGCTGTCGAGGTTTGTCCTGATACCTTACATTAAAGGGGACTAAAAATTACCCCAATAACAAAAGTTAGTAAGTCTGCTGAAACCATTTTTGCCTCTCCCTTCCCCCCCTTTCTGTAGAAAACCCCTTCCGTATGGAATGTGGGTGAATAAACTTCCCAATTTTCTAGCCCTCCTTTAAGGCCACTTCTGCATTCTTACCCCAACCCACAACTGTGTGGGAAGAAATACACTCCCCATTTGTGTGTCACAAATGATTTAATGTCTTGATAAGAAGTACAGTATATCTAAAGTATAGCCTGCAGTTCATTTAAATGAAATTTCTCCTTTTCTCTTGTTCGACAACAGAGGAAACGTGACCCTATTTCTACATTTAGTGACAATAACTTGACTGTCTGCATCATGGATTTCTTCGTCGCCGGGACTGAGACCACAGCTATGACTCTGCTCTGGGCCCTGCTCTTCATGGTGTGTTATCCAGATGTTCAAGGTGAGAAAGTTCCTGTAATGCCAAACTGACCTTGTTTCCTGTGAGCACACACCCCAGTAGAGGCGTGCAGTTATTCCAGATTTTATCATGGGTGTGTGTGTAACATTTGTTCATGCTGAACCTGTAATTTGCCTATGCAAACTTAGCTGGAGAAGCCAAATCTATCCAGTGCATTGCTCGGGCATGGCTTGCGTCTGATAACATATTTGAATTAAAATATACTGTCCTGGTATGGCTTCTTATGTTTGCATCCAGTGGCTTCTTTCTAAAACCAGCATCACCTTGCTTGTGCTCTCTTTAAAGAAAACAAGTGGGCTTGGAGAGTGGGGGGAGAATGACCACCAAATTGGGAAACTGAAGAGGGATGGGAAGGAAGTCTACCTTCTGTGGAGGTTATTTATTTATTTATTTATTTGTTTGTTTGTATATTTATTTATTTAACTTATATGCTGCCCACACTACCCAAAGGTCTCTGGGCGGCTTACAACAATTAAAATACAGTAAAAAAGATAAAACAATTAAAACACAATTAAAATATATACTCTAAAAATTGCCATCAGGACCCACAGTTGATATTATTTCAGTTAAAAGCCTTCTGGAACAGGAAGGTTTTGACCTGGTGCCAAAATGTCATCAACATGGGCGCCAGACAAATCTCCCGCGGGAGGGCGTTCCGTAGTCTGGGGGCAGCTGCCGAAAAGTCCCTTTGTCTACAAGCCGTCCCTCTTACCTCCTTAAGGGACGGCTCTTTCAAAAGGGCCCCCTGGCTAGATCTTAACTGCCGAGTAGGTTCATATGGAAGGAGGCGGTCCTTCAGGTATCCAAGGCCCAAGCCGTTTAGGGCTTTATATGTCAAAAAAAGTGTACCATATTTTTCATGTATAAGACTATACTTTTGTCTAAAAATTTTAGACTAAAAACTGAGGGTCGTCTTATACACGGAAGTAAGCTGAGGAGAGTACAAAAACAAGTGGAGGGGAAAGCAGGGATCAAATTGTTCCTGCAGGCCTTTGATCCCTGCTTTCCCCTCCACTTGCTAATCCTTAGCAAAAGGAAAGCAGGAATCAAAGCGCTGCCGGATCACTTTGATCCCTGCTTTTCCCTCTGCTTGCTAACTCCCATGGGACTTAGCAAAAGGAGGGGGGAAAGGAACAAAGCAATCCCGTGGCTGTATAAGAGGAGAGGGGATCAAAACGATTGTGCAGTTGCGGGATTGCTTTGATCCCTTTCCCCCTCCTTTTGCTAAGTCCTGCGGGGCTTAGCATGAAGAGAGAAAGCAGGGATCAAAGTGATCCTGCAGCGCTTTGATCCCTTTCCCCTTACACTTGCTAAGCCCCATTTAGATTTCTTAATTTTAGGTTAGAAAAGTGGGGGCATCTTACACAGGGGGGAGTCTCATACATGGAAAAATACAGTACTTTGAACTGAGCCCAGGCTGATAGCCAATGTAATTTAAACAGAATCAGCTTGATGTGCCCCCTAGCTTGATGTGTCCCCTAGTGTCCCCACTCAGCACCCTGTTTGGAGATGAATGGTCCTCCTTATGCCACTTCCAACCTCTTTGCTCCACAGAAGCAAAAGGAACCCCATCATATCTAACAGATAAATCCAAGACTTTGTTTTAAAAACCCACAACAACAAAAATGTCTGACAAAGGACAGAAATGCTTTCTGATTTTTAAAAAGTTGTTTTCGGAAACAATCCTCAAAATCAAGCTTCCTTCCCAACGGTTTCCCTTAGAGAAAGTCTACAAGGAAATAGAAGAAGTTTTGGGTTCCTGTCCCTTGATATGCTATGAAGATCAGAAGAACCTGCCCTACACCGCTGCAGTGATCCATGAGATCATACGTGTGCGATACATCTTGATATTTGGCCTTCCCAGGCAAAGCGCGAAGGACGTGGTCTTCCGTGGTTTTCACATTCCAAAGGTAAGTGACAGAGGTGCTGCGTTACCAGACTACGCCAGGGGGCGTAATGGTGAAGTGAACTGCCCAGAGATTAAACCAAACAGACACTGTTGTAGTGTTGAAGATATTATTTACAATAAAGTTGATATATACAGGGTAAATACAGCTTCTCTTGGTCCTTATACAGTCCTGGTCATACACAGTAGTTCTTCAGTTAGTAATGGTAAATTTACAGTTTCCAGTAACTAAATATTGTTACCAATATAAAGAGTTCAGCATCTACGAAGTCTTCTCCTCTCACCACAGAGATAGTCTTCTCCCAGGATCTTCTCCTTGCAATGCAGCAAGTCTTCATCCAATGATGCAGAATATACAGCAACACGATCACCAGCAACACAATAACCACCCAAACTATCCAACAGTCCAACTACCCAAACTACCCAACAGTTTGTCTCTGTAAGCTTGGCTAGCTTTATTCTTGGATTCTCCAATCACATTGGTTGTCACACAGCTGCCTTAATTAACCCAGCTGTGCTCTCTTGTTACATGTTGCTTACCCAAATCTGATCCTGTAACAACTTATATACTGAATTGCAATGAACAATTCCCTAGGTTAACTTTGAGACCTGTCAATCTCCTCCAATTGTTTATAGCAATTCTGTCACATACATTGTACATTGCTTTGAACATATGCAGAGTTCTTTTTACATTCACATACATTATATCATTCCCAACATTTCATATGCTTTATTATGTTTAGTTGGCCCCAATACTTTTGTTAAACAGTCAGCTTTATTGTTTTCTGTTCCACAGTATACCAGTTCAATTAAACCATTCTCTATGCTTTGCTTTACATTTTGGTATCTGATATCTGTGTGCTTAGATCTGCTTTTTACATTTGGTGAGTTTGCCATCTGTATAACAGCTTGATTATCTTCAAAAACCTTTATTTGTGATTTTATATTCAATCCCAGATCTTGTGCCAATTGTTTATAGAATACTAGATCTGTACACAATTCAGATAATGCTGCATACTCAGATTCGGCAGAAGACAATGATATAAATTTCTGTCTAGCTGTCTTCCAGCTTATCAGACTTTCTCCCAAATGTACAGTCATGCCTGATGTTGATCTCCGGGTTGTTAAATCACTACCATAATTAGCATCAGCATAAGCAGTGATATACAGTTCTCCCACTGGTTCTAAATTTAGCTTTTTATTCTGTGCCTCCTTTAAATACCTAAGTACTCTTTTTGCTGATTGCATGTGCCTTTCATTCGGCTTGCTTACATTCCTTGATAGCAGGTTTACAGCTATAGAGATGTCTGGCCTTGACCATCTGCTCAAATATAATAAGCTGCCTACCAGTGATCTATATACATCAATATCACATTCCGGGCCATTCATATCTTCTTTCTCGAACTCTATGTTCATTGGAGTTGCTGCACCTTTACAATCCTCCATTTTATATTGTTTTAGGAGTTTTAATATTTTGCTCTTTTGTGCTATTTTAAATCCTTTCTTACTTCTTTCTATCTCTACTCCCAAGTAGTTACTTATTTCTCCCAAATCTCTCAACTTATAGTGTTTTTTTAACATTTGGATTGTTTTTTCAGCCTCTTTCTTATCTTTTGTAAATATGGCTAAATCATCCACAAACACTAATATTATAGCTTGTGTCTTATCATTTATAAATAAACAAGGGTCAGCCTTTCCTTGCACAAAACCATTGTCTTTTAAAGTTTTGGTTAAATGTTGGTTCCATTCATGGCCACTTTGTCTGAGACCATATAGACTTTTTTTCAATATCCAACATTTGCCTTCTTTTTCAATTCCTGGTGGTATTTCCATATAAATCGTGTGTTTCAAGTCAGCATATAAATAGGCTGTTTCTATATCAACATGCCTTGTCATGAGATTATGCTTGGCTGCATAGGTTAAAGCAAATCTCAATGTCTCTGGTCTTAGAGCCGGTGCAAAAACTTGATCATAGTCGTTTGAAGTTTGTGCATACCCTTTTGCCACTAACCTTGCTCTATACCTCACATTACCATCGGCATCCACCTTCCTTTTAAATACCCATCTGGAACCAATTACTTTTGATTTTTCAGGCAGTTTTACCTCCTCATAAACCTTCAGTTGTTTTAATGAATTTAACTCCTTATCCATTGCCTCTTTCCATTTTATTTGTTCCTTCTCAGGCATATTACATATGTCATCATATGTCTCTGGTTCAGCCACATTGAGACAGTAATAGGTCTCAGGCTTGTACCTGTCAGGAGTTTTTCTCTCTCTGCTTGACCTCCTAGGTAATTCTCTGTCCTCCTCGTGAGTTTCCCTCCTTTCTGAGTTGGATGGAATTTCTTTGTCTGATTGCATTTCCTCAGGTTCTACCTCTCTTTTAATTTCTTGCTCTGATTGAGAGTCATTTTCATCTGCACTATCATCACTACTCTCATTCCTATCAGGCAATTTAATTATTGTTTCTGGGGGTTTACATATTTTGTCCCAGTTACTGTGTTCATTAAAAGAAGCACTGCTACTTATTACAAGTTTGTTGGTATTTGGCAACCCAAACCTAAATGCTCTCCTATTTTGTTGGTATCCAAGGAAATACATCAACCTGGCTTTCTTCTCTCCCTTTCTCCTTATTTCTTTTGGGATGTGAACCCATGCAGGAGATCCAAATACATGTAAAAATTTTAAATTTGGTTTTCTCCCAGTCCAAACTGTGTAGGGTATGTTGTTTATCCCACTGTGCCAAAGAATATTAATATAAAAAATTCGCACAAAGTGTAGCTTCACCCCAATATTTCTCTGATAGATTACTCCCCCTAATCATTGCCTCAGCCATATTCTGCAGAGTTTGGCCCCTTCTTTCAATAAAGGCATTCTGAGTAGGTGTATAGGGAGCGGCTCTCCTGTGAGTAATACCATTTTTCTTTAATATTGCTTGAAATTTGGCATTTGTAAACTCTGTTCCATTGTCAGTTTGCACCACCTTAACCTTTTTCCCTGTTTTACGCTCTACAAATTTGAGCCATTTTTCAAACTTTACATGTACTGTACTTTTATCTTTCATAAGATAACAGTATCCAAACCTGGACTTTTGGTCTTGGATAGAGAGAATGTATCTAGCTCCTCCTAATGATGCACTTTTGGGTCCAATTACATCAACTGACACCAAATCTAATATATTTTTCACTTGTACATCACTATGTTTCATTATAGGAGCTTTCTTACTCTTGGCTAATTGGCAAGCTTGACAATTCACATATTCATTGCATTGCTTTAAATTAACTCCTACTGAGTTTTCAATTGTTTTTCTCAATGTTTTGTAGTTTGCATGTCCTAGCCTTTGATGCCATAAATGAATACAATCTTTATGTATACATTTGTTTTCATAGACATTGTTAGCCTTAGTACAGTTTAGTCTATATAAATTATTTCTAGCATAGCAATTCAATTTTTCATTGTTCTTGCTAGTTATTACACATTTCTCCTCATAGAAAGTGCTAACAAATCCATTCTTTGCTAATGAACTCACAGAAAGTAAATTATGCTTCAAATTTGGAACATGTAAAACATCTATTGGTCTAGCAATATAAGGCAATTTCACTTTACCTTTTCCCAGTACCTTAGCACTAACACCATTTGCTAAGCATACTTGTTGGTTGGATACAGGTTGGTAGTTAAATATTAGCTGTTTGCTCTTACACATGCTGGCAGTTGCTCCAGAGTCGACAATCCACTCTTCACCCTGTTCAGAGTTATAAATCTCCTCAGTCAGGCTTAGTGTTTCTCTCTTGCGTCTGGTTTGTTTTTCTTTTCCTTTCTTAAATTTACAGTCTTTTATCAAATGTTTTCTTGAGCCACAGGAAAAACAGCGTTTTCCAGAATGAATGCTTGCAGCTGTGTCCCCCTCCTCCTCACTTTCTTTCAGCTTATCACGTTGATTAGTGAGTTTGGAGTCTCGGAGCTGTTTGTTATCTTTTCTCTTTTGTTCTTCTTCCAACAGTTTGCTAGTTATATTAATTACTGTTAGCTCTGCTTGAGGAAGAATTTCTAAATTGGTCACCAGCTGATCATATGACTCATCTAATGAAGACAGGATAATAAATGCTTCTTGTATTTCTGTAAATGTGATGTTCTTTTCTCGTAAATCCATCAACATTGACTTCATAACCTCTAAATGTTGAAGCATACACCCTCCAGCTTTCAGTCTAGTTCGGAAAAGTTTTCTGGCAATTTGAATCTGGCTTCCAACGTTATCTCTTACGAAGAGTCTCCTTAAATCCTCCCATGCCTTCTTTGCTGAGTTTTGGCCTCTCAGGTGGATAAGAAGACGGTCTTCTAGAGTTAACCCAATAATAGCCAGAGCTTTAAAATTTAGTGCTCTTTTTTCTTCATCTAGGACTGCTGGGGGATTTTCTACAATGTCCCATAATGCTTCCTTTTGTAGTAGCAACTGAACCTTCTGCTGCCAAGTTGCATAATTCTCCCCATTCAACTTTTTTATGCACAGTCCAGCCATAGACATTTCGTTGGCCATTTTTACCACAGACTGTAGACCACACTACTTGGCTCTCTCTGGTCAGCAGTTTCTTCAATAACTTCTTAAATTTACACCTGGATGCAGTCTGGTGCGCTGTCTGGGCCCATAACCAATTGACAGAGGTGCTGCGTTACCAGACTACGCCAGGGGGCGTAATGGTGAAGTGAACTGCCCAGAGATTAAACCAAACAGACACTGTTGTAGTGTTGAAGATATTATTTACAATAAAGTTGATATATACAGGGTAAATACAGCTTCTCTTGGTCCTTATACAGTCCTGGTCATACACAGTAGTTCTTCAGTTAGTAATGGTAAATTTACAGTTTCCAGTAACTAAATATTGTTACCAATATAAAGAGTTCAGCATCTACGAAGTCTTCTCCTCTCACCACAGAGATAGTCTTCTCCCAGGATCTTCTCCTTGCAATGCAGCAAGTCTTCATCCAATGATGCAGAATATACAGCAACACGATCACCAGCAACACAATAACCACCCAAACTATCCAACAGTCCAACTACCCAAACTACCCAACAGTTTGTCTCTGTAAGCTTGGCTAGCTTTATTCTTGGATTCTCCAATCACATTGGTTGTCACACAGCTGCCTTAATTAACCCAGCTGTGCTCTCTTGTTACATGTTGCTTACCCAAATCTGATCCTGTAACAACTTATATACTGAATTGCAATGAACAATTCCCTAGGTTAACTTTGAGACCTGTCAGTAAGGAATAATGGCTGCCTTTTCTGCAGTCCCAAACAGCACGCAAGGCGAGGGTGGAATTCGCATGAGGATGTTGGGAGAAGATGGAACTGCCTCTGCTGATAATACCTTTCGGAGACTTCTGGTAGATATGGAAGGATTTCTGATTTGCAGTATATCAACAACAGCTGTAACAAGAAAGTCCTCCTCTTAAAAGACAGTATTCTTTTAGGAGGCAGTTGAAAACACTTCTTTATTTTTTTTAGAGAGGCTTTTCAATTTGACCCTGTTTGAGTGTTTCACCTCCCAGGCTCTGCCTTTTGGTGATAAATTGTTGGTGGCAATTTTTTCCCCCAGTGCTCTTGCCACATTATTGCTGTTCGTGTTCTGTTTTGAGTATTTGTTTGTAATCCTTTGTAAACCGCCCGGATTAGTGCTTCGGTACTAATGAGGCAATATACCAACCAACCAACCAACTAACCAGCCAACCCAAAAAATAAATTAAAAAAATGAATGAATGAATGAATGAATGAATGAATGAATGAATGAATGAATGAATGAATGAATGAATGAATGAATGAATGAATAAATAAATAAATAAATAAATAAATAAATAAATAAATAAATAAATAAATAAATAAAATGCTGCTGAAATGAAACAAGCTTGAGGGTATGACTAGAGGTTCAAATTGTCCTGGCCTGGATCAGACTGAATTATCTCAACAGGGTCTTTAAGGTGCAGTGTGTTATTTGGGGTGATCCTTCCATGTACGTGGATCAGGTGGTTTCATGGCAAGAAACCGCGCTGCACCTCATGTGACTCTATTTGGCCCACTTCCCCTTTAAGAAAAAGAAAAAATAACAACAACAACAACAAAAAGATCCACTATGGCTCAGACCATAGCTAATTAGTGGGTCCAGATTGGATGTTTTGGGTCTCAGGTTGCTGGTTTCTGGGCTTTCCACACCTGTTCTATCACAGCTGCTCATCGTTGTTGTCTCAGGTGATGGATTACCACCTGGCCAAAATGTCTGCTTGCTTCTGGCTTCAGATCTACACCTCTTGGATTTGATGCCAGCAAGACCACTCCGTTTGCTCCTTTCTCTTCAACTGCTATTTAAATTTTTGTCCTCCTTTCACAGATTCGTAAAACCCGTTCAATCATTCTAAAAGGTAGACTCATGAACACAGTTGCTGAGGCGAGGCTTGTCAAGAGGCTATACACGTGACCAAGAACTTTAGAAAATGTGGTTTCTAACTCTTAGGTCTCGTGTGCCCATGAGCAGGCCCTTCTTCAGACAACTCACTACAGTCATGAGGAAACCTGTGATTGACAGGAAGGAGTCTGACCTCTCCCCTCGATGTTCACAACCCTTCTTTTCAATGTGACTAAACTGGAGTAGAGAATTTTAGAACTGGATTGTGTTGTTGTTGTTGTTTTTCTTTATTCGGTCAGGTTGGGGAGAAATATGCTTCAACTTTTAGAGACATATCACAGTATATGTCCTTCCAGATCCAAAATTTTAGCAAATCCTCAGGAGAAATAGGGAGTCAATCCACTTCAAAAGAACCTCTTTTGATTTGAACATCATGTCCTGTGCTAAGCATCACAAATTTTGTTGATATCCTTCTTGGACCTCCTAGAGAAAGCATCACAAACTTTGTTGATATCCTTCTTGGACTTGACCAGCATGGTAAGAAAAGGTCTAGAAACCATGCCCTATGAGGCACAGTGGAGGGAGCTGGGGGGTGTTTAGTGTGAAGAAGACTGAGATGCCGTAGGACAACCATCTTAAAATATCTGAACAGCTGTGATATGGCAGATGGAACAAGGTTGTTTTCTGCAGTTCCTAAGTTGTGGATCCAAATGATGAGAAAGTAAGTTTTGCCTAAACATTATTGAGAATATCTTGACAGCAAGAGCAGCTTAAGATTTCAATGGATGGCCTTGGAGTATTTTGGGGTTTTTTCACTGGACGCTATCAAACAAATGGCCACTTGTCAGAGATGCTTTAGCTATGAATTTCAGTTAGATCCTTGGGATCCCTTGCAGTTTTATGGTTCCTTCGATTCTTTTCTTCCAAATAAACCCAAGTCCATTTTCCTGGGATCCAAAATTCATCTGCATGGGAAACAGACTTCATCCATCCACCAACTCACATGCAAACATCTTTTAATGCACAAAACGAGTGCTTAGGTAGTAAAGGATATGTATGTAGGGTGTCGCTATAGGACTGTTCTGACTAATGATGTCTCCTTCTCAGGGAACCATAGTTATTGCCGACCTGCAGTCTGTTCTTCTTGATCCCAACCAGTGGGAAACACCTCACGAGTTCAACCCAAACCACTTTCTGGACAAGGATGGTAATTTCATGGCACGAGAAGAGTTCCTGCCATTTGGAGCAGGTAAGTGTGTAATAAATTTATACTTACACCTGAGAGGTTTCCTTCAGAAGGGTGGAAGATCTTTGGGCTTGTCTATATGTGGCAGAAAGTGAGGAGGAATTAAAGAACCTCTTAATGAGGGTGAAAGAGGAGAGCGCAAAATATGGTCTGAAGCTCAACATCCAAAAAACCAAGATCATGGCCACTGGTCTCATCACCTCCTGGCAAGTAGAAGGGGAAGATATGGAGGCAGTGACAGATTTTACTTTCTTGGGCTCCATGATCATTGCAGATGGTGACAGCAGCCATGAAATTAAAAGACGTCTGCTTCTTGGGAGGAAAGCGATGACAAACCTCGACAGCATCTTAAAAGCAGAGGCATCACCTTGCCAACAAAAGTCCGAATAGTCAAAGCTATGGTTTTCCCAGTAGTGATGTATGGAAGTGAGAGCTGGACCATAAAGAAGGCTGACCAACAAAGAATTGATGATTTTGAATTGTGGTGCTGGAGGAGACTCTTGAGAGTCCCCTGGACTGCAAAGAGAACAAACCTATCCGTTCTGAAGGAAATCAATCCTGAGTGCTCACTGGAAGGACAGATCCTGAAGCTGAGACCCCAATACTTTGCCCATGTCATGAGAAGAGAATACTCCCTGGAAAAGACCCTGATGTTGGGAAAGTGTGAGGGCAAGAGGAGAAGGGGACGACAGAGGATGAGATGGCTGGACAGGGTCATCGAAGCGACCAACATGACTTTGACCCAACTCTGGGAGGCAGTGGAAGACAGGAGGGCCTGGCGTGCTCAGGTCCATGGGGTCATGAAGAGTCGGACACGACTTAACGACTAAACAACAGCAAATACGTGGCAGTTGGAGCCGGCTGGAGAGAACTACATAGGGCCACTAGGAGGTCCAGAATGCCACTTGAGGTGATCCTACCATCCAAATAGCAGGTAGACTTCAAGTGATCCTAATTGGTCTGCCCCAGCCTCCCTACAGTTAGCTTTACATATTGTCTTTTAATGATGTAAGCTGCCTTGGCTCCTTATTTAAGGACAAAAGTCGGGTAAAATATTTTACATAATAAAACAAACAAATGATAATTCGTTAGTTAGTCAGATAGTTAGTTCATTCGTTCCTTAGTTCGTTCACCGTTCGTTCATGTTCTGTCAAGTCAATTCTGACTCATGGTGATCCTTTTCAGGGTTTTTGAGGTAAAGAATACTCAGAAATGTTTGACCCTTCCCTTCTTCTGGGGGCATTCTGAGACCACTGAGACCGTGGAGGAGTTTGTCCAAGAACTTCGTAGCTCTGCTTGGTTGGAAAGGAAAATAACAGTAGATTACTACATAATTGGAAATGGCTTAAGAAACCTTGGCTAATATTTAATCTGTTGAGATATTTTTGTGTCTTTGGACACTCTGAATGCTGGCCTTGGGGATCAAAGGGGAAAACAGATTTGCTTTATGCTCCATATCGAAGGAACAGGTTCTTCCTTATTGGCTGTTTTTTTTTTCCCTTGATTTCTTCTGCAGGGTCCCGGGTGTGTCTGGGAGAGGCTCTGGCAAAAATGGAGCTCTTCCTTTTCTTCACCCACCTGCTGAGAGCATTCCAGTTCAAGCTACCAGACGGTGCAAAGAAGCCCAGCATTGAACCTCGATTCGGGTTCGTCTTGCGTCCCCATCCTTATAAAATATGTGCCATTCCCCGCAACAATTCATCATAAAACCCAATGCCTTGGGGCCCGTGACGGGGAAAAAGGCGGCACAGGAACGTTTGTAAATAAATAAATAAATAAATAAATAAATAAATAAATAAATAAATAAATAAATAAATAAATAAATAAATAAATAAATAAATAAATAAATAAATAAATATGTACCATGGGTTGTTTATTGCTCAGATTCATTCTGATATAGAACTTCTCCGGTCTGTCCAAACATCTGGCAGATCTGTCAGGTAACTGCTTGCTTCCACTTACACCAGATTTAAGACTGTTCTTCTGATTTCTTATTTGCATGTGGCCAGTCTGTGGAGGAAGCAATTTGATGGTTTTTCAAGAAAGAGTTTTAACATCCTGGGTGCGGATGTGGGTGGTATGATTCCCGAGTTAGGTGACACTTCTTTTTTAATCCTCCCTCTTACCCTCTCCTTTTGCTTTTCTCCTTTAAAAAATTATTTTAAAACCCACTGCAAGCATACCCAGGGATGGGTGGATTTATCCATTTCACTTTTTCCTACATATTTTAAGCCTCTTGTGAAGGTGTTAGTGATTTCTAAGAAGTTCAAACACCATTTTGAACTTCTGCTGAACAACATTTTCAGTTATTTGCTACTTGCAAAATTTAAGAGCCACTGCTAATTCCATGTTCTATGAGTCTAAGGCTGTAACTACACGGTCATATAGGGCAGGATTTGCTCCACCTATAAAACAGGTGAATTTGATCCAAATTTGAATGCCTACACAACATTTGAAGGCAGAATCAATTCCTTCCAGCCTATTTACAGCAGAACCAGCTTTTTCCCTCTACCTTTAAGGAATAAATGGAAATTGATATTATTATCTCCTTCATAAAGCATCCTCTGTGTCTGGAGGTGATGCTATGGGTGATGAAGTTCTTTAGCTTTCATCTTCTTTTTGGCCTTGTTGATTGCATTCTGTTTCAAATGGTTAAAAGGACAGAAAGAACTCAACAAATAATAGGGTGGTGGTGGTCATGGTGCATTCTGTTCTTCTAGGCCATTTCCTATTGTATCAAAAGTCATAAAAACCATTTCCATGTGTAAAAAAACACCTGTGAGTAAGGGTAATCCTTACAGGCAAGACGGTTGAGCACCAAGTAAACTGACGTTAGGCCAGGAGAGCAGTGCGGAATTTCAGTTCCTCCCATCTTAGAGAAGCAGGAAATTACCAAGGGCTATCAATACTTTAAGGGACGTGGTGGCACTGCGGGTTAAACCGCAGAAGCCTCTGTGCTGCAAGGTCAGAAGACCAGCCATTTTAAGATCGAATCCACGTGACGGAGGGAGCTCCCGTCGCTTGTCCCAGCTCCTGCCAACCTAGCCATTTGAAAGCATGTAAATGTGAGTCGATAAATGGGAGGAAAGTGATGCCAAACCTTGACAGCATCTTAAAGAGCAGAGACATCACCTTGCCAACAAAAGTCCAAATAGTCAAAGCTATGGTTTTTCCTGTTGTGACGTATGGAAGTGAGAGCTGGACCGTAAAGAAAGCAGACCGCCGAAGAATTGATGCTTTTGAATTGTGGTGCTGGAGGAGACTCTTGAGAGTCCCCTGGACTGCAAGGAGATCAAGGCTATCCATTCTGGAGGAAATCAACCCTGAGTGCTCCCTGGAAGGACAGATCCTGAAGCTGAGGCTCCAGTACTTTGGCCATCTCATGAGAAGAGAAAACTCCTTGGAAAAGACCTTGATGTTAGGAAAGTGTGACGGCAAGAGGAAAAGGGGACGACCGAGGATGATATGGCTGGACAGTGTCTGCGAAGCAACCAACATGAAACTGACACAACTACGGGAGGTAGTGGAGGATAGGAGGGCCTGGCGTGCTCTGGTTCATGGGGTCACGAAGAGTCGGACATGACTAAACGACTAAACGATGACGAAATAGGTACCACCTCGGTGGGAAGGTAACAGAGTTTCCGTGTCTAGTCGTGTTGGCCACGTGACCAAGGAAAATGTCTATGGAGATATGCTGGCTCTATGGCTTGGAAACGGGGATGAGCACCGCAACCTAGAGTTAGACACAACTGGACTAATTGTCAAGGGGAACCTTCACCTATCAATACTTTAACATCACTTTCCTCTCCGCATAATGGCTGTGTCCTTTCGATGGAGGAAGTTTGGATCTGGATGTCTGGAGGAAGGAAGGAAGGTGATAAGGCAAGAATTTAATCTGCCCTGGGATGAGAAAGGCAAAGTGAGAAGACATCCTCTCATCCTGTCACCCTGGTAAATCAGTTCTCTGCTCCGAATCTATTTCATAGGTAGAACTAAAGATCCCGAAATGCCACGAAAACAGCTGTTCCAGTTTGATAACTGTCATTTGGGTACTGAATTGTTTACAGCTGTGATGGCAAAAATAAAGAGCATGCAGATCAGTGCCAACTGATCCTTTAAAAGAGTGGTCCCCAACCTTGGGCCTCCAGATGTTCTTGGACTTCAACTCCCAGAAATCCTGGCCAGCAGATGTGGTGAAGGCTTCTGGGAGTTGTAGTCCAAGAAACTCTGGAGGTCCAAGGTTGGGGACCACCGCTTTAAAAGACATTCCAAACCACTCATTTTGTGATCCAATCTTATTACCAGAACTGGAGACTAGAGGGTGCCAGAGACCATGCTACATATGTATTCTTCACCAAGAAGTACTCATAGTATGTTCTCTGGCTCCCTCTAGTGGCCGGTTCTGTTAATACATGTGAAATTAGTTTTTTCTGGATTTTTTCTTTTAATATTTTTAATGTTTTCAAACCATGGATAAACTGTGGGCACTAATTCCACAGATATGGGGATCCTACTGTACATAAAGATGATGCTGTTAAAAGATGATGCTGTTAAGGTGCTACATTCAATATGCCAGCAAGTTTGGAAAACTCAACAGTGGCCAGAGGACTGGAAAAGATCAGTCTACATACCAATCCCAAAGAAGGGCAGTGCCAAAGAATGCTTCAACTACCATACAATTGCACTCATTTCACATGCTAGCAAGGTTATGCTCAAAATCCTCGAAGGCAGGCTTCAGCAGTATGTGGACCGAGAACTCCCAGAAGTACAAGCTGGATTCCGAAGGGGCAGAGGAACTAGAGACCAAATTGCTAATATGCGCTGGATTATGGAGAAAGCCAGAGAGTTCCAGAAAAATATCTACTTCTGCTTCGTTGACTATGCAAAAGCCTTTGACTGTGTGGACCACAGCAAACTATGGCAAGTCCTGAAAGAAATGGGCGTGCCTGACCACCTTCTCCATCTCTCGAGAAACCTATATGTGGGACAGGAAGCAACAGTTAGAACTGGATATGGAACAATTGATTGGTTCAGAATTGGGAAAGGAGTACGACAAGGCTGTATATTGTCCCCCGGCTTATTTAACTTACGTGCAGAATACATCATGCGGAAGGCTGGACTGGAGGAATCCCGAGCCAGAATTAAGATTGCCAGAAGAAATATCAACAACCTCCGATATGCAGATGATACCACTCTGATGGCAGAAAGTGAGGAGGAATTAAAGAACCTTGTAATGAGGGTGAAAGAGGAGAGTGCAAAAAACTGTCTGAAATACAACATTAAAAAAAAAACTAAGATCTTGGCCACTGGTCCCATCACCTCCTGGGAAATAGAAGGGGAAGATATGGAGGCAGTGACAGATTTTACTTTCTTGGGCTCCATAATCACTGCAGATGGAGACAGCAGCCACGAAATTAAAAGATGCCTACTTCTTGGGAGGAAAGCAATGACAAACCTTGACAGCATCTTAAAAAGCAGAGACATCACCTTGCCAACAAAAGTCCGAATAGTCAAAGCTATGGTTTGTCCTGTAGTGATGTATGGAAGTGAGAGCATAAAGAAAGCCGACCGCCGAAGAATTGATGCCTTTGAATTGTGGTGACTCTTGAGAGTCTCCTGGACTGTAAGGAGAACAAACCTATCAATTCTAAAGGAAATCAAACCTGAGTGCTCACTGGAAGGACAGATCTTGAAGCTGAGGCTCCAATACTTTGGCCATCTCATGAGAAGAGAAGACTCCTTGGAAAAGACCTTGATGTTAGGAAAGTGTGACGGCAAGAGGAGAAGGGGACGACAGAGGATAAGATGGCTGGACAGGGTCATCAAAGCAACCAGCATGAATTTGACACAACTCTGGGAGGCAGTAGAAGATAGGAGGGCCTGGCGTGCTCTGGCCCATGGGGTCACGAAGAGTTGGACACGACTAAACAACTAAACAACGACTGTACATAGCATGGTATATGTCTCCCTGTAGTGGCCAGTTCTAGTAACTTCCTCTTTAGAAATACAGTGGGGTCTTGACTTGAGAACTTAATCCGTATTGGAAGGCGGTTCTCAAGTAAAAACGTTCTCAGGTCAAATCTGCATTTCCCATAGGAATACATTGAAAACCATTTGATCCGTATCTGCTCTTTTCCGTCCATAGAAACTAATGGGAAGCTGCTATTCCGCCTTCGACCACTAGAGGGGGATATTTTGTTTCTTTTTTTCTTAGGTCAAGAAAGGTTCAGGGAAGGCAGGGAAAATACAGTCCAGGCAGTCCAGGACCAGGCAGTCCGAAGACTGTCTCCCAATCCACTCTCTAAACGCTGGGAGGAGTGAGGAAGCAGACAGTCACCCTTTTCACTGGCCAACAGTTAACTGAAAGTTCAAATTTTGCACTTTCCCTGCCTCCCACGTGGTTTTTTTTAGTTCTTAACTCAAATCTAAGTACTTAAGTCAAGTCAATATTTTCCTATGAGAGCGGTTCTTAAGTCAAAATGTTCTTAACTCAAGCCGTTCTTAAGTCAAGACCCCACTGTATATATTTCTAGGATTTTTCTTTTAATGTTTTTAATACTTTCAGACTGTGGACAAGTAAATCAGCACATACTGATCTTGTGAATACAAGCGTCCTACTGTAAATCATAACCAAACCAAGGAGGAAAAACCTAAGGATGCTGGTACTTATCTTTTTTAAAATCTCTTGTATTGTTCTGTGGAACCTGATACGTACTGTAATAAAGATTACACTGGAAAAACATAATGACCCTTTAAGAAAAGGATCGGTGCAGCATTTTCAGGTGTTAAGTTTTGGGCTACCAACAGTAATGAGAAAGTTCTTTTGAAAGAAAGAGATTGAGCTGGGTTCTTTAGATTAAAAACCTCAAATCCTTTCAATTGTTGAAATCCAACGATTATATTTTGAAGCCACTCCTTGGTTGTTCCTTGGTTTCACATTTAATTTAATATGGGATTTTTCTTCAGAGGCAATCTGTGAAGCTCTTGATTAAAAGGGATACCGGGTAACATCTGTTCCTCTTCTACAGAAGAGAGCAGTTTTCCACTCTGCTTGATTCTTCAGTGCTTGATTTTGAATTTTACACATTCTGGGTTTTGATTTGTTCAGAGACATTTTAAATTTGTTTAAAGGAATGTATCATATAATTTAATTGCATTTCAATGAGGTTTGATTTTTAGCCTGGGATTTTGAACTTTACCTCCTTGGAGAGAGGTGAAGACCACCACCGGCTTGCATGTCCATCCTGCTTCATTAAAACAGCCACCGGAGATCTGGCTGAGTGGGCAAAGAGAGTGGACAAGGCCTTCTTTGAGAAAGCAAGATCCCAATCTGCCTGAAAGAGGTTGTTGGATGACCCTTGTTGAAAAAGTCCACCTCGAACCCCACCATGCTGGATAACTACCATCCAATCTTTGATATTCCAGTACTGTATTTTTTCGGTTTATAAGACACCCCCATGTATAAGCCTCCCCCCAATTTTGACCTTTTTGAGCCCAAGTGCCCAAATCTGCAGGCACCCTCCAGGCTGGGACGTCCTCTGGAGGGCACCCAGGGGACGCCTTTTTCCCCCTCCCCAAATATAGGCAGGGCCTTTGCCTGGGCTTCCTGTGCTGTACTGTGCTGTGCTCTAACCCGCTTGCTCGCTCACTCGCTCTCCTGCGGCACCAGAGTCAATGGGCAGCAGCGATTTTGTGCCGAGGGGCGGCCAGTTGCAGCTTCTCCTTTGCCTCCTCCTGCTGCTGCTGTTGCCGCTTGATCACCACCTCCAGCGCCACTCGTGAGCTCCCTTCGGGTGGGGGACAAGGTGGCGAGGTGATCTCGAGGTAAGTCCTGGCTGCGAGCGGCGCCATGTTCTGCACTGGGCTGGCATGGGCAGCAGTATCAGCATGGCTCACGTGCCCACAGAGAGGGCTGTACGTGCCAGCTGTGGCACATAGGTTTGGCTTACTTCTGTGTATAAGACAACCCTCAATTTTTACTGTAACTATTTTAGAAAAAAGTAGTGTCTTATACATGGAAAAATACAGTACATCAGACAAAAAACCCCACACACAAAATGAAAGAATAAGAAACAAAAGCTTTGTGCCACCTTAAAGACTAATTAATCACTATAGTTCAATGGGCGCTTTCATGGATCAAGTCCTCTTTCTCAGACATTACACTGAGACCGTATGACCATAATATTTATACATGGCTCCATGACCAGGTGAAGATACAGATCATGGACATAGTGACAATGGACAAAATGCTATTGCATAATTTTGTGCCTGGTGCAACTTGGATTGCACACCAGAAACATTTAATTTAGGGTGTGACTACACTGACATATGATGCAGGAAATGCTATGAGATTATGATGTTCTGATTTGCATTTTTTTCATATTGACCCCATGAAATAAAAACCAATTTTAATCAGACTAGACTTTCCCCACCAATCAGTAATTTTCCCTCCACTGCTGGGGCTTCTACTTTCTTTGACAGTGGATCCATTTGCATCATTTCAGGAAGTCTGATAACTTCAACCAATGCAGAAAACAGAACATCAGATGAACAGAGGAAGAAAGACTGAGGAAACATACAATACATTGACAAACACACGATTGCAAGTAATTTATATATGTATATATATTTATAGTGCTCTCACAAGACCAGATAGGTGGGATATAAATAAAATAAATAATAATAATAATAGGGACGTGGTGGCACTATGGGGTAAACTACAGAAGCTTCTGTGTTGCAAGGTCAAAGACCAGCCATCGTAAGATTGAATCCACGTGATGGAGTGAGCTCCTGCCAACCTAGCATTTCAAAAGCATGTAAAAATGTGAGTAGATAAATAGGTACCACCACGGTGGGAAGGTCATGGCGTTCTGTGTCTAGTCACGCTGGCCACGTGACCACGGAAACTGTCTACGGACAAACGCTGGCTCTACGGCTTGGAAACGGGGATGAGCACCACGCCCTAGAGTCGGACATGAATGGACTAAATGTCAAGGGGAACCTTTACCTTATATATATTTATATATTTATGATAATTGGTTGCGGGGAACAGCACAGAGTTTATAAGGGTGGGGATGCATGGCTACACCTACTACAGGTTCTTGATTGAGTTTTTTAACTCCTTCCGGCAGCTGAAATCTGAAAGCCCTCACCAAGTTGGTAAAGAATAGGAAGAGCTCCATCTTCGCCATCTGCTCTCCCAAACAGATCCGGGCCCCTGCAGAGGAAATGAAGATTGTGGTTGTTCTTGTCTTAGCATTGCTGGGTCAAGCCTATAAAATTAGGAGTCAAGTCCTAAAAATTTGCAGGTGAAATGACATATTTGCAGAATCTAGGTTTTTTTGTTTTTTGAATTTCAGGTAACCAATTAGCAAATGCTGGCAGCTGTTTTAAATTGGTAATCCAAGATTTTGGAAGGACTCCAGTTGCTGAAATTAGCCTGGGAGGAGGATGGCCTGATCCTGCTTCCATATTCTTTTCACTTCTTATCTTAATCTTTGCTACTTAGCAATGTATGTATTTTCTGCGCTTTTGAGTCTGCTTGTTGATGCAACTCCAACTTCTATAAGCTAAGTCTTTCTTTGTTGCTTATCCAGAAGTATAATATCCACTTTATTAAACATCAACTAATTTATCCATGATCATTTGTTTGCCCCAGTACAGTATTGTGGGTTCATCTTCCAGAACTGAAGACAAATGTGTAGCCTGCATAATTAACTTGTAAACCACCCAGAGTGCTTGAAGCGCTATGGGGCGGAATATAATCAACACGCTTTGTTTTTTGTTTTTTTTTTTTGCAACTGGAAATTATAATATGGGCGGGGGGAAGAGAAGTGATATTTTAAATATTTTTAAATGACCCTGTAACAGCTGAGTTACTCACACTGCAACCAAAAATATTCACACCTCCTAGGCAGAAAAATTTGCACTTCCCTGTGCATCATGTAGCCAGAATTTAAAAAATTGATTTCAAGTATGCTAAAGCCCATTCAAAAACAGGTTGTTGTTGTGTTTTATTTTACATGTAGCCACATCTTTGGTTACTACACATCTGAAAGGGACCCTGTGTATCATCAAGTCCAGCCCCTGTCAAGGAGGCGACGTGGGGGAATCGATCTCCCAGCCTCTGGATCTGCAGCCAAAGACCAAAACCCCCGAGCTATCCATCAGTTCTAATGATGAAGCCAGGCCATTATATTTATCCTTCCTAAAGGTAACATCCCATGCTCACCTCCAGAGTTCATCCCATCATCATCACTGACTGTCCCTCAGCGTCAGCCCTCAGAGTAGAACATTTACAGGCCTGAGAAGAACAAATGTTCTACTGTGCAGCCATGATGTTCAGGTGTGTCAAAATGCTGAGTCACTGTGACTCAGGAGGGCTGGCTCAAAGATGATGCAACATCTGTGCTGATTGGACACAGCCAGAGGCATAAGTGTATATATGTGGACAGCGCAGAGAAGATGTATTCCTGCTCTTCTGATGAATTCATGGTGTCATGCTGTCGCTCTATATATCTGTAAATATCCTGTAAATATACGTCTGGTGGTGGAAGAAGCTGATTGTGTCTGTGTGAGTCACAAGGACCTTGAAGTTATTCTGCTGAAACTTTTCTGCGTGTTCACGCACTAACAATTTTTTAAAAAAATGCTTTTATTTCTTTTTAATCAGGTTTCGGTATCTAGCCACAGAGCCAGAGATTGGGAGTTCAATTCCCCCATTCCTTAACAGGGGTTGGACTAGATGATCCCATAGGGTCCCTTCCAGCTCTGCCATTCTAAGATTCTAAGAACAAACCGTACACACTTAAAACACACTTATGTATGTAATGAAGAGATAACAACATAGGGCAAGGCAGCTGAAGTAATAAAATAAAGATTAAAAAAACTCAGTACTGAATGAATTATGCAGAGTTTGCCGGATGTTTACATGAGGGCTCGGTGAAGCTGGCACATCAGATGGCCATATATAAATTGATTGAATGAATGAATGAATGAATGTTAATATTTACATAGGTGATAAGCAGATTATCATATTTCATGAAAAGGAGCTGTGGAATTGTCTGCATAAGGGAATGCAAACTCTTTTAGTTTACTCATCAGCTGCTTGGCAAACGTCAGCGTACAAAGTTGGGCAAGAGAAAGGAGACAAAGCTTCCCACTAAGGGCTAATTCCCATTCTAGTGATTGATGGGAATAATTGCCAGAGAGGTAACAAATTTGACTTTGCATAAAGAAATCTTTATTACAAGCCCAGTGCGGAGCATAAAGTAATCTGGGTTCGCCCCACCTCCTCTGAGTGCTGCCTCTGAGTGGATGCCTGATGGAAGAGGCAGGGGTTCGAACACCGAACGCCCATTCGGCCCAGAAAGAAACCGACACAAACTGCTGAATCGCTAGTTCGGGCCCACCTCTATTTGTTCTTACACCAATTTTGCTGAAAATCATTTCCCAAAAGGTACGTATTTTGCTACATGACCACTGCATGTGAAAATAGGAACCATTTCCCCTGCTCCCCTCTTCACCTTTTAGAACCAATGGTATGATTTGATTTAAGCAGACCTGAATCAGGTACTGCTTAACTTTGGCAAACCCTGATTTAGACAGTGATTAAAGTAAGATTGAAGGGTGTTCTAGTTCTACAATATTAGTAGCATCATAAGTTGTTCTCCTCTCTTCCAATTGAGTCTTGTTTTTCCTTGAAACAAGCCACTGAATTTGATGACACATATATTCTACCTTTACCTGCTCCAAAGGGTAAAAATTCTTCTCTCGCTACAAAATTTCCCTCCATGTCCAAAAAGTGGCTTGGGTTGAATTCTCCAGGTTCTTCCCACCTCTTGGGATCAAGGAGCGCAGAGTTCAGGTCTGTAACAATAAGGGTTTTCTGAAAAGAGGAAAAACGTGACTCAGAATGTGTCTGGACCAGAATGTTTCTTTGTCTCAGCAATGGTAGCATTTCTGTCTTTTTCTTGAGGAGACCTGGCCACACCATCGGGTAGAGTGGTTAAGGAAGTGTATCAGACCATCGAACTGAAGTGCATCGGTTCTGCATAAGCCGCACATAGAAGTCAACAAAGACCGTGCTGTCTACACAGGAGGATGATACAATTAGCTTTGTGGAACACAGTACTGTGGTGCCTTGCTTAATGATTGCCCCGCATTGTGACAAATCTGCTTTACGATGATCTTTTTGCGATCGCAATTGCGATAGCAAAACGATGGTCTAAATGGGGGGAATTTTGCTTAGCGATGATCGGTTCCCTGCTTCGGGAACCGATTTTCACTTTACGACGATCAAAAACAGCTGATCGTCGAGTTTTCAAAATGGCCACTGGGTACTTAAAATGGCTCCCTGCTGTGCTTAGGGACGGATTCCTCGCTATACAGGCAGCGAAAATGGCCGCTGTATGGAGGATCTTCACTGGACGGTGAGTTTTTACTCCATTGGAACGCATTGAACAGATTTCAATGCGTTTCAATGGGGTTTTAATTTCTCTTTACAATGTTTTCGCTTAACGGCGATTTTCGTGGAATGGATTATCATCGTTAAGCGAAGCACCACTGTACATTTTAGAGCTGCATGATACAGAAATATGCATGGTAGAAAACGGGGAGAATCGTCTCTTCCTCTCTCCTCATATTCGAATGCAGGACCATCCAGTGGAGCCAAATGGCAGGAAGTTACAGATGTGAAAAAGGAAGCCTGGATCTATTCGTATCACTTGTTCTAGCCAAGAGGGGTGGCTGAGGAGCCTAACACCAAGGGAGGCCCGGAAGGAAAAAAAAACGGGCCTTCTCAGCAGTGGCTCCCCGTCTTTGGAATAATCTCCCCACCAAAATCTGCTTGGCCCCTTCACTAGATATTTTCAAAAAACAACTCAAAACCTCACTATTTAGGTAGGCCTTCCCTCCGGGCACCACTTGATTCATCTTTTATTTCCGTCTTGAATGATTGTTCACCGTTGTGAAATTGTTGTTATATGTTAACTGTTTTTATTCTATTTGATGTGAGCCACCCAGAGTAGACATTGTCTAGATGGGCGGGATGCAAGTTCAATAAATAAATAAATAAATAAAAATAAGAAGCACTTCCATCTTCACAAAATCCATCGACTGTGCAATTCACTAGCATGAGATGCTAAGGTGGGCATCAACTTGGCTGACAGAGCAAAGACACATTTATGGAGGGTGAAACACTCAATGTTTGTTAGTCATGATGGACAGTATGATAATGAAATTGGTGAACGCTCCGGTACTGGAGGCATTCAAGAGAAAATGATAAAATGATCAAGCCAGTGAATCGTAAAGAAAATATCCTTAAAATGGTTTATAGATGGCACTTTACCCCTGTAAGATTGGCAAAAATGTCAGAAGGGATCAGCAATGTTTGTTGGAAATGTAAAAAAAAATCCAGGTACTTATTACCATATGTGGTGGTCATGGGAAACAGCAAAAAAAATTTGGATACAGGTTTGGGAAATGGCAAAAGAGATTTTTCAAAAAAAAAAAAGTTTTAAACCTGAAATGTTATTATTGAATATAATGCCAGAAATTACTGACAAGAAAATAAAATATAGTCTACTGTATATATTCACAGCAGCTAGGTTACTCTGGGCTCTAAAATGGAAGAATGTAGAAACACCAATGATGGATGAGTTGTTAAAGAAGCTATTGGACATTGCAGAACTAGACACGCTTTCAGAGGCATTACAGGACCACCCAAGAGATTTTGTGAAGCAAAGCTGTAAGTTGATATATAATTGGGCCCAGAAAAAGACAGGAACTTAGGAGGGAAATTAGTCAATAATGAAGCAGTGCTCACTGGAATCCGTTGAAGATACACTGATGACCAGATTACAGTGAAATCTCTGATCCACAGAGGAAGTGGGGATGTTTAATTGTGTGGGCTTTTTTTGTAAGTTATTTGTTAGATTTTTAAATGTCTTTAAATTTTGTATGTTTAGATATGAATGAAATGTTAAAAAAGAGAGAGAAATTGGACAACTATTTGTCAGAGATTTGCTTTGATTTAGATTCCTGCATTGAGCATTATAGGGGGCTATTATAGCATTATAGGCCCCTTCCATTATTCTATGATCATATAATGGCTGGCTAGCAGCTTGATGCCTGGCCATTATCTTCCATTATGCTCTTCCATTAACATTCATGTTTTGGTGCCATTTTCATCTCTTGACGTGTAAAATGACTGATTCAACGCTTATACTGGAGTTAGTCACTGGTCAAAAGAAATCAACCGGTCAAAAACATTGAAGAAAGTCTGAGTAAGCAGAATACTGAAAGGTTGACTGCATTTGAACAAAGAAGCAGTTGAGACCATGAGGTCCTTCCTTCACTCCCATCACCCTCACAAAACTTTTAGTAGGAAGGTGAGAGAGGTTCTTGTCAGTTGCTGCTCCCGTATCTATCTATTTTTAACCGCTTAGCAGCCACTAAGAGGTTAGAAATAACATGCCACCTCCTGTTGTCTTTCTAGGACAAGGAAGGAACTCTGTACAAGCTTTCCTACAGCATCTGACTGGCCACTGAGGAAAGGACTTTTAATCATCATCATCTTAGAATTGCGGAGCTGGAAGGGACCCTAAGGATCATCAAGTTAGCATCTGGCAAGGAGGCCCAGGGGGGGGAATCGAACCTCCAACCTCTGGATCCACAGCCAAAGATCCAAACCACTGAGTTATCCAGCAATTCTTTTAGATAGATTGGTTCTGTGCTTTCTTTTTTTTATTAGTGCATTTTAAAATTGCCTTTTTAATTCAATGATTATCTAATGCTATAGTTTAATGTAGCTTTAAAAGGCTACATTAATGTAGCTTTTTCTTAGTTATTTGTTAGATTTTTTAAATGTCTTTACGTTTTAACTGTTTTGTACCTTTTAGAAAATCTATATTTTCCTGCATCTGTTTTAGTGGTGTTGTCAGCCAAATTGGGTCCCAGGTGAGGGACAAATATTTATTGGTTGGTTGGTTGGTTGGTTGGTTGGTTGGTTGGTTGGTTGGTTGGTTGGTTGGTTGGTTGGTTGGTTGGTTGGTTGGTTGGTTGGTTGGTTGGTTGGTTGGTTGGTTGGTTGGTTGGTTGGTTGGTTGGTTGGTTGGTTGGTTTCTATCCCGCTCCCATTAGTGCCAAGGCATTATTCTGGGTGATTACAACAAATGTAATACAAAACAAAAAATATAGATAGAAGTATTAAAAGCAACTTACAAATGACCCTTAAAAACAGATGGCACAGACCAATCGCATACAAAAGAGAGCAGATGAAGAAAGAAAGGGGGAAAAACAGGAGATCAACTAAGGTTGCTGTAGAAAGCCTCCATGAAAAGCTGCATCTTTAGTTCCCTCCTAAATATCAACAGGGAGGGGGCTAGGCAGAACTCCTCTGGAAGCTGGTTCCCTAAAGTTGGAGCCACCGCAAAGAAGGCCTCTTGTAGAGGATTTATGGGCCTCCCTTGGGGTGGCCACCCAGAGGAGCCTCAACGGAGATCATCTTGTGGGTCAGGCAGCTGGCATTAAGGAAAGACACTCCGAAAAGGAAGGAAGGAAGGAAGGAAGGAAGGAAGGAAGGAAGGAAGGAAGGAAGGAAGGAAGGAAGGAAGGAAGGAAGGAAGGAAGGAAGGAAGGAAGGAAGGAAGGAAGGAAGGAAGGAAGGAGCTGATGATGGATGAGAAGAAGGAAGGAAGGAAGGAAGGAAGGAAGGAAGGAAGGAAGGAAGGAAGGAAGGAAGGAAGGAAGGAAGGAAGGAAGGAAGGAAGGAAGGAAGGAAGGAAGGAAGGAAGGAAGGAAGGAAGGAGCTGATGATGGATGAGAAGAAGGAAGGAAGGAAGGAAGGAAGGAAGGAAGGAAGGAAGGAAGGAAGGAAGGAAGGAAGGAAGGAAGGAAGGAAGGAAGGAAGGAAGGAAGGAAGGAAGGAAGGAAGGAAGGAAGGAAGGAAGGAAGAGAGGGCATCCTGGATTAAGCTTCTATCTATCTATCTATCTATCTATCTATCTATCTATCTATCTATCTATCTATCTATCTATCTATCTATCTATCTATCTATCTATCTATCTATCTATCTATCTATCTATCTATCTATCTATCTATCTATCTATCTATCTATCTATCTATCTATCTATCTATCTATCTATCTATCTATCAACTATGCAAGAATAGATAAAATGTGTATAAATAGCTTCCCTTTAATGGACAGATAAAGGGTAGCTATTGATACACAAGTTATCTATTCTTTATAGTTTTTAAAACCTTATATGTTCAGCCTTTTATGCCATCCATCATTCCCATTTGTCCTGATAGGCTCCCCTGATTTGGGGAGCAGGGTTTGGGTTTTCGTGCCCTTCCACATTTTGCTCCTTGCAGGACGTTCTTGTGCAGAGGCATCTCCTAAAGTGCTATTTGCGCTTGGATCAACCCCCTGCAACGGCGCCCCTCTTCTGTACCTTTGGGATGTGAAAACCAAACAGGTTCATAGCCTTCGTGTTCCGCCTGGGAATCCCCACGGGTAAAATGTACTTCGCACGCTGGACCTCATGAATCACCGCATTGGTGTACGGCAGTTTCTTCCGATCGTGGTAGCAGATGGAGTGAGAAAGACCAAAAACGTCTTCTATCTCCCTGTAGACTTTCTCTAAACAAAAGAGGGAAAAATGTATATCTATTCTGTAAAGTGATTGCCTTGAATTTCTTTCCCACTTTTGAAACGTGAGTTAGGGTTTGAAATTAAATCCTGAGGCCTGCAGGCATTTTTAAATATTTATGGGTTTTTAAAATATAATCATAGAGGTTGCGATCAGGTTGTGTAGGTATCCTTCAGTCTTGAGAGACCCCAGCTGCGATCCAAGGATATCTGCAAGCGGGATCTGAAGGCCTTAGGAATGGACCTCCACAGATGGGAAACCTTGACCTCTGAGCATTCACCCTGGAGGCAGGCGGTGCATCACGGCCTCTCCCAATTTGAAGAGACCCTTGTCCAGCAGGCCGAGGCAAAGAGGCAGTCCCAAAACCAGCCCAATCAAGGAGCCAGACAAGGGACAGATTGTATTTGTCTTCAGTGTGGAAGGGATGGTCACTCTCGAATTGGCCTTCTCAGCCACACTAGACGCTGTTCCAAGTCCTCCATTCAGAGCACGTTACCATAGTCTCTTGAGACTGAAGGATGCCTACAGGTTTTCATCCCTGTGGGACACAATAGGAGATTGTGCTCCTGCTGCACAGGTATCTCTCACCTTGGATATCTGGATAAGCTACCATGAGGAGCAGCGCCCACTGCAGAGTGCTTGACGTGGTCTCTGTCCCTGCGACAAGGAGGTCAAGAATACATTGGGCCAAGTTCTCGTCACTGAAAGTAGAGGTAGGGTCACCTTTACTCTTAGGATGGAAGCACAAAAATGAAAGGCTTTCTTACAACCAATCCAAGTTGAAAACCAAACTTCTACGTCTAATGAGCTTTCTGGGAGGGGAGCAGGAGAACCACGGAAACTAGAAAACGGGCACCAAAGGGAGACGTGTGAAATGATGTGCCCGTCACTCTCAAAAAAGCGCTGCACAAAAAGACCTCATAAGAATGATCTTCTAAGTCAATTTCTTCCTGAATCAATACGGGACGACAAGGGCTATAACGAACCATTTTGTAGCCTGAAGCTTTGTTACCCTGTCGGTTAATCTCAGGTCACATGAGGTCAGGGTATATGGGGATGGAAAAAGAGGGAGGCAAAGCTTAATTCTGAGTGTACAACTACCATCTTGGTCCCATATTGAGGCTACCTGTTCTGTATTTCCATCTGAAGAGGGCAGGAGCTAGAGGTGGCCGGAGCAGAGGTGTGCCCTTCTATTAGCAAATGTTGGTCTCCTCTAAATTTCAGTCCCGTTGGTCAGATGGTTCTGGGTGAGAATAATGGTCAATTAAATGGGACTTAGACCTACATGAGTCTGGACAACAGCTTAAAACAGCCACAGGCACCAATCCAGTTGTTCCTTATTTCCCCTTTGACTCCTAATGCAGTTGCATTAAATGCAGTTTCTGGGAATCAGTCTACAAATAAGTGCTAAAAGGGTGCTGAGATACCCAGTGGGTAAGACTCAGGGGTTTGAATCTCAGCCATGGAAACTGACTGGGGGAAAAGAACTGGTAAAACCACCCCTCAGATATCTACTTACCTTGAAAGCTCTGTTAGGGTTGCTATATGTCTGTTCCAACTTGAGAGTCCATAATAATTACAATCCGTCTATTCTAACAACCCTGTGTAATGGTTTCAGGAAAGAGCAAGATAGTCCAAATACAGGAAGAGAGAAGCAGTACTCTTTACTGCCCCTGGGCTTCTGGGATAGAAATTGATAGAAGCTGGGTATACCATGAAGGCTGGCCGTCCTCAGCCTGATGCCAAATTTGCACTTGCCGGATGTGAAGTGCAAATGTAGCATCACACTTTGCACAGCAAAGTGAACCCTATGCATTTTACATATTTCCCTCCTTCTGGGTGAATCCTGCACAGGAAAGGCGAAGTTCTATGCAGGAATTGTGATCCTCCCGCACAGAGTCACATCCCTCCGCAGCACACTTACTTTCTCGATCTGAATTAAATAGAAATCAATGAAATCTTGTGGTTCGTGTAAGTTCTGGTTCTCTTTGTGCTTCTGTATTTCTTCAACGACATAGAGCACTCCCTTGTTCATGCATGAAAACGCCTTCTTGTGCGGCCCTGGCAGGTGTTTCATGAGCCATGGGAACAAGTTATAGATCTACGGGTAGGACAAAAGAAAATCCCGTCAGGGTTGTGATAACGCATTCTGTCAGCTGATGTCTTTGAATTAGCCAACCTGGTGGTCTGAATTATTTTGGGGCTCCGACTAAAGAAGTGGTGGGTGTTTTGATTTTCAAAATTCTTCCTGGATGCCAAGCAAAAAGAGAAGACAGGAATGTATTTCACCCACTTCAAACAGTTTCACCAGGTGTAGCCTTTTGTAGAGAAGCCAGACCTGGACTTCATTATTTAAAAGCTAGAGGATAGATATGTGTTAGAGAGCGACTGTATTGACAATTCCAGTAAGAGATGCTCTGGGACAGGAATGGTCAGATTCACATTGTTTTCTATTGACTCCATGCTGTAAACAGGTGAACCAGCCTAGATTTTCCCCTCCGCCACTGGAGCATCTACTTCTTTGAAATGAAATGCAGTTGCATTGGTTCAGATGTGTTGGCCACTTGAATCAATGTAAAGGCTTTTGTAACTGTACTCTTTGAAGCCTCTCCAGCCAAGCTACAGCAGTAGTGAAAGAGGCCGGGCGGTAGGGAACTGACTGCTATTTAAATCTTCTCCTCCCCAAACCTGGTGATTAAGTGTGCTTGTTTTCTTCTTCCCTTCCCAGCCCATTTCTTTCTCTCTTTCTTTTTCTTTTAAAGACTTGGAAGCCTAGCACTAGGACACCAAGATGACCAAAGAGGAAATAAAGAGAGAAAGGAATTGGCAGAGAGAAAGGAAGAAGTTTTCAATCAGCCTTGTTTCTATCTGTTAAGGTAGCTCTGCTCTGGTCGTCCCCATTTACAGAAGGCACGATTCAAGCACAGCCACCTTAACAAGTTTGGAACACCCTTGACTAATAGGATTCCTCTTAGCTTCCAAAACGAGATGAAATCATTGTGCTCAGAATAGCATGCTAGGATGGATGATTCTATGACTGCTCATTGCCGTTTCGTCCTCTGAACTATGGGATAAGGAAGAAGAAGAAGACAACTCACTGCATGAAACAAGGAGACGGCAAATTTTTCAAAGTAATCGCTGGCTGCTATCAGTTCCTGGAACATTTTGTCTTCTGGAGGAAGTCGGTATCCAAAAGACGCCACGCTGATCACACTTGCCACTGCATTAGTGATCAAGAGGGGAGGTTCAAATTGCTGCCCTGGAAATGAAATAATGCCCAGGAAGTGTTAATGCTCTTTGGTCTTACCAGTTAATGCCAAGGATTCAGGTTCACGAGGCATTTCAGGAGGTGTTTGGAACTGGTGATCATAGATTAGAATATAGAGGAAAGTAGAAATGCATGTGGACCATAAAGAAAGCTGACCGCCGAAGAATTGATGCCTTTGAATTGTGGTGCTGGAGGAGGCTCTTGAGAGTCCCCTGGACTGCAAGGAGAACAAACCTATCCATTCTGAAGGAAATCAACCCTGAGTGCTCACTGGAAGGACAGATCATGAAGCTGAGGCTCCAGTACTCGATGACGAGAAATCATGAGTTTCTATTCCAATGGGGATGAGGATAAGAGGTACAGATTTCAGCAGAAGGCGATTCATGCAAAAAAATAATAATCTCCCACTGTCATAGAATCATAGAATCGTCATAGGGTTGGAAGGGACCTTGGAGGTCTTCTAGTCCAACCCCCTGCCCAAGGCAGGAGATCTCCGACCATCCCAGACCTCACACCATCCTGGACTGGTGGCTGTCCCATCTTTTCTTGAAAACCTCCAGCGATGGGGTGCCCACCACCTCGGGAGGCAAGCTGTTCCACTGCTTCATGGTTCTCACCCATCAGGAAATTCCTCCTTATTTCCCGGTTGGATCTCCCTCTGACAGGTGTCCACCTATGGATTCTTGTCCTACCCTTGGGCACAATGGAGGATCAATCGATGCCCTCTTCCCTGGAGCAGCCCTTCAGATCTTGGGAGATGGCTATCATGTCTCCCTCAGTCTTCTCTTCCTTAAGTCCAACCTACCTAGTTACTTACCCTTGGTCTGTGCAAAGAGCTCCACTAGTCGGCGAGCTTCCTCTTGTATTTGGTGCTCCATGCCTTTCTTTCCCATCCCCAGATTCCTCATAGTAGCCATACCAAACCGTCGGTGTTGCTTCCAGGAGAGACCGTTTGCAAATGCAAGACCTGAGGACATCAGGAATCAACAACAAATCAGGATTTCATCACCTCACTCACCTACCCATACAAAGCTACTAGAATATGGGGAGATTTTTCCCACCCCCATCAACTCCCTCGATGCCTTCTCTTCTCTTCACTTTGATCCAGCAAGCTGGGTCTAGATAGCAGCAAAAATAATCAAATAAACCATTCCCAACACTACCGGGGATAGGAGGGAGGAAAAAAGAGGGTTGGAAAATCCTCAAATAAATTGGGTGAGGGGAAAGGATCGACAAAATTATCCCAAAGAGGAAAGAGGCACACTGGGTAAAGACAAAGACAAAGAAATTAGGGGGGGGGGGAATCCCTCAAAACTCAAGGGAAAACAAGACAAGAATCTAAGATGGATGGGGGGGGGGGGGAGAGTCCATGAATTCCATCCAGCACAAGTGAATCTGTATTTCCTCATCTGCCAGGAGCACCTCTGTCTTGTCTAAATTATTTTTTTCAATATGTTTGCCCTCATCCAGTCCATCACTGACAACAGGAACTGGATAGAGCAGGAATCACTTTCTTAAAGTTGGATAGAAAGGAGAGACTGAGTTATGTGTCATTTGGCACCCAAGCTCCAAAATTCTGGACAAGGTATCAAAAACAGAAGAAGTTTGACCAGAGGTAGATGAGATAAAGCACCCCACTCCAGTGACTAGAAGTCCCCCAATGGACAATCTCTCCTGGCTGCTTCATGGGTAACAAAACAAAACTCTGAAAGGGACACCACAGGCTAACAATCAAGGTATGAAACACGAATTCCCAAATTTCTTTTGGATGCTCTCTCATACTGAATCAGAGCGTCAATATACCTAACCTCACATTGCCTATTGTGATGGGCAGCTGCTCCTCAGGGTTTTAGACAGGATTCTTTTCCTCCCCTAGCCCTGACTGTCCATCCCTCGGACCATCCGGTGGCCTTCCATTGATGTACTAAGCCGCTCTGACTCCAATAAGCTTCCAAAATTAAACAAGGACAATTGTGTTTAGGGTAGCAGACAATTAACACTTCTTCTCCACTACAACAGCTGAGGAGCAGTTGACTTGTTCCTGCTAGCACATCCCCATCTGTCTCTGGAGGGGAAAAAACAACAACAAGGAAACTTTGCTGAGACTTGTTATGACTCCAGCTAGCTACACCCTGTGTGGCTTCAGGGCTGGGAATTAGATGGAAGCCAAACCGGCTCCCGTCTAGACATGTTGGATGGGTAGGACGTGATTTCAGGTGCTGAATTCACAGCTCTGAAATGTTGATTTTTCCAAGCTTTTTCCAAATTCCCAGAATTCTTTCGTTGTTGTACTTATGGGCCATCAAGTCATCCCCGACTTATGCCGACCCTATGAATGAGCCAACTCCAGAATGTCTTGTCCTCAACTGCCCTGCTCAGCTCTTGTAGGCTCAAGCTTGTGGCTTCCGTTAGGGAGTCCGTCCATCTCGTATTTGGCCTTCCTCTTTTCCTGCTGAGTACCTCCTCAGGGCACATGCCTTCCATAAAGACCTTTATCAGACTAAAACTGATTCCCATTACTCTTTTATTGTTCTGGGTTTGTGTAGGAACCAAAGTTACCAATCTTGTGGCTACCTCTGCAGTGCAATGGCTCCTTTCCTTCTGCAGGAGAAGTCTCCAGATCACTGATCTATCCACAGAATTCCTATACACTGGTGCCTCGCTTTACGATTGCCCCGCATTATGACGGATCTGCGTTATGATGATCTTTCTGTGATCGCAATTGCGATCGCAAAACGATAGTGTAAATGGGAGATTTTCGCTTTGCGATGATCGGTTCCCTCCTTCGGGAACCGATTCTTCACAAAACGATGTTTTTCTAACAGCTGATCGGCGGTTTCAAAATGGCTGCCGGGTAATTAAAATGGCTCCCCTCTGTGTTTAGGGACGGATTCCTCGTTATACAGGTAGAGAAAATGGCTGCCTTATGGAGGATCTTCACTGGACGGTGAGTTTTAAGCCCATTGGAATGCATTGAAAGGTTTTCAATGCGTTTCAATGGGCTTTTTATTTCCGATTTACGATGTTTTCGCTTAACAGCGATTTTCCTGGAATGGATTATCACCGTTAAGCGAGGCACCACTGTATTCTTTCTTTCTTACCAGGAAACAACTCATCAACTTCTCGATAACTTACCTTTTCTATTAAGTGCATCGATGAGGAATCGGGTTAATGCGCGGTCCGCTAATTCTTCGGAATGGTTGATGAGGGCATCTCTCACCGCTTGGAATCCAGACAGGATGACGACTGGATGGTGCGTCACCCATATAGTGAAAATCTTCCCGTATTGCTTAGCACACTGCCATTGGATCAAAACAGGGGGGAAAAACCACGTTCAAACCAAGCAGATCATTTCATGTGAATAATTTCAACACACTTCTGTTTTCCTCAACTCTTCAAGTTCAATCCTGGGTCCTGTGATCTTCAACATACTTCTATATGACCTGGATCAGGGGATGCTAATCAGATTTGCAGATGACACAAAACTGGGCAGAATTGCTAATACCCTGGGAGACAGAAACACAGTTCAAAATGGTCTGGTTGGCTGGAGCACTGGGTTGAAAACAAGAGAATGAAATTAAAGAGGGATAAGTGCAAAGTCCTGCACCTCAGAAAAGAAACTCATTGCACAGTTACAAGATGGGGGATACCTGGCTCAGCAATAATACGAGCGAGAAGGATCTTGGAATCATCTTGGATCACTAGCTGAATATGAGCTCGCACTGTGATGTGGCTACAAAAAAGGCCAATGCTTTTTTAGGATTCAGTAATAGAATTATAGTCTCCAAATCCTGTGAGCTACTACTTCTCCTCTATTTGACACTAGTTAACTAGCAGATACCTCACCTTGCCAACAAAGGTCCGCATAGTCAAAGCTATGGTTTTTCCAGTAGTGATGTATGGAAGTGAGAGCTGGACCATAAAGAAGGCTGACCGCCAAAGAATTGATGCTTTTGAATTATGGTGCCGGAGGAGACTCTTGAGAGACCCCTGGACTGCAGGGAGAACAAACCTATCCATTCGGAAGGAAATCAACCCTGAATGCTCACTGGAAGGACAGATCCTGAAGCTGAGGCTCCCATACTTTGGCCATCTCATGAGAAGAGAAGACTCCCTGGAAAAGACCCTGATGTTGGGAAAGTGTGAGGGCAAGAGGAGAAGGGGATGACAGAGGACGAGATGGTTGGACAGGGTCATCGAAGCGACCGACATGAATTTGACCCAACTCCGGGAGGCAGTGGAAGACAGGAGGGCCTGGCGTGCTCTGGTCCATGGGGTCACGAAGAGTCGGACACGACTAAACTACTAAACAAACAGGCCACATCTTGAGTACTGTGTCCAGTTCTGGACACTGAACCACCTCAGTTCATGGTTTTTTTTTTTCACAGTTTGTCATTCGGTTCATACCCATCTCTACCAGCCAGATCCAAAGGGATTGCCTCTTGTCATTCTTGGGGTTCCTGACAATCAGGGTAGGGGGCATGAGGATCTTTACTTTGTGTGTTATTCCTTTCCTGTCTCATTAAGGGATTTAATCCTTTTCCTTTCCTTCTTCTCTTGAGTCTTCATTGCCTCCAAACCAAAAAAGGAGATCTCTTCTCCTGTGCCAAGACAACAGAGCATGCGATGGGAAACAGAGGGCATCTATCAACACAGACAGATCCTTATTCTGGTTATCTGATGGACCAAGAGGCAAGGCTGAGCTTACCTATAAAAATGGAAGTCATACAGCAATTCAAGAGAAATGAATTGTCTCCCTCTGCATAACAGGTGTTGCGATTCCGACACAAGGAGTCAGCAGATGTGAATCGCGCACTCCCCCAGATGTCCTGGGAGAGTTCACAAGGCAGGGCTTTGTGTCTGCATATTCTGGCACAAGGAAATGAACGTGGAACCGGAGGGCCTTGAGGTTCTGGAGGAGTGGAGATGGGACCTGATAGGAAGAATCAAACTAGGAGTTGAGAGCAGAAAGTAAAGCTTGGGAATGGAGAGCACACTCAGGAAGGGGCAGAACAACGGGCTAATGAGAAAGGATGGGGTTTATTTGCAATCCAAGATGGGATTTGTGGAATTCCTCATAGGTGGCTTCCATGCATCAGGAGATGAGCCAGGATGACTTGGGGCACAAGCTAGCAGGGCCAGCGAAGAACGAAGCCAAGCATAATGGGAGAATCTGGCCCTGCAGATGAGCATCACTGGCACAAAATTGAAATCAGAAGACAAGAGAAAATTGTCTGTACAATCATCAGAAAGCATGCAACAGCTGGGTGGTAATACCTACAAGCTTTCAGGCATCAGCAGATTTGACCAGATCTCTCATCAGTTGAGACTGTCTTGACATGAAGAGACATCTCAAACAAAATACTCCAAAGTAGTCCCACCTCTAGTTGAGGCAGCGGCCAAGAGGTCTTCCCCGCCTACAAACAAGATCCTTATATTGCATAGAATGTCTCTAGTTCTCTTTCCCTTCGAGAAATAAAGTGTATGGTCACACAGCAAGCACAGCAGGATGGGCTGATTGCTAAGGAAGAGGCCTGTAACCCATCCAGGGCTTCAGGCTCTTAACTAAAGCAACAGTCCTTCAAGGTTTAGGCCCTTGACAGAATTCATGTGCTTGCAGAGATTCACACAGTGTGACGTAAAGACAGACAACTTTGTGTTGAAGCCTAAATGGTTTTTTTGAAGATCTTAAAATTGCAGAGCTAGAAGGGATCCTATAGATCATTGAGTCTAAGCCTTCTGCTAAGGAGGCCCAGTGGAGATTCGAACTCCGGGCTGAACAGCTTTGTCTTTTGGATTGAGTCTGTATAAAAATGTGAACCAATAAGGTTCTCCTCCACTACTCAGATGTAACCTAGCCGTGAAAATCTCAGGCACTTAAGAAAAGCATCTCAGCAATGGGCTGTCATAAAACCCTCAGCATCCCCCATGAAGCATCTGGAGCACCATGTCCACCAACGGTGTGGCAAGCAGATAAACGAGGTGCCTGCAGAGCAAAGTGTAGTTTTTCCATCCTCTTCGTTGTAGCCACCTGTGCTTATGCAAAAAGTGCTTCAGCCACATGTGAGATGGGTGTGACTGATAATAGCACCATGGGTGAGCAGAAACCACATGCCTTTTGACTCAGCCTTTGAGTAACTGCTTGGGAGTAACTAGGGCAATAACATTTGGAGTGGGTAAGTGGAGTCTCAGGTCAAAGAAACTGGGAGGGCCAGGCATCAGTTTCTGTGATCTTAAAGAATGGGGGGGGGGGAATACATTTTACAATGTTTTGTTGAAGATCTTGTCATCCTTTGAAATCCTGCTGTCCTGCTAAAGAAGATATGATGTATTCTCGAAGGCCCAGCCACAAGGACCAGGGATCATTGCACAAAAGAGACCAGCTAAAGTCACCCATCAACCACAGTGACAGATAATCTCTCCCACTTATCACAACAATACATCCACAACAAAAACACGCTGGTCACCCTATCTCCTGAAAAGGACAAGAGCTGTTCCCACAGCTATAAATACTCAGCTATCCAACAGACAGCAAGATGCCGGCCACAGAGACTGGCGCAATGTCAGGAAGAACAACATTCAAAGGGCCAAAGAGCCCGAAAAACCCACAACAACCACAAGCTATGATGTCTTTTTTTATTATTTTAAAAAAGTTTTAATTGTTTATTTATTTATCAAATCCACGCGACGGAGGGAGCTCCCGTCGCTTGTCCCAGCTCCTGCCAACCTAGCAGTTCGAAAACATGTAAAAATGTGATTTGATAGATAGATACCACCTCAGTGGGAAGGTCACGGTGTTCCATGTCTAGTCGCCCTGGCCACATGACCATGGATACTGTCATCGGACAAACGCTGGCTCTGCAGCTTGGAAATGGGGATGAGCACCATGTCCTAGAGTTGGACACGACTGAACTAAATGTCAAGGGGAACCTTTACCTTTTTATAACAGTGCTTCACAATATTCTTTGAGGAATCACATTTACACGATGGGGGATACTTGGCTCAGTAATACTACGGGCGATTGTAGGTCAAACACTGAATATGAACCAACAGTGCCATGGGGCTGCAAAAAAAGCAAATGCATTAAGAGAAGTATCATTTCCAAATCCCATGAAAGATGATTTCCTCGCTATCCAGCACTTGTTAGGCCTTATCTTGAGTACTATATCCAGTTCTGGAGGCTACACTTGAAGAAGGATGTTAACAAACTGGGGGAAAGGAACAAGGATGATCAGGGGACTGGAAACCAATGAGTAAAGACTGAAAGAGCAGGGCCTGTTTAGTAGACTGAGCGAAAATATGACATCACTCTTCAAATATTTGAAAGGCTGTCATACAGAGGAGGGTCAGGATCTGTTCTTGGTCACCCCAGAGTGCAGGATGTGTAATAATGGGCTCAAGTTACAGGAAGCCAGATTTAGGTTGAATATCAGGAAAAACTTCTTAACTGTTAGAGCAGTACGACCATGGAACCCATGACCTCGGGAGGTGGTGAGCGCTGCAGCGCTAGAGGCATTCAACAGAAAACTGGGCAACCATCTATCAGATCTGCTTGGAGTTAGATTCCTGCATTGATCAGGGGGTTGGACTAGATGGCCTTCGAGGCCCCTTCCAACTCAATTATTCTATGATTCTATGATCCACTTGCTTTTAAGGCAGATGGAAAACTAAAGCAGGAAAGTTGCTAAAGAAGAAGCTGGAGAATAAGAGCTAAATAAATATTAAGGGAAGATGAGATGATTACAGAAAATGTGATGGATTGATTATCTGTTGATTGATGGTTGCTCCTGCTGTATCACAGAAATGTAGGGCAGAGAGAAGTTGGAGAAGTTGTGGCAAACAGTGGTGATGAATCTGCAGCTGTCAATACAATCTGAAAACAAATCAGATCAGTCCCAGGCTGGGTCCATCCAAGAGTTTATAAAGGTTACAGTGGGGTCTTGACTTGAGAACTTAATCCGTATTGGAAGGCGGTTCTCAAGTCAAAAAGTTCTCAGGTCAAATCTGCATTTCCCATAGGAATGCACTGAAAACCATTTGATCCGTATCTGCTCTTTTCCGTCCATAGAAACTAATGGGAAGCTGCTATTCCGTCTTCGACCACTAGAGGGGGATATTTTGTTTCTTTTTTTCTTAGGTCAAGAAAGGTTCAGGGAAGGCAGGGAAAAGACAGTCCAGGCAGTCCAGGACCAGGCAGTCCGAAGACTGTCTCCCAATCCACTCTCTAAACGCTGGGAGGAGTGAGGAAGCAGACAGGCACCCTTTTCACTGGCCAACAGTTAACTGAAAGTTCAAATTTTGAACTTTCCCTGCCTCCCACGTGGGGTTTTTTCAGTTCTTAACTCAAATCTAAGTATGTAAGTCAAGTCAATATTTTCCTATGAGAGTGGTTCTTAAGTCAAAATGTTCTTAACTCAAGCCGTTCTTAAGTCAAGACCCCACTGTATTAACATGTGATTGCTCATTTTTCCAACCAACAATATAGGTCATACCCCTATGATCAGAAGTAACAGGAAGGTGAACAATGTCAAATTTCTACAAACAGGCACAGAAAACTATAGTCCAATTGGCATAATGCCTATTCCAAATAAATCAGGAAACTTTCCTAAAATGAATCTGTCCCAGGGCTCAAAAAACTTGATTGTACATATATTCCGATGAGATTGAGCTGGTACTGCATTGATGGACAAGGATGGGGCTCTTGAGTAGAGATGGGCATGAAGCACTGGTTCAGCAGTTCGTGATGGTTCGTTTATTGGCCAAACAATGACAACTTGGTCATCCAAGTCTAGCTAAAAGAATTTTCACCTGAAATTAAAAATTCTACAACAGTTGCTAGACAACACAGTGCAAGGAGTTAATAAACAAACTGCTTATGTTGTCCCACAAAGTTTGGAAATCTTTCTTTGTTTTGGACTATCACTTCCCAAATCCCCTGCTTAATTTTGGGGGAGGGGAGTGAGGAATGTTGGGAATTGTATTCTCGAGGCACAAAAAAGACCGGCTAATGACACCCATCAATCACAGTAACAGATAATCTCTCCCCCCCCATCAAACAAAAAACACCCTATCTCCTGAAAAAAGTCAAAAGCTGTTCCCACAGCTATAAATACTCAACTATCCAACAAACAGCAACAGAGCACGGACAGAGTTCCTACTCCTGTCCTCTGAAGATGCCGGCCCCAGAGACTGGCGAAACATCAGGAAGAACAACCTTCAGAACACAGCCAAAGAACCTGAAAAACCCACAACAACCATCAATGTTGGGAATTGTTGTCCTGAAAATTGAGGCTGACAAGCACTGCATTAGACATGCCACAGTAATGACAAAAACGAACAGCAGGGAAGAGCAGTCATCTAGTAGACCGAGGAAGGCATGCTTTGGTCATAGTATAAATATGTGCCAGTTCTTGCGTTTTTTTCCCTCCCAATGTTAGTTTCTTCCCACCATCTCATTCTGCAATAACCATGTTTACACAATATCCCTGTGAACGGGGGTGACCGCTGCCCCATCATGAAAAAGAAGGACGTGAAGGGCAAAAAAGGAGGGCCTTCCTATTTGAACTAATGTATGCAAATACCATTGCCATTAGACATTATCATTTTAATTGAAGTGGAAATACACAACCGCTTGCCGTGTTCCGCAAGATTACAATGAGGTAACTGCCTTGGGACACAGCAGTGAGGTGAAGATGGCACATAAACAAGGCGCCGTGTTTAGTAACTTTCTGAAAGGCCCAGTACCTACTGTTTTCTGCCGCTTGCTCAAAAATAAATAAATAGAGAAGTCATTGTAGTTTCCTTGAGAGATCTAGCCAGGCATCAATTTGTGTCTGGCCTTGAGACCTTCCAAAGTTCTTGTTGATGTGCGCTGTCAAGCCATTGCCAACTTAAGGTGGCCTTATTGTTGATTGACCCCCCAAATGGCCCTGACATTAACTACCCTGTTCAGGTCTTGCAAACTAACAGCCATGGCATCTTTATGGAGTCAATTCAGTTCATGTTCAATCCTCCTCTCTTCCTGGCGCCAACAACTTTTCCTAAGTAGCGCCAAGGAACTGCCCTAGGGAATTTAATTTGCTTTGTAATGGAATGCCTCATACATCCACACATGCTTCTTTTTGTTTTAGAGTACATGGCTAAATTGGAGGAGTCTGGATTGGAATAAATAGGGTTGCTTAAGTTCATGTAGAGGTGCAGTATGCCATTTGCTGCGATCCTTGCATTTGCATGCCATGCACACCTTAAGAAAGGCTATTTGGTCCTCCTGCCTTTAAAGGAAAAGAACAAAAAGAACAAAACAAAATAGGGAGGAAGCTTTCTATTTTTTTAAAAAAAATGTTTTTAATTTCCCATTATCATTAAGTAGCTAAGCTTTCTGCTTAAACCACTTAATGATATTGGGAAATTGAAAGTGAATAGGAAATTGAAAGCAGCAAGCCATCCACTTTGGTTCGATCCTAGCAATTGCACATGTTGGAGCCAAACCAAAACAGAGCAATCCTACCCACATCTACACGATAGTATTCCCTGCCAGGGAGCTAAAAAGTACTATCCTCTAATAGTCACACCTTACATTAGCAGATTACTCAGTGAAGATATAATAATGGACAACTATTTAAAAAACCATCATAGTTGCTCCTAGAATGGGTTATTTTTAGTTCCATGTTAAGGAAATTCCCAGTAGAAGCCTCTCTATCTCTGTCTATGTCAAACATCAGGAGTGTCACACACACACACACACACACACACACACACACACACAGTTTCTGATAGACTAATACCTTTTATATAGAATAAAATCACCATATGCTGTATCCAATCTAATTTTATCACAGGCATGTCAAAGATTCAGGGAAATTGGGTAGCATTAGACCAATTGTATCACTAAACGTTTCTCCTAAGCGAAATTCCAAAACCCTGTATATCTGCTAAGCAACATCCATGCGCCTGTATTCCACACATCCGTGTTACGAACGGTTTTACCGAAACCGTTTTATCAACCATTAAAAAGGAAGAAGATCCAATCCAAAAATTTTATTCCTTAAGTTTCCAATACAGCTGGTTATTGACCGCAAGGTACCTTCAAAAGACTATCTGGAGAAAGTGCAACGCCAGTCTGCCACAGGCTTCCAACAAGAGGAAGTGGGAATGGTCCAGGTGGATACTGCTTGTACTTCCAGAGCAACATCACGTAGTGAAGGGTCAGAAGCCCCATCGGCAGAATAGTCAACAATCCCCAGACCCCAAGCATTTCTCTCGCTTTTTGTTCTTCTGCCTTGGTATTTAACTAGTACTCCTTGGGTTGGTTCAAAAGCTTTCTCCTTTCTCTGAGACAAAGCCGCTTATCTCTTGTCCTTCCTCTCACTGCTTTTTATGTGCTGCATATTAAACATGAAAACCAGGGGGGTCCTCTTTCATCATACTTAATTATGCATGGACATCTGGCTGAGTAATGACTCAAACTGCCATTATCAAGATGGTTGGATCGGATCTATATCTGATCTATAGATCTCTCTCTTGATGGAAGGTAGTTTGGGCCCATCAGTACCTCAACTAATTACACTTGGGGGGGAGGAGGGAGGTTTTTTTGGGGGGGAGAGATGTCATGGTAAGGCCGTGTCATCGAAGACCTCCAAGTCCATGCCAGAACAATGGCGGTGGGGACGCAAGGCTCCAAAAAGCACATGATCGAATGAGCGGCATCTCCTATCTGTAAAAAGTCACGGTGAGAACGATGCCAACATGCCACCCAGATGCTGAGGGAGCCTCCCCACTAATGCCTCTGTTGACCTCCACGCTACCCTGGATGTGCTGATTTCTGATTCTGGAAGCTAAGCAGGGTTGGGCCGTGCTAGGACATGAATGGGAGACCACCAGGGAATAGCCAACATCTCTAGGCAGGGTTTTGAAATGATGCGGAACCAGACAGAGATGGGTGGTCCTTAAAGGTATAGAAACGCTGGTTTTCCTCAGGTCACCTGTGAGAACGTCTACCACAGAGAAAGTGCCTTCTTGCTGGTAGGGTTTAATTCAGTGGTTGGTAACTGCGTACCCACCCAAACTTCAATGAATACGGCCTACAACCCTCAGCAGCTCTTTTGTAATTATGTGCTGCCAAGTGCCCTTGACTTATGGAGACCCAACGAATCAGAAATCTCCAAAATGTCCTGTCCTCAGTCTCCCTGCTCAACTCTTGTAGACTCAAGCCTGTGGTTTCTGTTAGGGAGTCAGTTCATCTCATATTGGTCTTCTTCATTTCCTGTTGCCTTCCACCTTTCCCAGCATTATTGTCTTCTCCAGGGAATCTTGACTTCTCATGATGTGCCCCAGTTTCAACATTCTTGCCTCCCGAGATAGTTCAGACTTGATTTGATTTAGGACCTGGAGTATTGTGTACTGTTCTGGGGGCCACACCTCAAAAAGGACATGGTGGAACTGGAAAAGGTGCAGAAGAGAGTGACTCAAATGATGACTGGGCTGGGGCACATTCCCTGATGAGGAAAGGCGACAGCGTTTGGGGCTCTTGAGTCTAGAGAAAAGACGCCAGAGGGGGGACCTGACAGAGACATATAAAATGATGCAGGGAATGGATCATGTGGAGAGAGGGAAGCTCTTTTCCCTCTCACACAAGACCGTAACCAGGGGACATCCACTCCCATGGAGGGTTGGGAGAGTGAGAACAGAAAAAAGAAAATATTTCTCAACCCAGCGTGTTGTTAGTCTGTGGAACTCCTTGCCCCTGGGGATGGCCTCTGAAAAGGGGATTGGAGAGATTCCGGGAGGAAAAGTCCATTGCAGGTGACAAGCCATGATGGGGATGTACAATCTCCAGGCTTAAAAGGAAGGGACCTCCAAAGGCCAGATGCAGGGGAGGGGGATCAGGAGACAGGGGTCTTTTGGGCTCTCAGAGGCATCTGGTGAAGCCACAGTGAGATCCAGGAAGCTGGACGAGATGGGCCCTCGGCCTGATCCAGCACAGGGCTCTTCTGAGGTTCTTATGAGCTTTTCGCCCTGTCCTTCAAACTTGTATAAAATAAAATAAAGAGCCAAATCTCAACGTTCAAAGAGGATGTCTGAAGTGAGCAGTGGGAGAACAGGGAGAGCAAACACAGAGAAGGGAAACCAGCCGAATAAATCCTCATTAAACCCAACTCAAATCCCCTGCTGCTCTGGCCAAATGCTCTTTCAAAATGGTTCAGTGACATTAGCCGGTGAAATCACCGTCAGAGCTCACGGTCCATTTACGTATGTCAAAATGTCAAACAGTTGTGTTCCATGTTGTCCCTTAATTTGCAGCAGACATTCTACCAGATCCTGTGAGCCTCTCCGAGTAAAAGAGTCCAGTGGTGGCGGTGGTGGAATTCAGCTCGCAAAGCATTAGTGATCCGGTGCTCAAGAGGGCAACCAAAGACCTTACCATCTAAAACTAAATTGTGTTTTGGAGTTTATGGACAACCGACAGGCTACCCCTTCTCTCTCTAGCTAGGCCTCTCAGTCAGCTTCCTGCTTATGACTAACCATCGTTTGCTGTGACATCCTTATTTGTACACAATAGGCAGTTGGTTGTTGTGGGTTTTTCGAGCTCTTTGGCCGTGTTGTGAAGGTTGTTCTTCCTAACGTTTCCCCAGTCTCTGTGGCCGGCATCTTCAGAGGACAGGAGTAGAACAGAGCATGGACAGAGTTCTGACTCCAGTCCTCTGAAGATGCCGGCCACAGAGACTGGCAAAATGTTAGGAAGAACAACCTTCAGAACACGACCAAAGAGCCCGAAAAACCCGCAACAACCATTAGATCCCGGCCATGAAAGCCTTCACAAATACAAAATAGGCAGTGTTTGCTTTCCAGATGTGAGAATCAGGCACTGGTGTTTAATTCGGGTTTGGAACCTGCTCGTACACTCTGTTTTCTCTGCTGGAGGCCAACTATGAAGTACTACAGTGGGGTCTTGACTTGAGAACTTAATCCGTATTGGAAGGCGGTTCTCAAGTCAAAACGTTCTCAAGTCAAATCTGCATTTCCCATAGGAATGCATTGAAAACCATTTGATCCGTATCTGCTCTTTTCCGTCCATAGAAACTAATGGGAAGCTGCTATTCCGCCTTCGACCACTAGAGGGGGATATTTTGTTTCTTTTTTTTTCTTAGGTCAAGAAAGGTTCAGGGAAGGCAGAGAAAATACAGTCCAGGCAGTACCAGGCAGTCCGAAGACTGTCTCCCAATCCACTCTCTAAACGCTGGGAGGAGTGAGGAAGCAGACAGGCACCCTTTTCACTGGCCAACAGTTAACTGAAAGTTCACATTGTGCACTTTCCCTGCCTCCCACGTGGTGTTTTTTTTCAGTTCTTAACTCAAATCTAAGTACGTAAGTCAAGTCAATATTTTCCTATGAGAGCGGTTCTTAAGTCAAAATGTTCTTAACTCAAGCCGTTCTTAAGTCAAGACCCCACTGTATTAACATGTGATTGCTCATTTTTCCAACCAACAATATAGGTCATACCCCTATGATCAGAAGTAACAGGAAGGTGAACAATGTCAAATTTCTACAAACAGGCACAGAAAACTATAGTCCAATTGGTATAATGCCTATTCCAAATAAATCAGGAAACTTTCCTAAAATGAATCTGTCCCAGGGCTCAAAAAACTTGATTGTACATATATTCCGATGAGATTGAGCTGGTACTGCATTGATGATGGACAAGGATGGGGCTCTTGAGTAGAGATGGGCATGAAGCACTGGTTCAGCAGTTCGTGATGGTTCGTTTATTGGCCAAACAATGACAACTTGGTCATCCAAGTCTAGCTAAAAGAATTTTCACCAGAAATTAAAAATTCTACAACAGTTGCTAGACAACACAGTGCAAGGAGTTAATAAACAAACTGCTTATGTTGTCCCACAAAGCTTGGAAATCTTTCTTTATTTAGGACCATCACTTCCCAAATCCCCTGCTTAATTTTGGGGGAGGGGAGTGAGGAATGTTGGGAATTGTATTCTCGAGGCACAAAAAAGACCGGCTATTGACACCCATCAATCACACTAACAGATAATCTCTCCCCCCTGATCAAACAAAAAACACCCTATCTCCTGAAAAAAGTCAAAAGCTGTTCCCACAGCTAAAAATACTCAACTATCCAACAAACAGCAACAGAGCAGGGACAGTGTTCCTACTCCTGTCCTCTGAAGATGCTGGCCACAGAGACTGGCGAAACGTCAGGAAGAACAACCTTCAGAACACGGCCAAAAAAACTGAAAAACCCACAACAACCATCAATGTTGGGAATTGTTGTCCTGAAAACTGAGGCTGACAAGCCCTGCATTAGACATGCCACTAACTAATGGGAAGCTGCTATTCCGCCTTCGACCACTAGAGGGGGATATTTTGTTTCTTTTTTTCTTAGGTCAAGAAAGGTTCAGGGAAGGCAGGGAAAATACAGTCCAGGCAGTACCAGGCAGTCTGAAGACTCCCAATCCACTCTCTAAACGCTGGGAGGAGTGAGGAAGCAGACAGGCACCCTTTTCACTGGCCAACAGTTAACTGAAAGTTCACATTTTGCACTTTCCCTGCCTCCCACGTGGTGTTTTTTTTCAGTTCTTAACTCAAATCTAAGTAGGTAAGTCAAGTCAATATTTTCCTATGAGAGTGGTTCTTAAGTCAAAATGTTCTTAACTCAAGCCGTTCTTAAGTCAAGACCCCACTGTATTCGTAGAGCAAGGAACAGATGGACAAGTCATCTGGAGAAGCGTATGGATGGTCAACTCTGGGCTTGCGTTAAACAAAGCCCTATCAGGAGAGGTCAAGATGAGAATTTAAAAAATCTCAGATCTGTGCACTGTTGAGCAACATGTGGGGAGGGGGAGCTGGTGAGGGCTGCAAAGAAGGCTCCTTCGCAGTGGCCGGGTGACAGCTGTTTCCAAATCAGGCCTGGCTTTTTCCCAGGGTGTAATGCATGTCTCAGCATTTACCTGCCAGGCTTCTCTATGTCTTTGCTTCATATTCTGCCCCTCTGCCAGTGTGGGTTTTGACTAAATGTTCCCACAGGGCTTGGCACCAGGGACGCTCATCTCCTGCATCCACACTCTATGACGCCGACGCCGACGTTTTCTATCACACGATTTGCCCGGCAGGACAGCTTGCGAATGCGGTGGTTCCAAACTTTGGTTGACCCCGGCGTTCTTGGACTGCAATTCCCAGATGCCTTCTGGGCAGCACAGCGAGCGGCGAAAGCTTCTGGGAATTGCAGTCCAAGAACATCTGGGTCACCCAAGGCTGGAAACCACTGTGCTAGATTATTTCTCCATGTTATTTAGGGGGACAGTCTGCCTATGTGGATTTCTTGTTTATGGCATGGAAAAATGCCTGGCAGCCGTAATTACAGAACTAGAACGTCTCCTTGTTCGTCTGTCCAGGAGAGAGGCACTTGTCCCCTGGGCCCAATGAAAGATGCATAAGGTGGTGGATGATTCTCGGCTGTGAATCATCAAGCTGAGGTGGTGGATGATTTTCAGAACGTGCAAGCTTGTATTTTTGGATTACAAAAAATTTCCAGAATTCCCCCGGCAGCCCATCACAACTAATTACCGCTAAGGAACTAGAACTTTCTCGGGCAACAGGCATTTCTTCCCCCAAGGAGATCCTCTCCTCTCAACACAGGGAGGGTTGAAGTAGATGGAGAAAGGAGACATTTCAAATCAGTTTTAGGAATAAACTCCCTTTGGTCCTTCCTTGGCTTCCTCAAAAAGATTGCTCTCTTTCTACGCTTGCATTGTGCAATGAACATGATGCAATATCAGCCCAATCTTCTGATTTCTTGGCTGCAGTCTCCGTGTGGATTGATGATTGAACCAAGGGATGCAAACACTCGAACTATTTCCCTCTCTTCATGGTCTGTGCTAAAGTTGGGTATTTCTTCTGTAGTCATGATTTTAAACTTTTAAATGTTCAACTGCATTCCTGCTTCGGAACCTCCTTCTTTCACTTTCACTAAAAGCCATTTCAAGTCATGGCTGCTTTCTGCCAGCTAGAGGGTGTCCTCTGCAGGTCTTAAATTATTGATTCCACCAATTTTCACCTCCTCCTTCATCTGAATCTAATCTTGATAGATGTTCTGTGTACAGATTGAACACATAAGGGGATAAAATGAACCCTAGTCTGACAAGTTTGCCTATAGGAAGCCCTTCTGTCTCTCCATGGTCTGTCCTAACAGTAGCTTCTGGTCCAAAATACAGGCTACACATCAGGGACCACTAAGTACTCAGGCACACCTATTTCTTTCAGAACAAACCATAGTTTCTCATGTTCTATGAGGTCAAAGCCTGCATAGCCTATATAGCATGGACTCTAGTGTAATAGTATGGTTGTCGTTGTGTGCCATCAAGTCAGAACTGACCTACAGCGACCCTAGTAGGCCTCTCAAGGTAGGTGAGATATTTAAGAAGTTGTTCCACCAGCTCCATGCCCCCAGTGATTTTCCATGGCTAGAGATTCGAACCCAGACCTCCTCGGTCCTAGTCCATCAGTCAGTACACCGTACCATGCTAGCTATCTTACATAATAGAATAGCCCCCAGAAAAGGAGGGACAAGGCAACAGCATGGATACCTTCTGTACAGGAATGTGCGCCTTTGTGGACTCCACCAGACTTTCCATCCTGTGTCCCTGCATGGCCTTGACAGGCTGGAATGAATACTTGGATTGTAATTCAGTTTGAAGGGACGTGGTGGTGCTATGGGCTAAACCGCAGAAGCCTCTGTGCTGCAGGGTCAGAAGACCAAGCAGTCGTAAGATCGAATCCACGCGACGGAGTGAGCTCCCGTCGCTTGTCCCAGCTCCCGCCAACCTAGCGGTTCGAAAGCATGCAAATACAAGTAAATAAACGGGGATGAGCACTGCCCCCTAGAGTCGAACATGACTGGACAAAAATTGTCAAGGGGAACCTTTACCTTTACCTAATTCAGTTTGACAGTTAAGCTGTTTTAGGGCAAAAGGGAGGCACCAACTCAGCTAAACGTTTACTTATTCTTAGATCACTGGATCTAAAAGGTGTTGGCTCTGAAAGGTATTAGAACTGACATGCAGTGATATAATAGAGCGAGGGTTCACAGGGTTGAAGTCCCAGGAGCAGCAATGATTATGACATCATCCGCCACCCCACTCCACCCCCTTAGGCATCCCTGTTTCTTGTCAACTTACCTGCAACCCCAACAAGAGTTTGAGAAATAATGTTTCCCCCCACCAGGAACTGTATACAGTAGGACCCAATCATCCACAGGATCAGTATCCGCTGATTCACTTATCTGCTGCCTGTAACTGCTAAATCTCACACACACACACACACACACACACACACACACACACACACACACACACACACACACACACACACACACATTTATGTGTATTTCCAAAATGTGTTTGCCAGAACTGGCCGCTGGAGATGTAGTCATGCAATGTTTAGCATTCGACACTTGGTAATGGTGTGGCTAAAAAAATCTTGTAAATAAATAAATAAATATTTGAAGGAGCATCTCTCAATACATATAAACCTGCCTGATCTACTGGGAAAGTCCTCCTCCGTGTCCCACCACTGGGAACAGCTCTTTTTATGGAGATATGGGGGCAGGCTCTCTTTGCAGTAGCACCCCCCCACCCACTGTGGAATAATAATAATATCAGTAATAATCTTAAAATATCACTGCCCTCTGTTGGATACACAATTGATATCATTTTGGCACCAGGTCAAAACATATTTATGAAAGCATTCCGGGGTTGAGGATCATGGTCTGTGTAGGCTTTAATGCATTGGTTTTAATTAATGTTTTAATTTAGTGTTTTAAACTACTGTATCTGATTTTAAACTGTGATTTGCAAAGTACAGGACTCAGAATGAAACCGGATACTGTAGTATTAGAAACCTTGTGAGGTTATTGCCACCTAGTGGCCTAACTAGGAAGTGCCACAAAGCATTTTAGTCTTATTTTGCTATTGAAAAGACATCATTGTGTGTGAAGCAATAAAAAAAAAAAGATCCAGTCTTCTTTATCCTTCATGCACCTGAAAAAAAATTTTTTTATTGATTGATTTCCTTTTTTTTCTCTCCACAGGGAGGCCCAAGGTGGCTTACAAAACACTTAAAAACCAGACAGAAGGCAATATGCTGTGATATTAAATATACAATAATATTAAAGAACCACTAACTTTAAAACATTTTAAGAAAACAGCAGCAAAAAAAAAATCCCACACCCACATTCATGAACACCTTCTTTCTACACAGCCGGTTCAGTTTTAAAAAGCCAACCTAAAGAGAAGCTTCTTTGCTTTCCAACAGAGGAACAGCAGGGAAGAGACTAAGGACCTAATCACATGCAGCATTTCAATCCTTTCTCCCCCTTTCTTTTTTGTATTGATCTCTTTGTATTTGTTGTCGTGTGCGATACATACGGCTGGGCCCATTTAACATGGCTGTTAAGTTCAGTCGGTAGATCTCTTCCTATTTGTACTGGTTCTGTAGGCTACACATTCCATCTCATATAAATTGATTCATTTCCCATCCTGTTCCAGGGTCCTTGCTGCCTTGAAAAATAAAATTTTTAAAAAACTTAATAATTAAAAAAAACCTTTGTAAGTGATATATTTCTACTTTCCTGTCACTTCCAACTCTTTGTTGATGTGCTGCTGCTGATATATGTCATCTGCAGCCCTTCCTTCCTTCATCAGCTTCCTTGCTTCATTCCTTCCTTCCTTAGCTTCCTTCCTTCCATCCATCATCAGCCTGCTTGCTTGCTTGCTTGCTTGCTTGCTTGCTTGCTTGCTTGCCTGCTTGCTTGCTTGCTTGCTTGCTTGCTTCCTTCCTTCCTTCCTTCCTTCCTTCCTTCCTTCCTTCCTTCCTTCCTTCCTTCCTTCCTTCCTTCCTTCCTTCCTTCCTTCCTTCCTTCCATCATCAGCTTGCTTGCTTGCTTCCATCATCACCTTCCTTCCTTCCTCCCTCCCTCCCTCCCTCCCTTCCTTCCTTCCTTCCTTCCTTCCTTCCTTCCTTCCTTCCTTCCTTCCTTCCTTCCTTCCTTCCTTCCTTCCTTCCTTCCTTCCTTCCTTCCTTCCTTCCTTCCTTCCTTCCTTCCTTCCATCATCAGCTTGCTTGCTTGCTTGCTTGCTTGCTTCCATCATCAGCTTGCTTGCTTCCTTCCTTCCTTCCTTCCATCATCAGCTTGCTTGCTTGCTTGCTTGCTTGCTTCCTTCCTTCCTTCCTTCCTTCCTTCCATCATCAGCTCACTTCCTTCCTTCCTTCCTTCCTTCCTTCCTTCCTTCCTTCCTTCCTTCCTTCCTTCCTTCCTTCCTTCCTTCCTTCCTTCCTTCCTTCCTTCCTTCCATTATCAGCTTGCTTTCTTCCTTCCTTCCTTCCTTCCATCATCAGCTTGCTTGCTTACTTGCTTGCTTGCTTGCTTCCTTCCCTCCTTCCTTCCATTATCAGCTTGCTTGCTTGCTTGCTTGCTTGCTTGCTTGCTTGCTTGCTTGCTTGCTTGCTTGCTTGCTTGCTTGCTTGCTTGCTTGCTTGCTTCCTTCCTTGCTTCCTTCCTTCCTTCCTTCCTTCCTTCCTTCCTTCCATCATCAGCTTGCTTGCTTGCTTGCTTGCTTGCTTGCTTCCATCATCAGCTTGCTTGCTTGCTTCCTTCCTTCCTTCCATCATCAGCTTGCTTGCTTGCTTGCTTCCTTCCTTCCTTCCTTCCTTCCTTCCTTCCATCATCAGCTCACTTCCTTCCTTCCTTCCTTCCTTCCTTCCTTCCTTCCTTCCTTCCTTCCTTCCTTCCTTCCTTCCTTCCTTCCTTCCTTCCTTCCTTCCTTCCTTCCTTCCTTCCTTCCTTCCTTCCTTCCTTCCTTCCTTCCTTCCTTCCTTCCTTCCTTCCTTCCATCATCGGCTTGCTTGCTTGCTTCCTTCCTTCCTTCTTTCCATTATCAGCTTGCTTGCTTACTTACTTGCTTGCTTGCTTGCTTGCTTGCTTCCATCATCAGCTTACTTGCTTACTTGCTTGCTTGCTTGCTTACTTGCTTCCTTCATTCCTTCCTTCCTTTCTTCCTTCCATCATCAGCTTGCTTCCTGCCTTCCTTCCTTCCATTATCAGCTTGCTTTCTTCCTTCCTTCCTTCCTTCCTTCCTTCCTTCCTTCCATCATCAGCTTGCTTGCTTACTTGCTTGCTTGCTTGCTTCCTTCCCTCCTTCCTTCCATTATCAGCTTGCTTGCTTGCTTGCTTGCTTGCTTGCTTGCTTGCTTGCTTGCTTGCTTGCTTGCTTGCTTGCTTGCTTGCTTCATTCCTTCCTTCCTTTCTTCCTTCCATCATCAGCTTCCTTCCTTCCTTCCTTCCTTCCTTCCTTCCTTCCTTCCTTCCTTCCTTCCTTCCTTCCTTCCTTCCTTCCTTCCTTCCTTCCTTCCTTCCTTCCATTATCAGCTTGCTTTCTTCCTTCCTTCCTTCCTTCCATCATCAGCTTGCTTGCTTACTTGCTTGCTTGCTTGCTTCCTTCCCTCCTTCCTTCCATTATCAGCTTGCTTGCTTGCTTGCTTGCTTGCTTGCTTGCTTGCTTGCTTGCTTGCTTGCTTGCTTGCTTCCTTCCGTCCTTCCTTCCTTCCTTCCTTCCTTCCTTCCTTCCTTCCTTCCTTCCTTCCTTCCTTTATTTATTTATTTATTTATTTATTTATTTATTTATTTATTTATTTATTTATTTATTTATTTCATTTCATTTCATTTCATTTCATTTCATTTCTATCCCACCTATCTGGTCATGTTCGACCACTCTAGGCGGCTTACAATTTGACAACAATAAATTTTATAAAAACATTACGAATAAACAAAAATAAAGATCAAAAAATATAAGAAGAAAAAAGATCGTCAGGGATTAGCTGTTGGGAAAGCCTGCCTATACATAAGTGTTTTTAGTTGTTTCTTAAAAATGCCCAGCAAGGGAGCCGCGCGAACCTCAGGAGATAAGTTGTTCCATAGGCGAGGAGCCACTGCCGAGAAGGCCCATTTTCTGGTCTTCTCATTCCGGGCCTCTCTCGGCGTCAGGCTCCTCAGCCTCACCTCCTGGCTCGCACGGGTGACACGGGTAGATCTTGGTGGGAGAAGGCGTTCCGCCAGGTATCGAGGTCCTAAACCGTTTAGGGCTTTATAAGTAAGCGTCAATACTTTGAAGTCGATGCGGAATCGGATGGGCAGCCAATGCAATGCGGCCAGAGTGGGGGAGATGTGTTGGTATCTTCTCACTTCACTAAGTAGTCTGGCCACAGCATTCTGCACCACCTGTAGTTTCCGCAGCAGCCTCAAAGGTAACCCTTCCTTCCTTCCTTCCTTCATCAGCTTGCTTGCTTGCTTGCTTGCTTGCTTGCTTGCTTGCTTGCTTGCTTGCTTGCTTGCTTGCTTCCTTCCTTCCTTCCTTCCTTCCTTCCTTCCTTCCTTCCTTCCTTCCTTCCATCCATCATCAGCTTGCTTGCTTGCTTCCTTCCATCATCAGCTTCATCCTTCCTTCCTTCCTTTTTTATACTGGGTGTCTGGAGAGGAAAGGGAAGGCTGTCTCTTTCTGAGCAATGCAATTCGTGTTGTTGCTGCTGCTGCTGTTGATGCAAGAACTTTCTGCAGATAGTAATCTATTTATTGCTAAGCATTTTATTTTTTAAAAAGTTTTTTTTTACAAAGGGCGTAAGCCTGGGTATCATACAGCGGCCATGGTGCCCAAGGATCCGACCCATCGGCACAATAAATAAATCAACAGCTGCATTCACACAGGATGAGGCAACAAGGATTGAACTGATACAAGGATCAGATCATTTTTTTAAAAACCATGTCAGCGAGGTGGGGAAAAAAACAATTGGATCGCCAAATAAATCTATGTTACATATGCATGTGAATAGAAATTCATAAAATGATTTAAATAATGGCAAAATCGATATAATTTGGGTTCTTTTGGCACATGTGATTACCTAGAAGGCTGTGGAGTTGCACAGCCTAGGAGAAGCCATCCGAATGGCCCTTTCTCAGACCTTCAATAGATTGGTTGGTTGGTTGGTTGGTTGGTTGGTTGGTTGGTTGGCTGGCTGGCTGGCTGGCTGGCTGGCTGGCTGGCTGGCTGGCTGGAAATATTTTTACCCCACCTTTCTCCTTTAAAAAAGACCCAAATATGTCTGTGGGGGTGGTAGGGCAGAGAGAAAGACCTATTCCAAAGATCTAACAACATGTGGAGGCCCATTCTAAAGATAAGTAATATATTTTGAACCTATGGTACTTTCAGAACCCTTTATTCCATTCTGTACAATATCACCGGCCAAAAGGACAAGTTGATAACTCATGAAGACACAAACAACCCAGCACTAGCTGGTTGGGCTAAGGGTGGTCCTTCAGGGTCCACTTGGATTACAGCTCCCATCGCTCCCTACCACTGACTATGCTGGGCAAGGTAAATGGGAACTGTAGTTGAACAAGGTATGGGGAGTTGCATCTTGCCCACATAATGTCAACATAATAAATGTGTTAACAGTTTCTGTGTTTATTCATTCCAGAGGAGTAACCATACCAGCTGAGTAACATAGGGAAAAGGTAAATAAATAATAATTGCGTGCTGCCAAGTCAGTTCTGAGTTATGAACTTTCTGGGGTTTCCTGACTAAAAGTACTCAGAAATGGTTTACCATTCCCTTCTTCTGGAGGGTGACCTAGGACTGTGGATCTTGCCCACGACTACTCAAGCTGGCTCTTCTCCCCAGAGGGGCTGTCAAGACTTGACCTCCTGACTCCACAGCCAAGGGTGACAGCTGATCGCTCTAGGGAAACGCACTGAAGACTAAAGACAGTTTGCAGTTCACGTTTTTGTAGGTTCCCTTGAAGAGCTATGGGAAGTGTTAATCTCAACAAAGACATTTATTAGTAAAGTGAGTAAGTAAATGAAGAGGAAGTGGGAGGAGAGAGATAGCAAGTTTGAAAAATGCATTCCCATGCAACACACAAAAGGAAAATGCAATCCAATCAGAATTGGTGCGGATGATGAACCTGCTGATGATGTGGTCTAGTTCCATGAACTGGATTTTCTCAGCCCTTCCTTCTTTAGGAGTCTGTGGGTGAAATCCTCCTGCATGGTGCAAAGTTTTAATCTGTTCTGTTGTTGTGGGTTTTTCGGGCTCTTTGGCCGTGTTCTGAGGATTGTTCTTCCTAACATTTCACCAGTCTCTGTGGCTGGCATCTTCAGAGTAGCATTCTGTGCTCTGGTGCAGTTTGTTTGGGAGTTGAGTATCTATGGCTGTGGGATCAGCTTTTGTCCTTTTCGGGCGAGAGGGTGATTATGGTGATCAGAATGTTTTTGTTGTGGGTGTATTGTGATAAGGAGAGAGATTATCTGTCATTGTGATTGATAGGTGTCATTAGATGGTCTTTTGTGTGTAGTGATCACTGGTCCTTGTGGCTGGGTAGAGTTCATTCCTCATAAGGAAGCCCCTACATGCACCATCGAGAACTGCAGTGGGGCTCTTTATTTACCCACGAGGAACAGATCCAAACTTACAACGCTCCTGGTGTTATGTAATAGGATTTCAGCCTATATTTGGTGCAATAATTAAAGATGCAAATATGAAAATAATCTTAGCTCTTTATCAACAACACGTCCTCTTGCCTCAACCCCACCCTTCAGAATCAAGGAGACACAAATAGGCTCTGGGCATCTTCAAGATACAGAATTAAGGTGAATCTCTGGTAAAACATCTTAATTGTTAGAGCAGTACAACAATGGAACCAACTGTTAGAACTATACAGCAATGGAACCTACAATGCAAGATCTTGACTTTGGAAGGTGGTGAGCCCTCCAAAGCTGGAGGTCTTCAAGACAGAATTGGACAACCACCTATCAGATCTGCTTTGATTTGGATTCCCACATTGTGCAAGGGGTTGGACTCGATGGATCCTTCCAACTCTGTGATTCTGTTGATTCTATAATTCTATGATTCAGATATCTGGACAGATGTCGTAAGCAATGAGAACTGGCAGCAGTTTGTTGTGCCTGAGACAGGAAGCAAAGCAACACTACTGATGGCCCAGGGCTGGCACAAACACAGGAGTAAAGAGTAAAGAAGGGCAAGGCTCATGGCAGAAGGCGGATGGGGAAGGCTTTGCCACGACCAAGGAGGATGCAGCCGTGCTGATGTTGGCACGCCAGCTTTAAGAGGGCAACAATGATGACATCATTGGGATGTCCTCCTCAAGAGGACAGTAGTAACAGCAGTAACAGCAGTAAAAAAAGTAACTTGGGCAGGGCAATGTGGCTTTGCCCCATGGCATCAAATGCAGAGACACCAGATGGATGGGCTTATTGGCCCAGTCTATTGCCATAGGAAAAGATATCTTAGAGCAAGGATCCAGACGAAGAATTTTTCAACAGGCCAACAGAGAGTGATGACCGATGATCAATAGACTCAGTCTCAATGAGGCAGCAGTCTACCTGAATCATAGAAACATAGAAAAGTGAGGTTGGAAGGGGCCTACAAGGATATCAAGTCCAACCAACCCCCTGCTCAGTGCAGGAATACAATCAAAGCATGTCTACCAGGTGATTATCCAAGTTTTTCTTGAATGCCTCCAGTGTTGGAGCACTCACCAACTCCCGAGGTCACTGGTTCCACTGTCGTACTGCTCTAACAGTTAGGAAATTTATCCGGATATTCAACCAAAATCTGGCTTCCTGTTAACCTGAACCCATTGTTGCGTGTCCTGCAGTCTGGGATGACTGAGGACAGATCTTGCCCCTCCTCTGTAGGACAGCCTTTCAAATATTTGAAAAGGGCTGTCCTATGTCCCCTCAGCCTTCTTTTCTCAAGGCTAAACATGCCCAGTTCTTTCAGCCTTTCCTCATAAGACTTCGTTTCCAACCCCCCTGATCCTCCTTGTTGCCCTCCTCTGAACTTGTTCCCATTTATTAGCATCGTTCTTGAAGTGTGGTGTCCAGAATAGGGCACAAGACTCAAGGTGAGGCCTAACCATTGCAGAATAGACAGGGACTAGCACCTTGCGGGATTTGGAAGCTATACTTCTCTTAAAGCAGCCTAAAATAGTATTTGCCTCTTTTTTTGTAGCCACATCACACTGGTAAAGGGCTGGAAACTGGGTCTCTGGCCTAGATCTGATAAATGGATGGATGACCTAACTTGTTCATAGATAGACAGGACCTGCCCTTTCGGAAGGAAGTCTACTCAGAGCTTGGTAGACAGAGAGCAGACATCCAGATGGAGGGCTGGTGAACCCAAATTGTCGGTAGAAGACACTTCCCCTTCGACCTGCTTGGTAAACCAACCCTCTAGCCCAGATATGAAGGAGCACGGGATGGCGTTCAGACGGAAAGCTGGTCTACCCAGATCATGGGTCGCTCAAGGCTCCCTGGTTGGGAAAGAACTCAGCTTACTAAACCATGTGTGGGCATGCAGATTGTTACACAGCTCTGATTGCGCTGTTAATCCTCTGTGGCAAAGGGCATATGCTCTGTGCTATAATTACTTGTATTAGAGGCCTATCCCAGCGACAATAAAATCTGTGTTTTGCTGCCCCCCCCCCAAAAAAGAGAAGGACATAAGTGTACACACAAGGCACATGCATGTGTGGATTACTCTGCAGGGGAGCGGGTTTCTCTGCTGCCTTGCTAGAGGTCCATGTTTTTTGGGGAAGATTCCAATGAATCGATTCTGCTGATATGAACTTTGTGGTTCTTTGCTTTTTGACTAACCCCCCCCCAATCAGCCAAGCCCAGCCTTCCTTCCCTCCCTTTTCAGCCCCCACCATCTTCCTCCCCTTCTCCCCCTCCCTTAGCCAACGTCTTCTCCTCACCCACCTCCCAATCCTTCCTGTTTCCTGTTCCCCTTGATCACCTGCCGCTCCCCTCACCCCTTTGCCCCTCTTCCCCTCTCCACCCCTCCCTTTCCATTTCCACCCCTTTCAGGATTTCATAGGATGTTATATATCATCCTTCCCAAACCACAGTCAAATCACAGCCCCTATCCATGATTTTGGGCCATTGCATATATAAAATTCATGGAAACCCCTGCTTGGAACCCATGTTTTGTGATTTGGGGGCTACCTTCATATTTATTTATTTATTTATTTATTTATTTATTTGTTTATTTGTTTGTTTGTTTGTTTGTTTGTTTGTTTGTTTGTTTGTTTGTTTGTTTGTTTGTTTGTTTATTTATTTATTTATTTATTTATTTATTTATTTATTTATTTATTTATTTATTTATTTATTTATTTATTTATTGGATTTCTATCACGCCCATCTAGACCAAAGGTCTACTCTATAACAACTATGGGGATTCATACCTGAGGTGGCATGTTTCTTTGGTTTGGGGCGATGCTACATATAAGCATCATAGGGATCTTTTGAGTGAGTTCCTCCAGGAATTGAAGCCGAAAAGGAAGAGTGGTTCTCCTCCTCCTCCTCCTCCTCCTCCTCCTCCTCCTCCTCCTCCTCCTCCTCCTCCTCCTTTACTGATTCACTCTCTAGGTCGGCGTTTGGGGTTTCCTGCATCCACGGGGGAGAACCCACCCTGGCATATCTCTTGTTGTAACTCTAAATATCTCTCTCTCCTCTCTGTGTGTGTATGTGTGCATGTGTATGTACCGGGTTGGCCAGTGGAGGAGACCCATTCCCCACTCCTCCCCACTCCTTTTCCATTTCCCATTTTCCCCCACCCCACCCCCTTAGACCCACTTGACAGGAGATTAGGGCAGCGGCCACAGTACCGTTGGCAGCATGAGGACGCCAGACTGCCACAAAAGTTTTGAATTTGGGCTAAAGTCCAGGTGACCTAAGGCCAATTTTTTTAAAAAAGGAGCTTGCTCTGCCAGTTTATTTTGGCAGTGGGAACAGGCTCTTTCATGTTATGAATTACAAAGTCGGTTTGGGGGTGCCTTTCATGTTGCCCTCCCTGAGAGCTGAAATTGCTAGCCACAGCCCTACCAGATGCCACCGGAGGCCAGATCTGTTTGGGTGACTCTAAAGCAGAGGTCCCCAACCCCCGGTCTGTGGCCCGGTACCGGTCCGTAGTCTGAGCTGGACTGGGCCGCGGTGAGAGACCTCCCACCCCACGCACGTATTCACCCCCACACAGTTGATTTGTGCATGTGTGCATGCTCCAGCCCGCACATGCAAGCTCCACACTGCCATTTGCACATGCACACAAGCACACGAGCACCTGCACAAGTGCCATGCTGCCGTCTGTGCATGCACACGGGCATGTGCTCATTCGCACATGCACACGAGCCTTCCCCAGCTGGTCTGCGGGTGAAAAAGGTTGGGGACCCCTGCTCTAAAGAGTTGTCATAAGTTGGAATGGACTTGATGGCACCCTGTTATTGCTGTTGTTGATTGATTGATTGATTGATTGATTGATTGATTGATTGATTGATTGATTGATTGATTGATTGATTGATTTGTATCCCGCCCATCTGGTCTATACGACCACTCTAGGCGGCTTCCAATATAACATAGACAAGTCATAAAATAACACAAAATTACATACATCTTCAAATGACAATTTACAAACCAAAAAGAAGAATAAAATAAAGAAAAATGAGGAAAAGAATCAAGTATCAAGTACGTCCTGAAAGCTGACATACTACAAAGGCGCCATCATTTCTCTGACCAAGCACCCCTGCAGGGAAGGCCAGTCTCCATGCTCATGGCCATGGGCCACTGCAAGGGGGGATCTGGGAAGCGGCAGTGGCTTGGAAGGATGATATGAGAGATGGTGTTTCTTGAAGTATTAACACCAGCATGTCAACCCTATCTCAGCCTCCGACTGGCAGCCACTATGTAGCCTGTCGCGGCCAGTCAACCTGGCCTCTGCCTCACACCTCGGCTGGCCCCTGCCAACCTGCCCACAAATAGGACATTTCGGGGCGTCTCCTCCCATGGGTGATCCCTGGTGATCTCTGGCACTGAAGGGAACATACATTCCGAGAAGCCACGGGTCCTCCGTCAGGGTGCCTGACCTCCCTCAAAGCTCTCTAATTTGTCTGGGAATGGCCAGCCAAGGTTTGCCGGGCGGGAAGGGAAGCCTGCCAGCTGCCACCGTTGATGCTGCGGTCTGAGCAATCCCACCCCACCCCAACAGCCCAGCTAAGGGAGCAGCTGCTCTCGAGAGCAGCACCAAGCACCTTGACCTTTTTCAAGCAGCAGCGGTCTTTCCAGAGCATGGGATGAGGGAGGCAAGAGGCGAGAGCTTTTACCTCGGAAAAGTAACCTTGGCAGCAGGAGGTATAGGAAAGGCGGCTTATTACCTTAGAGAAGAAAACACACCCAAATACAAGCGTTGAAGTATGGAATGCAAAGGGATAACTTCTGGTAGGATTTTTTTAAAATAAAAGAACAAATAAAGACCAATAACAAAAAGTATAAAGATATGATTCCTTCAGGCAGGGATGGGGACTCGAGGTGCGGGACAGGCTGTCAAGACGGACCTAAGTCGTACAGGCGAGTCAACTTGGGTTGGTTTGTTTGTTTCATTGACTCAGACACGACTCAGAACCCACCCACCCCTCCCATGTGTTTTTGGGGGGCGGAGCTTGTTTTTAATCGGGACTCTGACTTTGGACTTGGTCCCCAAGAGTCAGACTTGGGACTTGGGACTCAGACCCAAAGCTTTGCCAGGTAAGTGTCGCTCAAGGTGTCTGAAAGACAACAATAAAGTTCGGCACTTTGGAGAGCCCATTTGATTGAGTGCTTCCTTGTTTCACTTTGCATCAGTTCAGAAATAGAAAAACAACAGAGGATGAGGTGGCTGGACAGAGTCATCGAAGTGACCAACATGAATTTGACCCAACTCCGGGAGGCAGTGAAAGACAGGAGGGCCTGGCATGCTCTGGTCCATGGGGTCACGAAGAGTCGGACATGACTTAACGACTAAACAACAACAAGCTTACATCAATTCCTGAGTACAACAGATTATTCTCTTGGCAAGTTCTGGCCTGCAGTACAACATATATGAAACTGGAGCCAGCTCTGGAAGGCAGTGGGGGAAATGGGAACAAGGACCAATGAGAGGGCAAGGAACCCAAGGAGTGTTGCTGGAAGAGGCTCTGCTTGCAGAAAAAAAAGCAAAGATGGAGCCAGTTTGGATATACAGTGGTGCCTCGCAATACGATGTTAATTCGTTCCAGCGAAATCGCTGTAGAACGAAAACATCGTAAAGCGAAATTAAAAAGCCCATAGAAACACATTAAAACCCGATTAATCCGTTCCTATGGGCTTGAAACTCACCGTCCAACGAAGATCCTCCATACCGCCGCTATTTTTGCTGCCCGTGCAGCGAGGAATCCATCCCAGATGGATTCATATTTTTTTACCCGGCGGCCATTTTGAAACCGCCGATCAGCTGCCTGAAAATTGTCATTTTGTGAGAATCGGTTCCTGAAGCAGGGAAGTGATCATCGCAAAGCGAAATTCCCCCATAGGAAACATTGTTTTGCGATCGCTTCGTCGTAATGCGATTTCATCGTAAAACGGAGTGCTCGTCTTGCAAGGCACCACTCTCTCTGTGTGTGTGTGCGTGCGCTCGTGTGTGTATTTATTTATTTATTTATTTATTTATTTATTTATTTATTTATTTATTTATTTGATTTTTACCCCGCCTGGAACTGATAGCCATGTGAATGGGCCCAGCTGTATATTTATCGTATTACTGTACATACAAATATATCTTATATATAAAAAGGAAGAAAAATAAATGAAAAAATAAATGATTCAGGTGCTCCATATGATTCGGTCCTCAGACACACACACACCCTCTTCCATTGGGGTTTTCAACTAGGATTAAGCCTTGAGAATTGCAGCCTGTGCCTCCCCACACCTTTCTTTTTTCTGAAGCTTCAGCAGGTATTTTAGATCCAGTTTTAGATCCAGTCCTGCAAACTGTGCACTGCAGCTCCCTGGGGTGCCTGGGATCCGAGCCAGGGGTGCCATAGGAAAAGGGACAGAACATAGAGCTATGAAGGCTGTAGAGGAGCCTTTCTTAGCTCTATGTCAAACTGGAACCGGAAGTGAAGGCTTTGTGCCTGCCTTTCCTTGTCCCATATCTATAGCCCCAATGGAGGTGTTTGCTGGGCGTCGTGAGTTTCTTGCGTCAGGACCTGGAAGGAGGTGGGCCCTCAAGGATCTTCAGGAAGAGGAGAAGATGGGATGGCTGTAGCGGGGCATCAAGATCCTGCCCTTGGTGGAAGCGATACCCCTGGTGGCTCCTCCAAGCAATGGCGGCCACGGCCAGTGGCCAAAAAATCAAAGGAGCTGCAAGTCCAAAATATTTGGGAAGCTCAGCAGTACTGGTATCATTGGAAGGATTTTTGCCTTACCTCAGATGACCAACAAATCTCTCCAAAGTGACTGGACCCATTTCTGGATTCGAGACTCCACGTGCCCCACACATGCCCAGCACCTTCAACCTGCTCAATGAGGTTTCTTCAACAATGGTGCTTGGAAGGAGGGGTAGCGAACCCTCAACTTTGTGGGGTTTTGAGCTCTTGGCTCATGCTTCCAGTCTAACCTGAGCAGAAATGTTTCAATTACTTAGGTGAAGTGCAAGAGTTTAGCTGATTGTGTGCTTAATCCTAATCCCTTGTTCTTCTCATCCATGGCTGTTCTGATTTCCTAATCCTTCTCATAAAGCCCTTTCTTGTCTTTTCTCTTGTAATATATTCACACCCAGATCCTTGCTCTAGACCTTCCTGCTCCTACCACCATGCCACTGCTGCGTGGCCACTTTATCCTCCCTGGGTGCCGATCAGCTGGGAGGCGGGGGCATGGGGAGGAGGCAGCGTAACAGGATTCAGTAGGATTCGGACAAACGCTGGCTCTAGGGCTTGGAAACGGGGATGGGCACCACGCCCTAGAGTCGGACATGACTGGACTAAATGTCAAGGAGGGTCATGCTTTTACTCCTTCCTCTCATCCTTTCTTCACAGCCTTGCTTTCCAGGGCCTTTACTGTCCTTCATATATGTTTGCATGTCCATATGTGAATTGTGGGGATGTGAATAGTCTGTGAGAGTTGAGTAGGAAGGACTTTGGCCATATTAATGGCTGTCACATAGCCTCCAGGTGCTTCCCTGGGTGGAAATCTGGCTCTCAAGACGAAACTGGTCCCTGTCTCTCTGGCACAGTGGTTAAACCGCTGTACTGCAGCCAAAACTGTGCTCACGACCTGGGGTTCAATCCCAGGTAGCGGCTCAAGGTTGACTCAACCTTCCATCCTTCCGAGGTCGGTAAAATGAGTACCTAGCTTGCTGGGGGGGAGGGGAATGTGTAGCCTGCATAATCTACTTATAAACCGCCCAGAGAGTGTTTGAAGCACTATGGGGCGGTATATAAGCAACATACTTTGCTTTATAGATGATCTTTTCTATCTAGACCAGCCCCAGAGAAGCTGAAGAGCCTCATTCTGCATTGGAAGAGGCTACTGGTAGCAAAGAGAACTTTCCTGCCATGAAGACTCAGGTGTGGAGAGTTACATCTCTTCAGGAAATGTGGTTTTGTATCTCCTGTTCAACTGAGAACAGAAACAGATGCTAGAGATAGCCTATAATTGCAGCTGAACACTGAAAGCTTAATTTCATGTTACAGAGAGGTAATGTGTTCTTTCCACACCCAGGCATAGCAGAATGCACACCCAGCTCTGTTTAAATGGATTTCTTATATAGGAATAGAAAGTGTCCTGTTTTGAAACACATCGCCTTGTTAAGCATGTGATGGGAGGAGGCGATAGACGAGGTTGGAATTCTAGGAACACCAAATAATGAAGTTTGAAGGGGCTCCTAAGGCCATGGGGGGCCAACCCCTTGCTCAATGTAGGAATCCAAATCCAAGTAAATCATTTTCTCTTTCATCGCCTCCCAAAGTCCTCAGTTCCATTGTTGTACTCTTCTTACAGTTAGGAAAGTTTTCTTGATAGTCCACTGAAATCTGGCTTCCTGTAACTTGAGCCCCTTATTATACATCCTGCACTTTAGGATAATCCACTGAATTCATGCAATTTTCCAGCACTGACTAAGGCCCATTCATGTGGCTTTTCTCAATTGCGCCCAGTCTTGGGTTGTAAACGGCCCATTGCCATTTACATTTTAACCTGTGTGCATTCTTTGGGTTATTTCTTATTTCTCCAAAGTCCTCTGTAAGCTTTAAGATGTGCTAATTCTTGAAGTGGTGTATATTCTTATTAGAATAAAGAGTTCAATCCCATTGCCAAAACAAAACAGATTTTGAATCAGGTTCATCATGTTTGAAATCAGTTTTTTAAAAACCTGACTATATAATAACATAGAACAAAGCTCAGATTATTTCCCCCCCCCCCCCCAGGAAGTGGGGAGGTGGTGCAAAAAAATGGATCTGAGATACAGATCCTCATGAATCTACATGATTTTATGTAGGTTTATCCCCAAACGTCTCTTAATCATGGACACCATCTATGGCGTGGGAGTGATCCTACATAAAAATCAGGTGGATCCATGAGGATCCATGCCTGGGATCCATGTTTTTGCACTCATGATTTCTGTGGTGGAGTATGTGGTGATCTGACAGTGGTTGACGGAGAACTGCATTTAAAAATTATATGAAATCATGAGCATACGTGCATTGGATTCATATTTTTGTGTCACTGCAAAACCATGTGCCAAGGGATAAATATCACTTATCTCCCCCCCTCCCCGCCCATATTATAATTTCCAGTTGCTTTCAGTTTTGGAAGATGAACCCACAATACTGTACTGGAGCAAGCAAATGATCATGGATAAATTGTTGTTGTTGTTTAGTTGTTTAGTCGTGTCCAACTCTTCGTGACCCCATGGACCAGAGCACGCCAGGCCCTCCTGCCTTCCACTGCCTCCCAGAGTTGGGTCAAAGTCATGTTGGTCACTTGGATGATGCTGTCCAACCATCTCATCCTCTGTCGTCCCCTTCTCCTCTTGCCTCCACACTTTCCCAACATCAGGGTCTTTTCCAGGAAGTCTTCTCTTCTCATGAGATGGCCAAAGTATTGGAGCCTCAACTTCAGGATCTGTCCTTCCCTTGAGCACTCAGGGTTGATTTCCTTCAGAACAGATAGGTTTGCTCTCCTTGCAGTCCAGGGGACTCTCAAGAGCCTCCTCCAGCACCACAATTCAAAAGCATACTGTAGATGACCTCTATTATTTGATGGTGGCTGGTGAGTTTCTGCCCCTCCACTTTCTGTGGTGAACAGTGGGTTCAGGCGCAGGGACTTGGACGGTAGCAGTGACCCAGATGACAGCAGCATCATAAAGGTGGAATTGGCTGAAAGCCATATTTCTTTCCCCTCTGCAGAGGGGCAGGCAAGGTTAGGTGGGTGAAAGGAAGGTTGTCAGGGGCTGCAATGGTGGGCAGATCAGCAGGCAGGATAGACATGTACGGCCATGGAGGAGGAGGAGGAGGGGAGGGGGAAAGGACAAGAAAGAATGGGAGAAGTTTCACCTGGTGTGTAGCTTTCAATCCTTATTTCCTCCTTCCCTGCCTCTCTTCTTTCTCCTTCCCTTTTCTGCTTCCTCCAGTCAGTGATGTTACAAGCCAGTAAGCTGTTCGTTTAAAAAGATCTAATTAAAATTGTTCTATCACTATGCCACTTAGAAATATTAAACAACAAACAAAGATTATCATATAGGAAATCTAAGATCCTTAGGTAAACATTGCGGTCCACGATTGTCATGCAAAAATTTAAATAAACAAAATTTAAATTGCAAGTGTAGTGTCTGACATCAGTTCTGCATGTATACAAAAACATTCACTCAAGGGATCAGAAACAGCGATTCAAATGCCACATGACTGTCACGTGACTTTAGATCGATTTCAATAACATCACCACATATTCCGAGGTATTTCAGTAGTATAGTGGTGCCTCGACTTACAAACATCCCGACTTACGACTAGTGTATTTTGAGTTACAACCAGCTCTGGACGCAAAATTTTGCTTCGACTTGCAACTGGAGCTTCGAGTTACGACTGGAAAAAAGGTGGGGGGAAGCGGGCAATTCAAATGTACTAACCGTTGGTTGGACAGTGTCACCGAAGCAACCAACATGAATCTGACCCAACTCCGGGAGGTAGTGGAAGATAGGAGGGCCTGCCGTGCTCTGGTCCATGGGGTCACGAAGAGTCGGACACGACTAAATGACTAAACGAACGAACCGTTGGTCGGCGAAGAGGCTGCTTCTTTGTAGCTCTTTTGCCCCAACAGTTAGAGAGAGTACATCGGAGGAGGCTTCGGACTGCCTGGTGCTGCTTTCTGCTTCTGAGTGAGTATATACAGGGTTTTGAAGGGTAGATTTGGGCTGGGGGGTTGTGTTTCTGTGCTGTGGTTTTTTTGTGTGTGTGTTGGTGTGTGTTTTTTTTCCAACCCCAGCACCTTCCGATGGGGCTTGCTATGTTTGTGGGGGTTTTTTTCCGGGTGTTTTTTTTTCCAGCCCCAGCGCATTCCGATGGGGCTTGCATTTTTTTTGGTGATTTTTCTTTCCCCCACCCCCTCGGCTGGAATGGATTAATGGGGTTTCAATGCATTCCTACGGGAAACGGGGCTACGACTTATGATCATTTAGAGTTACGACCATCATTCCAAGTCGAGGCACCACTGTATAATTGATCCCACAATCACAGAAGGCATGAAAACTCTCCTTCCAGTGGGATGGTGGAGTTCACTGAAATTCTTTTCCCATCCCAAAGTAATATTGAGACAGCCGGCAGAAACCTTCTGCTATCATCAGCTACTAGCCGCAACTACAGATGGGCAAGAATGGCTGGTTTGGCAGTTCAGTGCTTCCCAGCCCTGCCTCCTCTGACAGGCTCCCACTTAGAGACCGTGCCCTGACTCCCCTGCTATGCGTCCTCTGGGTGCTGCCTCTCAGTGGGTGCCCAAGGGAAGAGACAAAACTGGGGAGTGCCAAACATCTGTTCGTCCAAAGGACAAACCAGCCCAAACTGGTGGTTCGTGCCCATCTCTAGCCACAACCCAACAGTAACTCTCTCTATTTTTTCTCTATACAGTCATTCCCCGTGTTACGATTGCCTCGCATTACAACAAATCCACATTACGACGATCATTTTGCAATTGCAATTGCGATCGCAAAACGATGGTCTGAATAGGGTTTTTTCGCTTTGTGATGATTGGTTCCCTGCTTCGGGAACCAAATCTTCGCAAAACGACAATGAGTTTCCAGCCCATTGGAACACATTGAAGGGGTTTCGATGCGTTTCAATTGGCTTTTTATTTTCACATTATGACATTTTCATTCTACAGCGATTTCGCTGGAACGAATTAACATTGTAATGTGAGGCACCACTGTAGTTTCTTTTTACACACCTTTCACTAGCCTGAACTTTTCTTCTAACCCGAGTCCCTTGCCTCCCTCCCTCTTTTCCCAATTCCTTTTCTTTCCATGCTGGGCAGAGAAAAGCCTTGGTCTCCAGTTGGCTGCTGATCAGAAAACAGCTGCCTTTCCCACCATGTCCAGTTCACAGACTTACTCTGCTGCATGATATTTCATGAGTCCACAGAAAGGCAACGAATGAAATCTGCTGATGGGAAAGAAAGACATCTCCCTCCACAGGCAGCGCACGGCCTTTCTGCATGAAGTGTGGCTAGGCGGGTGTGAAGGAAGTCAATACAATGTGTTTCTGCATGCGGGTGTGCAAATGAATAGAGCGAATGCATAATGCATGAATTGAATAGACAAAGACTGTGTATATCACGAGCAGCCACTTTGAGTTGCATATCTCACCTTGCGTCCATGTAGTTCCCTGGAATTTATTTAGCATTTGAGGTTATCATTTATATGCCTGAGACACTCCTTTAAGCTTCTCTAATTAACTCTGCATACGATGACCTTATTTTAGTAGGAGAAAGCTGTGGGATCAGCCCCAGGTCTCAATAGTTTCAAGAGCATCTCCACTAGTCTGGAGGTGTCTCCATTCGAGGGAGAGCATGGGGTTCAGACTGATTCGGAAACGCTGGCTCTGCTTTCTGATGTCACTTCACCTACACTCATCTCCCTAATCAGGGGTCACATGAACAATGTGACATCTATATGCCATCAATATTGTGCATTAAAGGAAAAACTCCCCTGAACTTTCATTTCCCTTCTTGTTCTAAGAGTTAGCTGAGCATCAAGCTGAATGTCTTAAAGTGAGAACAACAGACACAAAGCACCTGTATTTCAGTATTCATCGTATATGCCAGTGGTCACCAACCTTTTTAACACCGCGGACCGGTTGGGGTAGGCAGGGTATTCCCCTTGAGCTCACACACATGGGCAAAGGAGCGAGGGCACTCACATGGGCATGCGCACACTCGTGTGCATGCGCTAAGGGCAGGGGGCACTCGGGGGCGCTTGTGCCCATGCGTGAAGGGGCTGTGCAGGGGGGAGTGCCTGCAGGGGAGGTGGGAGATCTGTCTCCTTGGCCCGGTCTGGCAAGGGCCACGGACCAGCACCAGGCAATGGACAGGGCGCTGGGGACACCTGCTATATACCACAGATTTGGAGAGACCCTAACTTTGGGGGAAGTCTCCAAACACCATGTTTCTTCTGAGTCAATGTGTCTAGGACTGCATTATGGCCGCTCCTCTTACCTAGAGAAGTCCGAAAGTTCGGGTTTTTACCCAAATCAGGTGTCCTTTGGTGCTCTGTTGAGTTTTCTTTACAACAGTATCAGTTGCATATAGATGGAGCGGCACTTTGGTCTTCTAATAGCCCAAAGTATGATAGCCTCTGTTCAGTCATATTTGCTTCTAGGGAGAGTTCAAGCTTGATTTGTTCTGTTGTTATTACGTACTATCAATTCGCCTCCGACTTAGGGTGGCTGAATGAGTGATCTCCCACATGTCCTGTCCTCCACTGCCCCGTTCAGCTCTTGTAAACTCAAGCCAATAGCTTCTTGTATGCAGTCAATTCCAAAAGTCAATGCCGTCAACTTGTAATGGAGTCAATCCCTAAAAGACTGGAAATCCTCTTTTCTTGCTGCTTTCAACTTTTCCTAGCATTATTGTCTATGCCTAATAAGTCTCATCTTCTCATGATGTTCCCAAAGTATGACAGGCTGCGTTTAATCATTTTTGCCTCTCGAGAGAGAGCCCAAGCTTGATCTACGGCCCACTTTGTTTGTCTTTCCAGTGGTTCTCTCCTCCAGCTTCTTATTGCAAACAAATCAGTTTCTTTCCTACAACTTGGTTCAGAGTCCAGCTTCTATATCTCTACACTGTAACCAAGAATACGAGAGTGTAGACCATCTTCCCTTTGGTGTCCAGTGCCCCTTCCTTACATTAGATTATCTTTTCTAGTTCTTTCTTCACCACCCTTTTGTGTCTCAGTCTTCTGATTGCTCCTAGATCCTCTCCTAAGAGAAACTTCATGCCCATAACATAAATTACTCATCAGGAGAACAAAGTGTTCCTGCACACCTTAGAAAAATCCATAGCTTTCCATGTGGCTCACTTTGTTGCAATCTATAAAGCACACAGTGATTGTTTTCTGAAATTATTTGCTACATTCCAGTAGCTAACATATATTTGCAATATTATCTCTAATGCCTCTTTCTGTTTTGGAGTCCAGCCTGAGTATCATGCATTTCTCTCTCCAGATATGGAGGAAGTTTGGTTGCAACACCTTGAACATCATGCTCCAACCATGACGAACACTGATAGCATCAAAAGCAAATTGATTATGATCTTCGTGCCACTTTTGAAATGTGGCAGGATCAGAAAAGCTTATCATCCCTACTGACTTCAATGCCCAAATTTCCTCATATTATCAAATGTAGAACGGAGTCACTGAAAGCATGGCAAAGGAAAAAGTAATAACAATACTTTGTTTCTCTTGAGGATTTGCAACTAATACCACCTGGATTTCTCCATGGTCCCGATATTGGCATCAGTTAGATTACATTGTTAGATGTAAAAAGAGAGACGAGACATACACACCACATGGAACAGAATGATGGACAGATTAATGGCTACTCATCTCCAAAACGAACATATGGAGAAAGCTGCCACGGGGCCCCCAAGGAAAACAAGCATCGAAGAAGCTAAACGCCTCTAAGTTTACTCGTGAGGGATCCAGCCAGATGCAAATATAGATGAAATTTGATCCGGATCCAGAAGCACTGATGATTAATGGAAAACGCTCTGTGGTACTGTATCTACGGTATCTATCTATGAAAGCAACTGGACCAAAGAAATGTCTCGATCAAGATTGGCTTGATGAGAATTAGAGATGGGCACAAACTGCCAGGTCAGTAAGTTTGTGTTGGTTCGTTTATCAGTCGAGAGCAGGTGGCTGGCGCTTCAGTGGCAGTTCCTGGAGGAGGTGGGGCAAGGAACCCAGGTTGCTGCCTCCAAATGGGCACCCACCAGGGGAGGCAGAGTTTTGAAGCACCAAACACCTGTTCGGCTGATAAACAAACCAGCACGAACCTCGAAAAAGTGGTCTGTGCCCACCTCCAAGGAGAATGATGTAGAAACTGCAAAATATATTGACCAGAAACATCAGTTAGATAAAGGATATGTACATCCTTGATAGATAGATAGATAGATAGATAGATAGATAGATAGATAGATAGATAGATAGATAGATAGATAGATAGATAGATAGATAGATAGATAGACAGACAGACAGACAGACAGACAGACAGACAGACAGACAGACAGACAGATAGATAGATAGATAGATAGATAGATAGATAGATAGATAGATAGATAGATAGATAGATAGATAGATAGATAGATAGATGATGGATGGATGGATGGATGGATGGATGGATGGATAGATAGATAGATAGATAGATAGATAGATAGATAGATAGATAGATAGATAGATAGACAGATAGACAGATAGACAGATAGACAGACAGATAGATAGATAGATAGATAGATAGATAGATAGATAGATAGATAGATAGATAGATAGATAGATAGATAGATAGATAGATAGATAGATAGATAGATAGATAGATAGATAGATAGATGGATGGATGGATGGATGGATGGATGGATGGATGGATGGATGGATGGATGGATGGATGGATAGATAGATAGATAGATAGATAGATAGATAGATAGATAGATAGATAGATAGATAGATAGATAGATAGATAGATAGATAGATAGATAGATAGATGGATGGATGGATGGATGGATGGATGGATGGATGGATGGATGGATGGATGGATGGATGGATGGATGGATGGATGGATGGATGGATAGATAGATAGATAGATAGATAGATAGATAGATAGATAGATAGATAGATAGATAGATAGACAGACAGACAGACAGACAGACAGACAGACAGACAGACAGACAGACAGACAGACAGACAGACAGATAGATAGATAGATAGATAGATAGATAGATAGATAGATAGATAGATAGATAGATAGATAGATAGATAGATAGATAGATAGATAGATAGATAGATAGATAGATAGATAGATAGATAGATAGATATAGAGTAACAGTTCTCTTTGTCAGGACATGTTAATTGTGGAAATTTTGCATTCAGATTCTGTTTCTGTCACCTTTTCCTCTTCCTTTTTATCTGGCCTTAGCAAATTTAGGGGCTTCTTCCACCGCCTGTCTAGCCTTTTCTTTTCTTTAGGCTACTAGTTCCCCCCCCCCCACTCCTCTGATAATATCTGGTGCTTCTGCTTCACAGTCAATTTCGTTCCGTAATGCAAAGCGACAATTTACGTGGACTTTAAATTCATCAGAAACCTTGTTCGAATTATATTTTGGAAGCAGGATTCTTGTAATGTTCTTTTGCAGCTTTCCTATGATTTTTGACATGAAGAGTTCTGGTCCGTACCTCAGTTTGCTTCTGGTCTTGCTCTGGAAGAAAGAATACATTTTTTCCCGTCTCCTGCTTCCAACTGTGGAGTTTATTTAATTTTTATATTGTCCACTGATGATGTCCGTGTGCACAAACCTCACATGGGTATCAATAGGATTCTGGCCATGGTTTCATGTTTTGTTCTACATCCATGTGCATATTTGGTGAGACATTTTCAGCTGTGCTTTGTAAGTACTGAATGTGCATATTTTCCCAAAAACTTTTTTTTAAGCCTACCCATTTTACGTCCTTTTCTAATGCTTTCGTGTGTGTATTAGTAAAGTTCTATATCCTATACACCCACACTTTTTAAATAACAAGTTCAGGACAATTATCCCTAGCATGATCCCCAGAATGCTGCTTACACAACTGGAAGACATATCGCCATCATGAACAAAAGTCACTGAGGTCTTTCTATTTGACTAATCTTCTTGTTAAGCCTTCCAGTGGCAGTGAAAATCCTACTATTTAACTATGTGTGGAATGAAGCAACACTTGTTTCCTTGACCTAAACCTCATACAGCTCAGTGTTATTAGATGGGAACTTATTATTGTGTGATGAAAGAGAGAAAGAAATTCCACTGTCTCATTTTGCCGCACCAGGTGTAATTTCAGATACCTCCAAAACATATGGCATTGCACAGGGCTTGATGTGTCACCTCCCATTTATTCTAGATCACCTGAATTGATTAGGGATGGGGCCTTCATGTTTCAGCAAAAGGCCGAACACACAAAAGCAGCTCTCTTTTTGTGAGATTTGTGGATTGCTGAAAAATAGTCTCAAAACATGAATGATTTTATGTGTATGAAAAAAAAGGAATACAGTCATGCCCTGCTTAACGATTACCCCGCATTACAACAAATCCGCTTCATGACGATGTTTTTGCAATCGCAATTGCGATCGCAAAATGATGTTTTAAATGGGGTTTTTTGGCTTTGCGAAGATCGGTTCCCTGCTTCAGGAACCGATTCTTCGCATTACGATGATCAAAACAGCTAATTGTCGGGTTTTCAAAATGGCCACTGGGTGCTCAAAATGGCTCCCTGCTGTGCTTAGGGACGGATTCCTCGCTATACAGGCACCGAAAATGGCCACCATATGGAGGATCTTCACTGGACGGTGAGTTTTTAGCTCATTGGAACGCATTAACCGGGTTTTAATGCGTTTCAATGGCTTTTTTATTTTCGCTTTACGACTTTTTCGCTCTACTTCGATTTTGCTGGAATGAATTAACATCGTTAAGCGAGGCACCACTGTATGTAGATTCAAGTTTCATTTTTCTATCACATTCCCTTGTTCATCTAACATTTCGGTAACCATTCTCCCTTTGTTGTCTGTCAAAACACCGGAGAAATTTTTCATCTGATAGTGTCTCGAGGGTCATCAGCAGGCAATCAAAATGTCATGGGAAACTGGAATTTTGAATGTGTAACCACTGAGGAGTGTTTTTCGCTTCAGTCATTCCTTGTGGGACTACTGTGCGGTGAGTGCCTGATGTCCTCTATTTTGGACGGCTGCCTATCTGTCTGTCTGTTGTACCTCCATCTCATGCCCTTCCACCGTTTCTTCTGCCTTGATTGGAAAAAAAAACCACCTTCCATTTCTTTGGATTTATTTTTGCTCTTCCCACCACCAGTGTGCCTTTTGGGAATTATTTTTTTATATATATTCCCTCTGAATTTCATTGGGATTTTTTTTCCCTATCTTTTTAAAATCTTTTTTCCCCTTCTTTGCCTTGCCTCAACTTTTTTCTGCTGCTGCACCGCCAGCCTGCTGTTGCCTGCTGGATTCAAAGAAGATAAGAGACATCATCAAGTGGTAGGGGGAGAGAATTCTCTCCATGTCCTAGACATTTCGAGTCTGAAATGGGGAGGGGGGGTGTTTGTATTTTCCCCCTTTGCTTGCTTACTTTTCTTGGGTTTCGGAAGTGGTTTAATATCCTCCACCAAATGTGTGAAAACGTGCTTTTCCTGTTTGACTGATTTTTTTTAAAAAAATTATTTGGTTAATTTCTTTTTATTTATTTTGCTAACAGTATATATCTTGGTGGGTTTTCCGGGGCCAGTTTATTTCCTTCTGTGGGGTTGTGCTGGCTGAGGCAATGGACTTTGTGATTTTGCCCATGTGCTGCTGGGCTGTGGAAGTGGTAGTAGTTTTTGGTTGAGCATAGTTTGAGGCATTTCTCTCTTGCTCGGTTTATGATTTTCCTTTCTTGTGCATTGTGGATTGCTTTTGGAGTAGCTTGATTCACTGTTGCCCCGCCTCTCTTTTTTTCAGAGTAGTTTTTAAGAGCTCTTTAGGAGACTCGTCCTTAAGTGGCAGTGATCAGCCATCACTCCCATTCAACAATTTATTTACATGATTCACTTATGAGTGTTGCTTATTCTTTCAATTCTGTGCAAACCTTTATTTCAGTGTTACAACCCGGGGCAGCAGCTACGTGATTGAAAACCTAAGAAACCGGCAGCTGAAATCCTTTCAGTAGTGATGTCTGCAGAACTCAAAAGGTTGTGCAAGCAGTAGCAAATCTCTGCCAAGGTAGACGTACTATCCAATAGGCAGTTCCACAGGCACATTACACAACCAGTTCCACAATAAATTGCACAAACACTGCAATTTCAGCCAGCACCTTGTAACACTGTAGGCCATCTAATGAAGTCAGAAGATGGCTCATTTCAAAAGTTTTCAAACCATTGAAAAAAAACATATACAGTGGTGCCTCGCAAGACGAGCGCTCCATTTTATGACGAAATCGCATTACGACAAAGTTTTTGCAGTCACAAAAGCGATCGCAAAACAATGTTTCCTATGGGGGAATTTCACTTTGCAATGATCGGTTCCCCGCTTTCGGAACCGATTCTCGCAAAACAACAATTTTCCTACAACTGATTGGTGGTTTCAAAATGGCCGCCGGGTAAAAAAAAAATGGCTCCCCACGCTTTTCTGGGACAGATTCCTCGCTGCACGGGCAGCGAAAATGGCCGCCCTATGGAGGATCTTCGCTGGACGGTGAGTTTCAAGCCCATAGGAACACATTAATCGGGTTTTAATGCGTTTCTATGGGCTTTTTAATTTCGCTTTACAATGTTTTCGTTCTACAGCGATTTCGCTGGAACGAATTAACATTGTAATGTGAGGCACCACTGTACACGAAAAGCAATAAAGCTTTACAGCATCCCGTAGGGCAATTCCGTTGTCTGATTAAGCTGCTAAGCAGACTGACTCTTGAGTGTTGGGCGTAACCCCTTGCTAGCATGCAGCCCCCAAATTCTGGCTCTCAACTGAGAAATGGTACCTCTCCCATCCCCCAGACTGCTTTTGCCTTCAAGATCAGCCTGCCCAACCACTGAAATCACATTCCAGCTCTGCATCTGCATGGCGAAATGTCACCAGTAGCAAAGAACGGCCTTTCTTGGAGGGGCACCTAAGTGCGACAAAGGGCTTTCAGTGTGTCAGGGGCTGAGAGCAACTCTGTCAGGAAGCCAGCCTGCTCCTGAGGAATCCTCGTGCCAAAAATACAATTTAAACAACATTGATGATGAACTTAGAAGTCCACATTGGAAAAAAAAAACAGATTTAAACTCAATTGACCATCAACATGAAAGCTGTGAATTCAAGCCAGAGATATTTTAAGGGAAGAATGTAAAAAGACAATTTCAGTAATTTTTTTTAAAAGTGGGGGGAGGACTAAATGGATGATAGAAGAAATACTTTAAATTGTTAAGGAAAGGCAAGAAGGAAACGTAAAAGGTGACAGAAGTAGGGTCGATATGCTGAATTCAGCTTTCCGAGGACTATCACATAGAGGCAAAAAGAATTGTTACAATGGCTAGTTCAAAGAAAGAGAAAAACAGAGGAGGAAAACCAAGCAATCTCTTCCAAAAGATTCAAGAATTCAAGGGGAAATTTAAGCCTAGACTAGGAATACTGAAATACCAATAGGGAAGCACACTATCTGGCCATGAGAAAATAAAGAGAAGGTGGAAACGGTATACTGAAGACCCGTACCGATGAGATAAAAGGATGAAAGACTCTTTCGAAGAGGAAGCCTATGATGAAGAATCTGCAGTTCTAGAAAGTGAAGTGAAAGCTGCTGTGAAGGCACTAGAAATAAATAAATCGCCAAGGGGAGATGGAAAACTGATAGAACAATTCCAAGCCAGAGAAACGGAACAATTCCAAGCCACAGAAATGGAATCTTACATGTCAGAATGCCTCCAGCTAATAACTTCTGCTCGCTCCACCCAGTATTCTTAGGCCTTTTGTTCAGGTGTGAAAGTAGGCCAAGAAAATTGATTCCTTTGAAATGTGGTGCTGGAGGAGAACTTTGCAGATACCCTGGGCTACCAGAAAGATGAATGACTAGATCCTAGAGCAAATCAACCTTGAACTACTGACACAAATTACACAACTGAGGCTCCCTCACACAGGAGGCCAGACTGATGCCAGCTTTCCTGTCCTTTCGCAAGCAGGCAAAGACCTTTCTCTTCAGGCAAGCTTTCCCTGAGTGACCGGCTGCCTGAGTGCATTTACTGCTTTGAGTATGTTTTGGTGGTGCTAATGCTTTTTTAGTTTGCTATTTGATCCTTTTTTAACCTGTGCATGCACTCCGTTGTTAGCTTTAATGTTGGCTTTTAATTATGTAAGCTGCCTAGGGTCCTTTTAAGAGAAAGGCAAAATAAAAATATTTTAAATAAAAAGAAATAGATTACTCTGGGCATATTTTACTTTAGGAAAATTTAATGGCCGCAGGAAAAGAGGAAGACTAAAGACCCATAAAAGCCACTGCCTTGTGTGTTTCAAGAGCTCAATAGGGCTGTTAAGGACAGGGCAGAGATCTCTCATTGGGTCAGAGGCTGAGAGCAACACTGTCAGCTCCGTTAGGGTTGCCGTAAGTCAGAGGTGTGGCTTGATAACCCTTAACAGCCAAGAAGTGCACTTTTTAAAAAATTCTTTTACAGGAGCCCTACATGTGATTGCTTGTTTCACCCAGTGAGTCCTTCTGGGGAGAAAAGTGGGATAGAAATCTTTTCAATAAATGAAATAAATAAATAGTTTCTTTAAAGCAGCAAACATTTGGACCTTCTGAATTTCAGTGCCCTGTACCAAAACCCTAGTCACCCCATTCTGGTTACATCTCAGGTCTCACCCACTTCAGTTAATTATCTACTTTTGGAAGAATGGTGGCTTTTCGGAACATTTAGCTGCTGTTTTACTGCCTTGTATATTTGATTTCTGTGGTGATTTAAAGAGACCTCTACCTAAAGAGCAATTGATGCCTTTGAATTGTGGTGCTGGAGGAGACTCTTGAGAGTCCCCTGGACTGCAAGGAGAACAAACCTATCCGTTCTGGAGGAAATCAACCCTGAGTGCTGACTGGAAGGACAGATCCTGAAGCTGAGGCTCCCATACTTTGGCCATCTCATGAGAAGAGAAGACTCCCTGGAAAAGACCTTGATGTTGGGAAAGTGTGAGGGCAAGAAGAGAAGGGGAGGACAGAGGACGAGATGGCTGGACAGGGTCACCGAAGCGACCAACATGACTTTGACCAAACTCTGGGAGACAGTGGAAGGCAGGAGGGCCTGGCATGCTCCGGTCCATGGGGTCACGAAGAGTCAGACATGACTTAACGACTAAACAACAACAAAGGGTGGGTTGTGAGTTGAGTCTGAGTTATTAGCTGACTTGACTGCATGTCCTGTGACTCAAATCCCCATTCTTGCCCCCCCACAACCTTGTCTTCAGTGCCAACCCTTGTGTTTACCCATCCACCTCTTTCACTCATGTGTCTACCTATCCCCTTCTTTCACGGTGTGAGTTCACCAGTGTTTATCTTCAGCTTTAGGGCTTTCGGTTTTTACACGACATGATTGATTCAGTGCCTCCTTTTGGAGTGAAACAAGCTCCCTGGCTGGTAAAATGTGGGTGGCGAGTTGGTAAAGGGGGTGGGAGGAAATGTGGAAGGCGGCTGCGTGTGAAGAAAACGAACCCATGAAGAGAAAAATAGAATATGTTTTCTGTGCTGTGTTGTGGTATTTTGCATTTTAAAAAATAAAACAGATATGAACCTTAGCGTAAAGCATACCACCACCCGCCCCCATAGTGCTTAAAGCACTCTCTGGGCAGTTTAGCACTTAATTATGCAGGCTACATATTGTCCCCCACCCTCCGGCAAGCTGGGTCCACAATTTACTGACCTCTGAAAGATTTTTAAATAAGTAGCGCTAAATCTACACTAAGCAAAGAAAATGCAAGATAGACTGGACTAGAGGGCAGGAACAGGTGATATCCCAAGAAAACAAAGCAAAACAGATAGATAGTTGGATTGTTAATGGGTGGCTGGCTAGAAACTATCTAGTGGAAATACACCCACATGGAAATGTAATCTAACGATAGACACCCACATATTACGGAGATCAGCCTGGAAAAATGCCCTAGGGCAGCGGTCCCCAACCTTTTTAGCCCCGTGGACTGGCTGGCGAAGGCGGGGGCACCCCCCTGCGCTCATGTGCATGCATGAAGGAGCGAGGGGTTTGCTCATGTGGGCACGCAGATGCTCATGCGCATGCTCAAAGGGCAGGGCAGTGCTTGTGTGGGTGTACGGGTGCTCATGCGCATGCCCAAAGGGGTGGGGGAGCGCTCCTGTGCACGCACAGGGGCAAATGAGCTGTGCGGGGGGGGTGTGCGGGGGGAGGCCTGTCTCCGTGGCCCAGTCTGGCTCAGGCCACTGACCAGCACCGGGCCACGGACCGGGGATTGGGGACTTCTGCCCTAGGATCTCTCTAAACAGACTGTGCACTGGAGCAAATCTGAGTTTATTTCTTTAAAATATTTAGATCCCATCTTTCTTTCTAAAAGGACCCAAGCTAAAATCAGAATGCACCCCCACCTGTTGATGGTGCACACCTCCTGCCCCTGTTCCAGAGTGAAAACATATGTGCAGCTTGGGAGTGCTTCTGGATTGGTCTCTGAGCCTGGATGGCCAGGTTTTGGTGATGGCCAGGAGGGCCTTTGCACCATTAAAACTAGTGTGCCAGCTGCACCAGTTCCTGGAGAGGTCTGATCATGGTAACACATGCCTTAGTTACATCCTGGTTGGGTTATTGTAACACACTCTATGTTGGGGCTTCCTATGGAAAGTGTCAAGAAACTTCAGTGGGTCCAAAACACAGCAGCCAGGTTGCTGACTGGGGCTGGATACAGGGATCACGTAGCCCCCTTGATACAGTAGGTCCACAGCCTGCCAATCTGTTTCCATATAGAATTCAAAAGTGTTGGTTCTAACCTATAAAGCCCTAAATGGCTTAGGTTCAAATATCTCAAGGACCGCATCTCCCTTGATGAGGCTGCTCGAGGGTTAAGATCAGCAGGAGAGGCCCTTCTCTCAGTCCCACCACCTTCACAGGTCCATCTGGTGGGGACATAGGAAAGAACCTTCTCTGTTGCTGCTCCCAGACTTTGGAACTCCCTCCCACTGGAGGCAACTGAAGGCATCCCAGTACAGGTAGACACAAATCCATTCCCCATGTGTGATATTTGTAACACAAACTACAAAGCTTGGGGTATGTGTGTTTTTCTTTTGTTTGTTGTTTGTTTCGGGGGACAAAAACATTTCAGCATTTTTTTAAAAATCTGAAATAGCAGAAAATGAAAAGGGCAAGCCATTCTCCGAATCTTGCTCAGCAGAGGGAAAACATTTGAATTTTTTTTCCCTGCTCACTCATGAGAATGAAATAAGTGAAGGTTTACCTCTCTATCTTCCACATTCCCTTCTTTTCTTCCTCACTTTTTTCCTTCTGTAACTTGGTTTTTTAGCCAAGGAGCCTTCGAGCCAGGATGGTGTTGTCCTGATGAAATATCAGACACCCGTGGAGCCTAATTCTAATGAATAAAATTTTAAAAATACAAAAAGAGAAGTCAGGAGACTTGTGATGACTCTGAAGTTTGCAGAATATATATATTCTGCAAACTTCAGAGTCATCACAAGTCTCCTGACTTGTCTTTTTGTCTCCATCTGTCTCTAGACCTCCCCTGTATAGGCAGTGGCTACAGAACTAGGATAGAAAGGAGGACCGTGCGTAGCTTAGCATACAATTATGCAACTAGGAAGCAACACGTCCTTACAACAGCCTTTGCTGTTGACATCCTGAAGGCTGAGTATTTAAAGCCACTTGTGGGGAAACCGAGTCAACATTGGCATCTTGGCTCAAGAGGACAAAAGAGTCCAACTCATCCAGACTCGTTAGAAGGATACAAAGAAACGGCAGAGGAATGGCTGGAATCTGGGGATTTGCTATTATTCTGCTGATGGGTTTCCTGGTTTTGCATTACCTGAAGTTTCTTTGGTCAAGCAGGCATTACCCACCTGGACCTTTTCCAATGCCGCTCATTGGCGGGTTCTGGAAAATTAAGACACCCATGTCTCAGCATACTTTCAGGAAGGTAAGGCACGCGAGGCGCTCGGTGGCTTTTCTCCCTTTGCCTGTGAGTGACGCTGTTGTTGCTCTGGTGAAACCTCCTGGCTTTGATTTGAGATGGAAATGAACGTGTGAGCACTAGAGCGATTGCCCATGTGTTCAGCCCAAGCAGTTAGTGGGCATCAATGGGACTGTTTCTTGCAATGGCATGGTATGCGATCTTACTGTCTTATTATTGCACTCGGAACCATTTCTCCCGAACAACAGGGAAGTGAGAATGGGGTCCAGCAATGCTTTTTTTTTCCTGTTGCTTTCAAGAGAGCAAGTGTCCTGGCAAAGCCATCTGTGTCGTTCTGACCTGGGCATCCTTCGATGCTACATGCATTTCCCCCCTCAAACGTGACTCAAATGTGCTACAGCCCACATTTGCAGAGTTCTAGATGGGAGAGCTGCAGATCCAGGGGTCGGATTCCACCCATGCACCAGAAGAAGAAGCCCACCTTGTAGCCTTGGCCAAGTGGCAAACTCCCAGGACGTTCCCCCAAAGAACGGTCAAGCACTTCTGAGTATTCTCTACCTAGAAAACCCTGGGAAGGGTCTCCATGAGTCAGAATTGACTTGATGACACAAATGATTATGAACGTTGTACACTCCCCACTTCGATGTCAGGTCCCTGTGCAACAAACATACTTGTATATTTTGAATCTTGAAATGTCTGTGCTAAGAGGAACTGAGATATCTTAAAGAAGAATTAGGAAACTGGGAACTGTGGGCCAGGTTAGATGAACAAGGTCTCCTTGCTGAGCCTACATAGGTCTGAGAAAATTCCCTTCCTGTCAAGGTGCTCTATCTGCCCCTCGGCTTTTCTCAGCAGGAAGGCAGGTGTGCTTTGTATGGGCCCCAGAGTTTCCAAAGTAATAGCAATCCAGTTCGCGCAATGAACAAGATGATTGTCCTCAATCTGTGCTGTCGCTCTTTATTCAAACAGTATGCTTTTTCATTCTCCCAGGCTCTCCGTTTGTTCAGAATATATCGTCCTTAAATTGCTTTGTTTAATTACAGAGGGAATAAGCTCATTCTGAAACAGCGTTCCGGATTTTTTCGTTATAACCGTCTTCTTGTTTTCTAAAAAGTCAATTTTCTGCCGGGCTTTTCAGAATATAATCAACATTTCTCTATTGCTTGATATTGATTTCCTCCTATTCATCTCTCTTTCACACAGGCACAAACTTTGAGAGAGTTCTAGTGCTTTAATCTTGGTTCTGCTTAACATGCAACCTGTATATTGTCTTAACTGCAAAAAACCATTGCTCATTACAGTCTGCAGACCAAACCCAAAAACTATTTTAATCACTTAGAAGAACTCTAAAGCACAGGGATAGCATTAATAGCATTAATTCAGGTCCTCCCATGGCCAGCATAGGGGGACGTGGCGGCGCTGTGAGTTAAACCGCAGAAGCCTCTGTGCTGCAAGGTCAGAAGACCAGCCGTCGTAAGATCAAATCCATGCGACGGAGGGAGCTCCTGTCTCTTATCCCAGCTCCTACCAACCTAGCCGTTTGAAAGCCTGTAAAAATGCAAGTAGATAAATAGGTACCACCTCAGTGGGAAGGTAACGACATTCCATGTCTAGTCGCATTGGCCATGTGACCATGGAAACTGTCTATGGACAAACGCTGGCTCTAGGGCTTGGAGACGGGGATGAGCACCACGCCCTAGAGTCGGACACGAATTGACTAAATGTCAAGGGAAGCTTTACCTTTACATATGGCCAGCATAATGTTTTTTTTAATGTTGTAACCCTAACACCAGTTTTGTACTTCTTCTGTTGACACTCCAGCCTCCCAGCTCTTTGGGTTGTCTCCAGCCATTGTGCTGGAACTCCACGCCTGTCCCACGTCCTCTTCTTCCACTGCCTTTTTATTATGCTACAGAGAGGCAGAACCCTTTTGTCTCCGCAGAGCTGGAAAAAGATGCTCCCTGCACAGGCAGTTCACATCCTTTCCGAGTATTGTTTATATAGATGCCCATGGATGGGGTGAATTCAATCAATTTGCATAGGAGAGTGAAGTGATGGGTGTGGGAGTGAATGGAATGTATGCGTGTGGGTCTGAAACTAGAGCCGCATGCCTGCACTACACACCAAGCTGGTACGTCCACCACCCTCCCCCAGTGCTTACCTGAAGCCTGTTTTACTCTCAGGTTACAAAAGGTTCCTTTTCTGTGTTCCAGTTGATCACTTAATGCCTGACAACGAGGCACTCCCTTGGCCTAATTATACGTGGTGTTGCATATGATTGATGGATGGATTCGAAATCGTGGGCCTTGCAGGCAAAGAGGTTGATCCATCAGTTTCAAGATTTCCTATCTAGGGGAGAGGTGTTCTCAGATTTAGCCCAGTTCAGGTTGTCCACCCCAACTGTATGTTGCAACTCAAAGTACATGCACCATGCTTCAAGCATGAATAACATGGCTACAAGAATCACATTATATCATGGGTTAAGGCTTCTCAGAAAATTCAGAAATCAGACTGTTTTAATTTTTGAAAAATCTCCACTGCCGGTGATGTCATCGGCCTTACTTAACTTGCACAACAGAATTCGAGCTATACAGCAGCTTCTTGTCTAGAGAATGGATTACACATCAGAACAGTCAAATGTTAAGAGACACAATAATTCCTTTTCAAACAAATTATAGCTTTTGCTGTAATGTATAAAGCATGGATTGATTTTCTTTTGAAATTCTTTCGCATACTTTAGAAGCCAAAGTATATTTGCAATATGATCTCTAGTGCTTCTTCCTTTTTTGGAATTCAGCTTGAACATTGGGTATTTCCTTGTATGCAAAATGTTTTTTTATTGCTAAACTTTGAGCATTGTTTTGCTTGCATAGGAAATCAATGCAGTGATTCCATAGGTAGTACTGCACTCTTTGAAACTGGAATGTATATTGATTCAATTGAACATTTCACGTTTGTGGGCCATTTCTTTGCTTGACATATTACTTGGTATAATCTTGTCTGACTCCCTTGCATCTGTTCTCTATAGTTCTTCAGCTTATTGTTTCTATCTTCTCTTCATTTTTTCCTGATCAGAGAGCACGGTCTCCTCTTTCAGCATCCATAACCTTGACTTCATTTTTTTCTTGGATGTATTGTCTCTTATGAAAGAGATCTTTTGTTTTTCCTCTTGTGCCCTTCTCTTCTGCTCCTTCATACTGATCGTTGCAATCGTTCTCTTGGTTCCTATCTGCCAGTCACTGAAAAGTTGCACTTCAGATTCTGGTCTGTATTTCTGTTACCTTTTAACTTTTCCTTCTTATCTGTCCTTAGCCATTTCAAGAGTTTCATCATTACCGCATTGAGGCTTTTCCTTTCTTTTGACTACAAGAATATTCTTTTGGCGCTCTTTCCTAACAATATCTGTGGTTAAGGCAAGAAAGTAAGCCAGGGCTACAGGGCCAAGAGAGGTACAAGGCAATAGGAAGAGCCCAAAGACTGAACAAGAACCCCAGAAGCAATCCCATGACAGAACAGCTGGAAAGGTTGAGAGCAGTGGTTCCCGACCTTGGGTCCCCAGATGTTCTTGGACTACAATTCCCAGAAGCCTTCACCACTAGCTATGCTGGTCAAGATTTCTGGGAGTTGTAGTCCAAGAACATCTGAGGACTCAAGGTTGGGAACCACTGGTTTAGAGTAATCTGGAAGGTCCAGAGTGGGGTGGGGAGGTAGAAGAAAGAGATAAGAGCAGAGAAAACGTCTCGTCTTCATGGGCCCAGAGAAGGGATTAAGAACGTGTGAGAAAGAAAAGAAAGTTGAGCAAAGAGGTCAACACCCATTGTCCATTGTCTGCAATAACTAGTGGAGACGGAGCTTGATCCTTGGGGAAGCCGTGCTACATGCTGCTGATCATGTGGGCTGGTGTGACTCATGAGAAATAATATCAGGCAGATGTTATGGGGTGTACAAAAGTGCAATTATTAAGTGCCATTTCGAAACGGACACCTTGTGCTCTCTTTCGGTGCCTTGTTCTGCCTGTGCAGATTAGAACAAGCGCTACAGAGAACCTGTTCCCATAACTACTACCCTGTTTCCCCGAAAATAAGCCCTAACCTGAAAATAAGGCCTAGTAGGATTTTTCAGAATGCTCATCATATAAGCCTTACCCCGAAAATAGGCCCCAGTTAAGTGAAACCCTGCTCTCCACCCTTGTGCAGCAACTAGAGGAAGATGACAGGACTGTAAAATAAAACATCCCCTGAAAATAAGCCCTACTGCGTTTTTTGGAGCAAAAATTAATATAAGACCCTGGCTTATTTTCGGGGAAACACAGTACTTGTCACAATGAGAACTTAGCATCCACATCTAAGCACACTCCATTTCACGAAACATTCACATAGAAAGGTGCCGAACGGTCTAAAAAGTGCCAGGATTCAGAAAGATAAACAGTTGTGAGGGAAATTCGATAAAGCGAATTTCCCTCACAACTTACATTGAGGAAAAGGGAACAAGAGGACCCGAAGTTCATCTTTCAACACCACATTCCATCATAATTAAACTGAACAGCACAGCATAGAATCATTGCATAATTCAAACTACCTCAGAGAGAAAGAACATAAGTTGACAACAACAGGGTGGAGAGGTGCGACAGATGTATTAATTTCTCTGAAGTCATGGACAAAACAATACACTGGAATAAGATCAGGATTAACCCATCTGGTCACTGGTCTCAGAATCCCTTATTCAAGCGAAGCACGGGTAAGGGGCCAAAGCCCTCTACATCTTTCCTGGGAAGGCGGTATGAGTTGTAGCATCTTCGGAGGAAGGCAAAAAGGATGATCAGGGGGCTGGAAACCAAACCTTATAAGAAAAGGCTGAAAGAACTGGGCATGCTTAACCTTGAGAAAAGAAGGCTGAGGGGTGATAGGATAACAGTTTTCAAATACTGTATTTGAAAAGCTGTCGTACAGAGGATGGGCAAGATCTGTTCTCGATCATCCCAGAGTGCAGGACACACAACAGTGGGCTCAAGTTAAAGGAAGCCAGAGTTGGGTCGGATATCAGGAAAAACTTCCTAACTGTTAGAGCAGTAGGATGATGGAACCCATGATCTTGAGAGGTGGCGAGCACTCCAACACTGGAGGCTTTCAAGAGAAACTGATATAATCACCTGGCAGATATGCTTTGACTGTATCCCTGCATTGAGTAGCGGGTTGGACTTGATGATCTTGTAGACCCCTTCCGTGATACTGTGATCTGTGACCCAGAGACAGTCAGGCACTCTCATCAGATCAGGGTTCCCACCACCACCATCTGTAGGAATACCTGCTGCTCTCTAAACAGAACCATAAAATCGCATGGCTTATAGTGTCAGGGAGTTCCAGAATAAACCATCTGCAGTGGAGCCAATAGTTGTGTTAAGACTACCAAGTAAGTCCACTTCTGAAAGTTTAAGGTTCCCGACATTTGGATTTAGAACAAAGGAGTGTAGGGCGGTGGCATAGTGCGTGGGGGCCCACAGAGCGGCCACCCTGGGGGCTAAAATTTTAGTATATGCAAGGACTGTCCCCACCTGAAAAATGGACTCTACATCTGCATCACCTCTCCCACTCAATTTCTAAGAAGGTGGGCTAGCTTGCCTCCTTACCAGAGCAAGGGGAGGACTACAGTCAGTGAGTGTATCTCCCTTACAGCAGCGGTTCCCAACCTTTTTGGGGCCGTAGACCAGCAGGGGGGAGGGAGCTCCATGCCTGGGGGTGGGGACAATCCCACATGCTCGTGATGGGTATGTCATGCTTGCGATGGGTGTGTTACACTTGTGTGCATGTGCATGAGCAGGACACAACTCCATGTGAGTGCAACACACCCGCTGTAAGTGCAACACGCCCCCACGCGAGTGTGACACGCCCACCACAGGCGCGACATGCCCACTACACGAGTGTGACATGCCCACCACATGTGCGGGGGGGCTGAGATCTGTATCCGTGGCCCAGTTCCAACAAACCCACGGGCCATCTCCGAGCCGTGGACCGGGGGTTGACAACCTCTGCCTTACAGGGAGGGGATGGTGGGGAAAAGACTTGGAAAGCTTCATCTCCCCCTTTATTGCTCTCCTTCCTTCCTGAGGGAACCAGCCAGGCTAGTTATTGTTGGTTGTTGTAAGTCCTTTTCAAGAAGAAATGCAGGGAATGAATGAATGAATGAATGAATGAATGAATGAATGAATGAATGAATGAACGAACTGCTGAAAAGGCTCTCAAACTTCGCCCACATGTCACCAGTTCCTCCTGAGAAGCACCTGGGTGACTTTCTGGGCAGTGAGAAAGGTCAGGATGCAGCTGGCCCCCACTTGGTGCCTCTAGTGGATGCCTGGAAGATGGTGCCCATTGCCATTATCACTGCACACCCAGGACTTGCTTGTTCTCAACCAGCACGACGTGAACGGCTCTGGTTCGCCCTATCTGTACATGAGTGGCCCGTTGGCTTAGCCATCCCGGGCACCTCCGCAGTGGACTGCCACAACCACGGCATGCTGTCGTGGCTGAAGGGCCACAAATGCTACTGCCTCTTCGAGGACTGCACCTGCGAGACGTTGGTCACTCATCCTTGAGAGACAGTGGCTCATGGCTGCCCAGGTTTGCAGTGCACCTCCAGCAGGCCAACGAGAGCCTTGACAGCCTCATCCTAAATTCCATGGGTGCCCTGCTGGCTGGAACCCTCGACGCCCACCCTGGCCATATATTGCATCACGGAGCGCGCCATCACGTGACCTGCACCCTGCAATACAGGACTTGCTTTGCTCCAGAAGCTGGAAACACATGTGACACCAATGATGTAGGGAGGAAACTGGCCGGTGCTAATTTCAGTAGGAGGATCATAGAACAGATGTATTGGAGAGTATTCAACACCCACACAAGTCCCAGAGTTTTCGGAGTTAGGTAGAGAAGGGAGAAAGGGATGGCCCAGCAAAGAATATGTTGCCCGTGTCAACCATAAATGGAAAGGGGGAATCCCATATAGAAGCACAGATGAGTTGCATTCGTATCCTGATCCCATTTCTGCTGCCTTTCACTTTTGCATTCATCCCTGATAATAAATCTGGTTAACAGTCTGTGATGTGTACCACCGTCCACTCCTGTTCTGGCATACAGAATACAGCTTTTTCATCTCCTATTTCTGTTTATGAAGTCTATTTTATTTCTGATTTGGCCCTCTGGTGACATTCACAGGTACAGTCATCTGTTCAGTTACCTGAAGCATGTGTTTGCCATAAACAGGCAAACTCATATGTTTTGCCTTACTGTTAGATCTATACTGTAATACCCTGTCTCGTTTTCTGACTGAAAATATTGTTGTCCCCATAGCACCAAGCTATGCAAATGTTTAAATGATCACTTTCTTGCTTCATGGTTTCAAGTCTGCCTTAACTGATATTTTCTATGTTCTTTGTCCCTCTGTCCATCTTCTAAGAAGCTTCTAAGTGTCATTTTCCAGCACCATCTCTTGTTTCACATTTGATTGTGTCCTTATTCAAGGTACAAAATGTTCAGAAGTGGCTTACTGTTGCCTTTTCTTCTGTGCAATACTAACAACTGTAGACAGTTGTCACAACCCTTCCTTCTGAGACCAATGTCACAACTCCCTGTGTTTTATCACTTGACCCTTTAGGTTGTTTAGTTGTTAAGTTGTGTCTGACTCTTCGTGACCCCATGGACCAGAGCACGCCAGGCCCTCCTGTCTTCCACTGCCTCCTGGAGTTGGGTCAGATTCACGTTGGTTGCTTCGATGACCTTGTCCATCCATCTCGTCCTCTGTCGTCCCCTTCTCCTCTTGCCTTCACACTTTCCCAACATCAGGGTCTTTTTTCCAGGGAGTCTTCTCTTCTCATGAGGTGGCCAAAGTCTTGGAGCCTCAGCTTCAGGATCTGTCCTTCCAGTGAGCACTCAGGGTTGATTTCCTTCAGAATGGATAGGTTTGTTCTCCTTGCAATCCAGGGCACTCTTAAGAGTCTCCTCCAGCACCACAATTCAAAAGCATCAATTACCCTTTAGGTAGGTAAAGGTAAAGGTTCCCCTTGACATTTTAGTCAGTCGTGTTCGACTCTAGGGGGCGGTGCTCATCCCCGTTTCCAAGCCATAGAGCCAGCGTTTGTCCGAAGACAGTTTCCATTGTCACATGGCCAGTGCGGCTATACACGGAATGCTGTTTACCTTCCCACCGAGATGGTACCTATTTATCTACTTGCATTTAGATGCTTGCAAACTGCTAGGTTGGCGAGGTGCTGGGACAAAGTGACAGAAGCTCACTCCGTCACGTGGATTCGATCTTACGACTGCTGGTCTTCTGACCCTGCAGCACACAAAGGCTTCTGTGGTTTAGTCCACAGCGCCACCACGTCCCTCCACCACAAGAATAAATGTGTTTTATTTAAGAATTTCCACTTATTTTCTCTTTTCTCCTTTCACAACTACCAACTTTTCACTGCATCTATTTTTGTGTGTTTGCCTTTTCACTCAAGCCCTTATAACACCCTCCATATAGCCAGCCTTCCGGTAATGCACTTAGACTTCTCAGCTGGAACAAAGTGAATAGAGTTATATTAAAACAAACAACAGTGTTAAAAGAACATTTCTGAATAGCTCAGTGGTTCAGTTATCTGGCCGAGGAGCCAGATATTGGGAGTAGAGACTGGCCATTCATAATGGCTCGTTCTTCAGGTGCACAGATGCTCCACAGGAGCGCTGGCTTCCTTCCCCAGTCTTCTCCGGAGGGTACACCCTCAGAGGTAGTGTCCTGGGCTCCTCTGCCCTGCCTCATTCCCTGAGGGGGCACCTGCCAGAGGAGGGAATCTGGGTTGCCCATGGAACACCTGTGCGTCCAAAGAACATTACGAACAGCCAAAGTCGTGGTTTGTCCCCATCTCTGGTTGTGAGTTCGATTCCCCACTGTGCCTCCTTGACAGGGGCTGGATGTGATGGTCCATAGAGTCCCTTCCAGCTTTGAAATTATAAGATGATGATGATGATGATGATGATGATGATGATGATGATGATGATGATGATGATGATGATGATTCCTAGACTTTAAATTCATTCAATACAATCCTTCGTTTTCTCTATTACTTCTCCCCCCTGATCTCTCCAGACTATCTCTCAGACCCCAGACTCCAAAACCACCCTCTCCCCTTTCTTTCCACATCAGACTTAACACTGTCTTCCACGCACACTGCCCCCTATTTATATCCTTGCTCCTTCAGCCAATCCAAACCACTCTTACCAACATATTCCATGCTCACATCCCTTCCCATCACATTCTTACCAAACTACATAAACAATACGTTTAAACTTAACTGAGCATCGTAAGTGTCACTGCCATGGTCTGTGGAAGATCTCCCAACCCCATCCCGTCTCACCTTCCATTGCTATTGCTCCCAGTAGCTGTAATTCAAAGATTTGCCTTCTCCCATTTTCACTGGAATGGTCAGTTCTCTTCTGCTGATGGGAATGTCACTCCTGAAAAGGATGGATGCCGGTTAGTCTGGTGTCTCAGATTCAACCCTTCTGCTAGACCACTGGTCCTTAACCTTCGGTTGCTCAGGAGTTTAGGACTGCAACTCCCAGAAGCCTTCACCACCAACTGTCCTGACTGGGGTTTCTGGGAGTTGCAGTTCAAAAGCATCTGAGTAACAAAGGTTAAGAACCACTGTGCTAGACCCATAACAGAGTTTACACTCCTGGTGGCATTGCTTCTCAACCTCCATGAGATATCTCGCCATCACGTTCAGGTATGCATCCATGAAGACACATGGTTGCCAAAAGATAACATGACAACATCTCTTGGAGCTTATGTAGAAATTAACGATTTAGAAGTGAGATGGTGAAAATGAAACCTCAACAAAAGATTGGTATCTGGATGTCTATTACATGTTGTTGTTTAGTCCGGCCCAGTTTGTGGGTTTTTCTGGTTCGTCATTCGTTTCGTGCCCATCTCTAGCCATGAGTCAAAATGAGCACTGGTGAAACAGGACGTAGAGTTGTATAGCAAACCCTGGAGGTGTGGTTCGGAATCTATGCAGGCAGGAACAGATAAAGAAGCAGGAAAGAGGCTGCAAGGGGTGAAGGCTAGGGGCAGAAACACGAGATGGCGAGGAATACCAGAAGGAGGAACAGGGAGAGAATGGGAATCAGAGAAGAGAGGAAATGTGACATGCATGTAGCCACTGAAAATAATCGGACTGTAATACATATCTTCTCTGTTCCCATCCAAACGACAGCTTGCTAAGCAATATGGGAACATTTACACTGTATGGATTGGCACGTTTCCTATGGTCATTCTGTCTGAATATCAAGCCGTGAAAGAGGGGCTGGTCAACCATTCAGAAGATTTAGCTGAGCGGCCAGCAACCCCTTTCATCGCAGATGTATTTCAAAAAAGAGGTAAGTCATGATGAAGACTGACTCTCTTTTGTGCAGACAGCTAATAGAGCAACTTCCGGTTGAAGTACATTTCCGTGACATTGGGTGTTCTCCGTCAGATGAACAGGTCCCATTTTAGTATTGATTTTGTTTAACATTTTTAAATTGAATACTTGTTTAAGTCTTTTTAAAATATTCATATACTAAATGTTTTCGCTTGTAAATAATGTCTTTTTAATGAAGTAGGCGGCCTTCTTTTTAAGAAGAAAGGAAGGATAAATAAACAAACAAATGAATAAAGAAAGAAAGAAAGAAAGAAAGAAAGAAAGAAAGAAAGAAAGAAAGAAAGAAAGAAAGATGTGAGCCGCCCAGAGTAGACTATGTCTAGATGGGCGGCATATAAATGTAATAAATAAAATAAATAAATAATAAAATAAAATAAAATAAAATAAAATAAAATAAAATAAAATAAAATTAAATAAATAAATAAATAAATAAATAAATAAATAAATAAATAAATAAATAAATAAATAAATAAATAAATAGTTATTCTTGCTGCATGAAAGTACAGAAAATGAGAATACAGTATGTGGCAGAGCAAATTAATATCCTACAAGACAATTCTAAAAGTGAGGCTCCTGAACAAAAACCTATAACTTTTAGACTGGGCTTCGGATCAGGCCCATATTTGGCAGACTAGGAGTAGACCATCTGATCCTTCTCTGTGCAAATTTTGGTGGTGTTTGGTTTTACAATTTTAAAGTTATTTTTTTCCCAGTATAGACGTGATTTATGAGCCCCCTTGTTCAGAGGCAAGCAACCTTTTTCTGTAGCACATTCAGATATTGATGAAATATATATTTTTCTCTTTAAAGGATGTTAAGTTACCTTATCCTCCTTTTCTTATTTGCAGAAAATTCATCCTGTGGTAAATACTTAACAATTAAGCCATTCCTTTTAGACAAAAAATCAGTCCTTTTATAACTCCGGAGAATGTTCAGTAGAAGCTCAACAGAAAGCACGAGGTCTTACAAGCTTGCTCTTATTTTCTATATATTCAATGAGGATTTCCCCCTTTTGAAATCCCCCGCTTTTTAAAAATTCCCCTCTTTTCCTAACCAACAATCCTTCATACGCTTAAGGATCTCCTTACCCGGCTAATTTCTTGGGAGCTTTCACCATATTTGATCAGGAACCTCCCTTGAGTTCATTTAATTTCATAGTTTGGGCTTGAAGATTTTGCTTGTACGGACCTTTCCCCATGTTCTTCTTTCCATTCACCCACATTTGAGGAAACCTGCCTAATAATATTGAGATGCATTGATTAAACCAGAAGTGGTATATATTGCTCGTGCCTTGAGGAAGTGGTTGCTAGTTGGTGCAGATGTTAAACAAACTAGGGGTCAGCGCATTGCCTTAGGCTAGTGTAGAACATTTGGGTAGAGATGAAGGTATTCGTATTCACATGCAAATACAAATATCCCTGCACAGGTAGCAATAACGAGGGTCCATCTCCATGGGGCCGGATGGTCCACTCAGCGATCCGCTGCTGTCATGGACGCTACGATTCTTCCAATGGCTCCGCAGCTCATAATCTGTAAGCCACTCTTTGACCTTGCAGGAAGGCTTGTCAAACCGCCTCCTACACGGAGCGGCTTGCCGATCGCGAGCTGTGGAGCCGTTGACACCAGTCCAGCATACACATAGTCTGCTCAAACTACAGCTAGTTAACCATTAAAAAATATGAATGTTTGGAATGCCTATTCATTGAATTTCCTCTTGATTCCTTAGGTGTCCTAACTTCAAATGGCCATATCTGGAAGCAGCACCGACGTTTTGGACTGATGACCATGCGAAAGCTAGGTGTGGGGAAAAGAGTCGTGGAGAACAGAATCCAAGAGGAGGCTCGTAACCTTGTGGAAATCTTTGCACAAGCAAAAGGTAGCGATTCTTGGAGATCACGTGTGTCGAGATAAACGCAGGCCAATCCCCAGCAGTCAATCTAGCTGCATGATGACTTCTTTCTTTCTTATTATTTATTTATTTATTTATTTGATTTATATCCCGCCCATCTGGTAAGTCGGTACCACTCTGAGCGGCTAACACAAAAAATATACAATTATAATAACATAAATCCAAAATATTGATTGACAGAACATAATAAATCATAAATAATAAATAGAAAAGGAAGAGAGAAATAATTTAAATTAGATTAGATGCTGGCAGGAGGGAAGGCCTTGACATAAAGCCATGTTTTTAATTGAGTTTTGAATGTACCCAGCGAAGGGGCCGCGCGAATCTCAGGAGGGAGATTGTTCCAAAGGCGAGGAGCCACCGCAAGCAAGCCAGGATAAAAAATATTCACTCTAATAAAACTTGTCTGAGATCGTATCAAGGCTAAACGTTTTCATGTTGCCTCTCGCTCCATAAAGCCAGGAAACTGGAAGCTTGGGCTGATACTTTAACGGAACTGCTTTGTGATGTGTTAATAGTGCTCATCAAGGTCCCAAGTTGTGGCTTATGGTTTCTGGCATATTTGTCTAGAGATTCGAGTAAGACCAAGGCTATAATTCTCATTGTTCATAGCTGTGTGGTTCCTGGTAGTTTTTGGAGACTATTTTTCCTTCTGGAGACCATTTGCTTTGTATTTTGTCAGCATTTCTGATAGGCCAACATATACTCTAAACCAGTGGTCCCCAACCTCAGGCCTCCATATGTTCTTGGACTACAACTCCCAGAAGCCTTCACCACCACCTCTGCTGGCCAGGATTTCTGGGAGTTGAAGTCCAAGAACATCTGGAGGCTTGTGTTTGGCCATCACACGAAGAACGTCAACCAGAGGGCTTTAAACTAAATCGGAAGGGGGACGGAGGTAAAGATAGATGAAGGCTAGTGCACAATTAAGTAGAGACCAAGCAGCTTTAATATTCTTCATAAAAACGTGTAAAGGAAAGCAGGCCACAAAAGATACAATCTCAAATGTCTATACAAAGGGAAACAAACAAGAAGAACTGGAAATCTCCCTGCACAGAAATACAGGAAGATGAGTCTACTACCAACCACCCAATCAAGGACAAGATAAGGATGAAACCTTTGAAAACAAGGATTTCAAAGAAATGTGATGTAGTAGTGATGGGAGATTTCAATTATGCTCCAATATTGGAGGCATTCAAGAGAAATTTAGACAACCACCTGGCAGTTCTGTTTTGTATCCCTGCATTGAGTTGGACTTGATGGCCTTGTAGGCCCCTTCAACTTCATGATTCTATGATTCTCCTGATATCTGTTGGGAGGCAACTATTGCCAAATATGTTCCTTCCAAGAAATTCTTGGCTTGTGCAGCTAATAATTTTATCCTACAAAAAATGGAGGAAGAAACAAGAGGATTAGCAATTCCGGACATGATTCTAACCAAAATCGATGATTTGGTGGAAGAAGTAGCAGTAATGGGGAAGTGATCATTTTCTACTTGAGTTCTTGATTTGAAAGGAAGCAAAAGTGGAGTGCAGGCACATGTGTATGCTGGATTTTAGGAAAGTCAATAAACTCTAGAAAATGATAGGTAAAGGTCCCACGGCAGGAGATCCTAACAGGAAAAGGAGTCCTAGAGGTTTGGGAGCTTGTACAAAAAAAAAAAAGGGAATTCTGAAGATATAAACAATATGAACAAGGAAAAAAGGAGGAAAAGAGGAAAGATCAATGAAGTGCAGAGAGAACCTGAAAATAAAAAAGGACACATATAGGAAGTGAAAGGAAGGCTAGGACACAAAGGAAGAGTAGAGACAAGGAGTTGTAGGGATGTCATTAGAAAGGCAAAAACTGTGAATAAGTACAGTAGATGAGACAGCACTGATAAACAAATGGTCAAGTTCAAATCACCAAGGCTGTATGAACTGCATGCAGGAGTATTGAAGCAACTGGCCAAAGAACTCTCAGAACCACTGTCTATTACAGTGGTGCCTCGCTTAACGATTACCTCGTTAAACAACAAAACCGCTATACAATAACTGTTTTGCGATCGCAAAACGATGTTTTAATAGTCAAATTTTGCTTCCTGGCGATCGGTTCCCTGTTTCGGGAACCAATTCTTCGCTAGATGACGTTTTTAAAACAGCTGATTGGCGGCTGTCCACTATGTAAAATGGCTCTCCGCTGTGCATCAGGACAGATTCCTCACATTACAGGCATCGAAAATGGCCACCCTATGGAGGATCTTCACTGGACAGTGAGTTATTCAGCCAATTGGAATGCTTTGAACGGGTTTTCAGTGTGTTTCAATGGGATTTTTTATTTCGCTTAACGAGGATTTCGCTCTACAGAGTGCTGTCCTCTGAAAATGCCGGCCACAGAGACTGGCGAAACGTTAGGAAGAACAACCTTCGGAACACGGCCAAAGAGCCCAAAAAAACCCACAACAACCATTGGCTCCCGACCATGAAAGCCTTCGCAAATACAAAGTATATCACATTCGTGTCTGTCAAAAAAAGGTAGAGTGGGGACTTTGTTGTTGACAAGCTGGCTATATTGTTAGAGATAAACATTAACTTTGGCCCTAACATGGGCTCTGTCATTATTGATGGTCACTTGTGGACCATTGCCAAATCATGCAGTTGCTCATCCAGTGAGTCACCTTTCTTTGGTTCTTCTGGAGTGGAAGAGTAGTGTCATTGCCCAGTCACCCCATTGCTTAGTGAGACTCTTTTCATGTCCCTCATTTTAGCATGGTGTATCTCTGCTACATCTCTTGGATATTTTTCAAATTTGTCATAATGAACGGTAGGTTCCAAGGTTTAGATTATTAGTTTAACAAGTGTCAAGCTTCTGATGGTGGAAAAAAATTTATTCTGTCTTAATTGAAGAGCCACTACCATACCCTTTTTTTTTAATGAATATCAATAACTTTATTTACAGAACAGCCACTAGATCCTTCACTGCCTATCTTAAATGGAATCTCCAATGTGATCAGAGCACTGATTTTCGGAAACAGTCTTTTCATTGACAAGGAACAATTCGAGGAGGTGATGAAAAGCATTGACTTTGGTCAACATTTTCTGGGCACCTTCTTTCATATTGTGAGTAGTCTTACCCCACCCCACCCTCTGAGTTAGATGGATCTTTTATCTGGTCAACATTCTGAAGCCCTTTGTGAGAACAATTGGAGGGTTGAACTATGAGCCTCTTGTTTTGGTGAGCTTCCATCCCATGGCCTATATCCTTTCTAATGATTATTTTGCAAACAAGAGAGGGTAGGAGAACAAGCTACTACCCCAAGCCAAACTCTTTGCAGAAAAGACAACATTAAATGTAATAATGATTATTTATACAAACACAAAATCCTCAGGGTTTAAGACTTGACATTCAGTTATTTAACATACATTTATCTTGCGTTTCGGGAGGGACGTGGTGGCGCTGCGGGCTAAACCGCAGAAGCCTGTGCTGCAGGGTCAGAAGACCAAGCAGTCGTAAGATCGAATCCACGCGACGGAGTGAGCACCCGTCGCTTGTCCCAGCTCCTGCCAACCTAGCGGTTCGAAAACATGCAAATGCGGGTAGATAAATAGGGACCACCTCGGTGGGAAGGTAACAGCGTTCCGTGTCTAAATCACACTGGCCATGTGACCACGGAAAGATTGTCTTCGGACAAAACGCTGGCTCTATGGCTTGGAAACGGGGATGAGCACCGCCCCCTAGAGTCGAACACGACTGGACAAAAATTGTCAAGGGGAACCTTTACCTTTATCTTGCGTTTCACTAAATTATTCTAAATCTCTAAAAGATCAATGCAATCCAAATAAAGAGCTCATGAAAATAATAGTCCATAGAGATGGCCTGTTGCGGATCACACAGGCTCATGGCTGCTGAGCTAAGCCTGATCATGCTTTTTTCCTCAGCTCCTTTAAAAGGATTCCTCAAAACACACAGGCAGGTAGGTGTGCATCTGCTGCTCCCATCCCTGGATCATCCCTGGGCTTCACAACTGTGAAGATTGTTGTTCTTTAGTCGTTAAGTCGTGTCTGACTCTTCGTGACCCCACGGACCAGGCCCTCCTGTCTTCCACTCTGGATGAGAAGGTGCAGAAGCTGTCTTTCTCAAGTTTAACTTACCTTTCTCAAGTTTAACTTACCTTTGATGGGCAGCCTCACCTGTGGGGAGTGGAAATGGGAGACAGTAGCCAGCACCACAGTGGAAGATTCAAAAACTGAATTAGATTTTGTGAGCTCCATAACAGTTCCTTAAACATACTCATTCACCCATTCCGCTAACATTCTGATTTCTGGGAAAGAAAGTTGACTTAAGATTAACCTTGCTGCTGTTGTTACATGCTGTAAGGTCACCTCGGATTTAGGACAACCTTACCGAGTGATCTCCAAAATGTCCTATCATTAATAGCTCTGCTCAGCTCCTGCAAACTCACGCCCATGGCTTACCTCTCTTGAATCAACCCATCTTGTATTTGGTTCCTCCTCTTTTCCTGCTGCCTTTTCCTGGCTTTTCATGATGCTGAACCAGCGGTTTGTACTGCTTTGTACTTCATCCGAAAGGGTTTTGGAGCTTCCTGGCCCCACCTTCTCCACTGGATACCCAGTCAGAGGCAGCTGTCTCTGTGTGGGCACCTGCTGGAGGAGGTGGGCAGGGAAGAACCAGACACCTGTTTGGACGAGATATGAACTGGCACGAACTGCAAAACAGAGGTTTCCTGCCCATCTCTAGCTCTGACATTCAAGCTGTAGATTGCTGTGACGGTCACCTCCTTGAGGCACCTACGTTTTGTGCCTTCACAAAGGTTCCAGTTGTTTTCCTTTCACTGCCACCAGTGGATTCCCTCAATCCACAAAATAAATGACGTTTGATCAGACACTTGTATTGTGAATGCAAACAAAACTTATTTATTAAAGTGTAGCAAAGTTATTAATAATCACAGATGTTCTTCAGATGTTCATTGTACACAAGCAAATCATTCACAGGTCTCTCTATACATACTTATTCTTGCCATATAATTAATTACCTTCTCTATCTACCATATTTTTCGCACCATAAGACACACTTTTTTCCCCACAAAACAGGGGGGGTGGAAAGTCTGTGCATCTTATGGAGCAAAGAAAACAGATTATATTTTCCTGTTTTCTTCTCCTAAAAAATTGATGCGTCTTATGGAAAGGTGCGTCTTATGGAGTGAAAAATACGGTATTTATCTTAACCAGTCTCTCTCTCTCAATCTCTCTCTTCTGCCTCCGGCTCTTGACTAACTCACTCTCCCACTCCTGACTGACTCTTGACTGATGGATTCGTCCTCTCAGGCTCCGCCTTTTAACCTCTTTAGTGCCCTCACCTCTCAACCACATCAGCATAAAACATGAATAATACATGACTTATTTAGCATAACAAGGGGTAAATGCTACATTCGCTTTCTTTCTTTCTTTTTCTTTTTGGAACAATTACAAAACAGACTGGCTCCATATAGAAAGAGTTATGGTAATGAAATCTAGATTAGTAATCCGAATCATTTTATTTCTCCATAAAAGTGCTGCAGCTGGCGAACCAGCTGAAGTGGGATTAAAAAAAACTTGGCCATTGCTTCTGTCTGGTGTCTACGAGCAGCTGTAATGAAGCGGATGCTCACAAGCTACATAGCCACAGCCTCAAGGATGCTCTTGAACATGATATTAAATCAAAGGACCTGCTTGATGAACAAGGTCATTAAGCCCGCTCAGGATAATTACAAAACTTTCTTTTCTCCTTCTCTGCAGCTCTATGAAATAAGCCCCTTACTTATGAAATGTCTTCCAGGGCCTCATAAGAAGGCATTATTCAGAATACAGCAGTCTAAGTCAATGCTAATGAAGGTGGTTGAGAAGTATAAGCAGTGTCAGCTCCAACATGAGCCAGAGGACTTTATTGAATACTACCTACTTCAGATGGAGAAAGTAAGTATACCTGAAGCCAAGCCTCAGGATTTAAAATTGCTGAGGTTCAGCATCTGTTCTAACCTTCTATGTCAGTGGTTCTTAACCTTTTTGAAAGAAACGCCCCCTTGAGCCATTGAGGAAGTTATCATCGCCCCCCTCCCCGTGGTGATGATATCTTTTATTTATTTATTTATTTATTTATTTATTTATTTATTTATTTATTTATTTATTTATTTATTTATTTATTTATTTATTTATTTAACTATCTATCTATCTATCTATCTATTTATTTATTTATTTATTTATTTATTTATTTATGACACTTAAATCCAATGACCCCTGAAAACAAAATTCAATTCCAAGAAAATGAAATGCCCCCCAAAAAGTAACATTTAATGATTTAGTTGCAAGTGAATTTTAAGACGCAAAAAGAAATATAAAAAGGGCATAAAAACAAATGTAAGAACTAAAAATTTGAAGACAAAAAGTCTGAAACTAAATTAAAATTGGGGGAAAATATATATTCATGCTCACTGTAAAAAGGCTGCAGCCATCTTCACAGGTTTGGCTTGCTCCAGCGCCCCCCTACCGCCCCCCTTCTGCTCCAGCGCCCCCACGCCGCCCCTTTTCGTTCTACCGCCCCCCTGAAAAATTAAATCGCCCCCTGGGGGGCATTATCGCCCACGTTAAGAACCACTGTTCTATGTGATCTGTGATAGGCTCTACATTATTTATTTATTACCGTATTTTTCTGTGTATAAGACACTACTTTTTCCTAAAATCATTAGACTAAAAATTGAGGGCTTTCTTATACACGGAAATAAGCTGAGGAGAGAACAAAACAGCCCATACCTTGCCTCTGCAAACAGGCGTCCTTCAGTCACTGAGGCTTAGCTTCCTACAGTCAGGAGACTTACCTTCCTCCAGTCATGAGCCGTATGCAACTGACATCAGCTGATGCTGAACAAACCAATTGTAGCACTGTTCAGATGCAACAGGGACTCAGAATGTCTGAGCGTTCTGAGCCCAGAGGCTGAATAAAGTTAAAGCATGACGCATAATATGACAGCACTGGTATGTAAATGTTACCTAATTACTCAATAAAAATGTGTTCTGTTTTATGTTTAAAATGTTGATTTCTTAATTTAGGGCTAGAAAAGTGGGGGTGTCTTATACATGGAAAATACGGTAAATTTATATACCACCCTATGAGGCAGCATTCTGGAGAGTTTACAACAAAATAGAAGATATATTAATGAAGACACACACTCAAATTAAAGCAATTGATAACGTAAAACCAAATTGTACCAGTGGCATTTTCCCCTGTTTTTATCCACTTGATGGTTTTTAGAAAAAAGAAATATTCACGAGTACCTTTTCCCCCTACATCTTTCCCCTCCAAGGTTCTTATATTAAGGGTATAGCAAGGGGAGGGAATGTCCAGCCTACCAGTTTAATCTGGTCAAAATCAGTCGGAGAGAGACCCCGGGATTGCCCCTTACTCTGATGCTATGCCCTCCCCAAAGCTCCACTCCATGCTAAGGGAATTCCCCTACATGCAACTTATGTTCCCAATTGGGAAGGTAACGTACAACTCAGGGAATCTGGCCATGTTCTGAATTCAGATATAACAGATCTTCCCCTGCCATACCATGCTGCCATTCCTTGGCTCTCTGTGACGATCTTGCAACCATCTAGACTTGGCACCAGTCTTGCTCCGCAGGTCAAAGACGTACTGTTGATATCATCTTTGCCTTGGGGATTGAGAAGATAAGCTGGATATGAGTGGGTGGGGGGTTACCTGTTGTCGTCATTCAACTCCTGTCTTGGTATTTCAGTGCCTGTCTCCCTCTCACGCCATGGCGGGGCGGGGTAGGGGCACCACAAAGACGGCCATACCCCAGAGATTTATGGAATTTCATGGGTTCCTGGAAGCTCTGGAGGGATTGCCATCCTGTCAAATCCCTAGGTGAACTCAGGAATGGGGATACATGGTAAGACTGTCAAAACCTTTGTTTCCAACCCCTTTGTCCATTGCTGTAGAAGCTGAGCTGCTCCTTGGTTTGGTCAAGAGCTTTGGGATGATGAAGCAAGGCCAAAAATGGATGGATAGTCAATACACGCAGCACAGTGCATGCGTTGGTCAACTAATCTGGAAGTGAGTCTGAAGAATCTTTCACCTTTTCTCTTATCAACCACAGAGCAAGGGTAGCGCCGGCTCTACCTATGACGAAGAGAACTTAGTTCAGTGTATCTTTGACTTGATCACTGCAGGCGTCGAGACGTCTACCAATAGTCTGCAATGGGGTCTGCTCTTCATGGCCCATCATCCAGACATCCAAGGTAAGAGAGAGGAAAGATACTAAGGCTGTTTGTTTCTTGTCTTAGTAGCAAGTTGCATTTTCCGACTGGAGGATTTCATAACAGCTCTGTGATAAATCTTTGTCTCTGTCTAATGGATGAAAAGAGAGCCTGTATGGTGGGAATGGCCAACCACTCCTCAGGAACCCTATTAGGACAGTAAGTCAGAAATAATTTAACAGCACAAAAGAAAACTAGTTTTGTTTCACCACCTTGGGATTTTGCTTCATCAAATTTATAGAGAATAAGCTGTCTTCATTCAACCAAGTTCCTCTCGTATGTTTCATTTTATTTTATCTGGTTTGATTTTATTGTTATTCTGTTTTGTGTTTTCTGGTTCTGAACATTTGGCAAAATAGACTTAATTCAGCATTTCTTTGGACATGGGGCAAATGATATCATGGAAACCTGATATCGTGTTGGGATTGGAAAATGCCCCCTGTACTTTGGGCCTCGTAGAGAGCTTGTATGATTCACTGTTATTTGAACATTATCCATTATTGACTATTGCAAGGCCTCAAGGAAATCCTCAGCAATCCTCAACACGTACAAGTCATTTGGCCCCCTAGAATGGAGTTTTCCAGTAGTAGCATTAGGAAAATGGGAATAAATGTTGCAGGGATACATGAATTTTATGGTGATCATTGGAAGAAACTGTTATGCTGCTGAAAACTTCTGTTTAACCTGCATCGCAGAACAGGGCTGAATCGTTGAATCACAGAATAAATGAGTTGGAAGGAGATCATAAGTCCATTGAGTCCAACCCTCTGCCCAAGGCAGGAAATCCAAATCAAAGTACCATATTTTTCCATGTATAAGACACCCCATGTATAAGACTCCCCCCATTTTTCCAATCCAATATTAAGAAAAATAAGTGGGGCTTAGCAAGTGTAAGGAGATCAAAGCGCTGCAGGATCGCTTTGATCCCTGCTTTCCCCTCCACTTCTTTTTGTTCTCTCCTCAGCTTACTTCCGTGTATAAGACGACCCTCAACGTTTAGTCTAATGGTTTTAGAGAAAAGTATAGTCTTATACACGGAAAAATACAGTAAATTTGACAGCTTCCAACATTCAGGCTGGCATTTGCTATATAAAGCTTCTCACCCTTTTCAAAGTGAAGCTTCTGTTTTCATTATTTCTCTCAGAGAATGTCTACAAAGAACTAGAAGACATTTTGGGCTCGTCTCCTTCCATTTGCTACCAAGACTGTAAGAAGCTGCCCTACACCCAGGCTGTCATTCATGAGATCCTGCGTATACGATATATCTTACCACTTGGTGTCCCTCGAAGAAGTACAAAAGAAGTGAATATATGCGGTTACAACATTCCCAAGGTAAAGGAAAGGCACATATCTGCACCCCAGTTTTAAGGCCCCAGAAAACCCAAATCTGAAACCACCACCACCACCCCAAGCTGCATGGTTAAAAAAATAAGCCTGGGGGCCCTCTTCTGCTGGAAGCTAGAACAATATTCAGCCATGGTTGTTGTGGGTTTTTCGGGCTCTTTGGCCGTGTTCTGGAGGTTGTTCTTCCTAACATTTCACCAGTCTCTGTGGCCGGCATCTTCAGAGGACAGCACTCTGTGCTCTGGTGTAGTTGGCTTTGGGAGTGCAGTATTTATGGCTATGAGATAGGCCTGTGTCTTTTTCTGTAGATGGATGATTAGTGTGTATTGTTGTGGGTGTATTGTTGTGCTAAGGAGAAGAGATTATCTGTTCCTGTGGTTGATGGGTGTCATTAGCTGGTCTTTTGTGTGTAGTGATCCCCTGTCCTTGTGGCTGGGTAGAGTTTGTTGACCTTTTGCACGCTGTATTTTTGAGAGCTGGGAACCAAGTTTTGTTGAGCTTTACACTTTCCTCTTTTCTGTTGAAGTTTTGCTGGTGCTTGTGGATTTCAGCCCGAAAAACCCACAACAACCATTAGATCCCGGCCGTGAAAGCCTTCGTGAATATATTTATTTAGGTTGGTTTTGAGGTTCAAAGAGTATAAATCTGGTAACTGAAATGAGAACTAAATGCATTTTTCAACCATCTGCTCAGAAACACCAGTTGTGATTTTTTTTTATTAAATTCCTCTAGCTGTGCAGCAGAAGTGCAGGAATTCACACAACATAGCTTCAAGTTCTCCAGAGAAGACCATCCCCCATTTTTCCCCTCATCAACTGGCACTTACAATCTCAATAATTTACTCTGAGACATTAGCAGGAGAAAGAATAAAAAGTTGAATTACTTACAATTGAACAGATCAAACAGCAAACTGATAAACATGACGGCTTTTCAGCAATAGACTTCAACAAACTCAAGAGAGGGGAGTAAAAGAACTGAGCAGGGAGGCGGTGCTCTCTTTGAATTCAGAGGCAAGAGGAAACAGTTGGTTAGTGATGGGTAGATTGACAGTCATCCCAGCCCAGAAAGGTCCCTTCCAGCCACACCTTCTCAAGGCAGCAAGCAAAGCTGTAAAATCTCCAACAATATTCTGCTACAACAGAGCTTACACATACACACCTGCATTGGCTACACCATCTCCGTTGATATCACTGTGTGCTGTTCTGTTTATTAGGGTGACTGGAAGCATTTAACAAATTCTCTGAACCAATCTTCCAAAAAGGAAGAAGAAGGAGCTTTTATCCAAGCCGTTCGTTTTTTGCTTCAAAAATCTCATAGGTCACGAAAAGAGGTGGGCACAAATTGATCCACAAGCCAGAAGAAGAAAAAGCATGAACTGGACTGGTTGGTGGTTCAGTCCATGGTCCGGGGATCCCATTTGGCTGAAATAAAACAAAGGGCCAAACTTTCCCCCCCCCCCCCTCGGCACTTTGTTTCGTTTGGTCAAACGGAGATGCCTGCTGAACTGCCAGCTCCCTACCTTGGCTTCAAGCTGCTGCCAGCGCTTTTCTCAGTCGCTGCCCTCCTGACAGGCAGCCAGCCCAAGTCTGCTGCTTGTGTACAAGTGCCCGCCATTCAGCTTATCGGTGGACACATGCACAGAAGGAGACGGCCCAGATCCTTGAACCTGCGTCTGCTCCATGTGCATCTATCTGCGCATGTGTCTGCCTGTCAGCTGGTCTGTGTCCATCTCTAATCATGAAACAAGAACTGGGGTCAAGGGCTATACACTGTATAGCAGTGGTCCCCAACCTCGGGCCTCCAGATGTTCTTGGACTTCAACACCCAGAAATCCTGGCCAGCAGAGGTGGTGGTGAAGGCTTCTGGGAGTTGTAGTCCAAGAACATCTGGAGGCCCAAGGTTGGGGACCACAGCTGTATAGGACAGCGTCTTCTGCTTTTCTACCCCATGCTCTGAACTGACTGATTTTCCTTTCAGGGGACCTTTTTCATGGCAAACATGCCCGCCTTGTTTCTTGATCCCAAACGATGGAAGACCCCGAAAGAGTTTAACCCATCTCATTTTTTGGATGAAGATGGAAATTTTGTGCTTCGAGAAGACTTTGTGCCTTTTGGAGCAGGTAAACAAAAATAAAATGGAATGTTTATTTTTCAAATAACCGAGGATTATTTCTGCAACCGTATTGGGTTCGTAGAACAGGTCTTAAAACGGTTCCATGTATAAAAATATGAAATCTGTCAATATCCATTAATTTGGAGAGAAAAAGAAGAGGAAAGATATTCATGTGGTGAAGATTTTCACCTGTTTAAAACTGAAATAAAATCCTCTACCTGTTCTCCCATGGAGCCACACATCTACTTGAGCACTGCATATGCATTACTGAGTACAATGTTGTGCTCATGAAAATGTGTATAGTGGTGCCCCGCTTGACGATGATAATCCATTCCAGGAAAATCGCTGTTAAGTGAAATCGTCGTCAAGCAAAAAAAAGCACCCATTGGAATGCATTGAAAACCGGTTAATGTGTTCCAATGGGGAAATACCTCATCGTCCAGCAGAGATTGCCCATAGAGAACCGCCGATCAGCTGTTTAAAATTGCTGTCTTCCTAAGCTTCTGTCCAGAAAACAGTCATTTTATGAAGGGAGGGAAGCTATTTTGCGAAGGGAAGCCATTTTGTGGAGCTGGAAAAAACATCATTTTGCAAACAAACGGTTCGCGAAGCAGGCACCTAATCAACGTAAAGTGAAAAAAAACCATAGGAACCATCATCAAGCGATTTCATTGTCAAGCAGGATCATCATCAAGTGGGGTCATTGTCAAGCGGGGCACCATTGTACACATTTTTATCCCTGTTTGTGCTAATGCACACACTTGCTCAAATACTTTCCTCTGAAGTGTGGATTTTCACATCATTTTCCCTCCAGCAATCATTTTTGCCTTTACAGCAGGACCCTGTATTCACAGGATCGGTATCCACAATTTTACTTAAGTGCAGTTTGAAAATATAAAAGATATTAAAAGAAAAAAACTAGAAATGTATATTTCACAATGTATTTACCAGAATTGGCTACTAGAGGGAACCACAGAGCACGCTAGATGTTCTTATTGCTGAATGTGGTCTCTGACTCCCTCTAGTGGTCAGTTTTTGTAACATATGTGAAAAAAACTTTTTTTCTGGATATTTTCTTTTACCATGCTATGTACAGCATTTTCAGTTGCAGCAGGGGAGTGGGGGCTTGGAATCAATCCCGCGTGGATACAAGAGTCCTACTGTACTTTTAAATTTGCATGATGATGATGATGATGATGATGATGATGATGATGATGATGATCCATTTTGTCTCTTAATTTGGGAAGTGTTGATTCTGTTTCTTGTCATTAAAATATGAACCGAATGAATTTTAGCTTCCTCCCTAATTCTGAGCTCTGTTACTTCAGGTTCTTTAAAGCTGCTGGATGTCAAAACGAGAACTTTTGGCATGCAGACCCATGAGTCCAGTTGGCTAGTTTTCAACACATCTACACTAAAACTCGCATGTTATTTCTTCTGCCTAAAAATTTATTCTCCTGTTGTGCACAGCTGCCCCTCTAACACACATCTTAGCAAGTTGTATCCCCCCTATTCTTAGCAAATATTATCATTCTGTATTTTTTTATAGAGTACTCCCTAGCGCACGGTTTTGGGTATCCATTATTACATCAGAGAACAGCATCCCAATATTCAGACAAGTGTGAAGACCAATGAACCTAGAGGATTGTTTAGTGTGTTAATTTATTCATAGCATTTATGTATCCCTTTTCTGATGACCACGGCTGCCAAAGGAAGATGACAATATTTTTAAAACAGATTAAAACCAATTGTATGTGTTCTTTTAAAAAGTCCACATTCTTTCAAGACGCTTCAAAACAATTCCGACTCACACCTCTTTTGCCCTTCCTTCACAGGGGCTCGGGTGTGTCTTGGGGAACAGCTGGGGAAAATGGAACTCTTCCTCTTCCTCACCTACCTGTTGAGAGCATTCCATTTCCAGCCTACCAGAGGAGTAGAAGAACTCGACAAGGAGCCTGTATTAGGGTTCACTTTGCATCCCGAGCCTTATCAGATACGTGCCATTCCCCGCATCAGTTCCTCCTAGCAAAATATTAAAATATTCTACAGTGTTCTCATTGACTGTGATCTCCCCTCCTGTGCCTTCTCCTGACACCTCATCTTCTCACCTTCCCTCTTGACTGGCTCACTGCTAAGAGGGCTCCAGCCTATGAGAACGTCAGGGGAAACTGAGGCTCAGCTGAAACGGTCCCCACCACCGTGCTCCATCCTCAGTTGAAGGTGAAAACTTAGACCAGTTTGAGGAGCTGGGTACTGGGAATGGTGGGGAATCCATCTACTGAATTATTCTGAACGTTCTCCTGGAATCGTTGGGTTCATCTTTGAAATGCCTCTTCACAGAGAATTAATGGCAATTTTAGTGTTCTTATTTAATTACCCAAATGGTGTCCTTCTGGGAGGTGAATTGACTCAAGTTAAAAAATCACCACAGATATTATTGGCCGTGTACTCATGCTGCAACTACATTATCGAATAGTGTGGGATTTACTGTGGGGGCAAAATGGATAAATTCAGACTTTAGGAAAAAAACTGATTACACAATGCAAAGGCCAAATGTGAATCAACCATATGCTTTTTGCCTCAGACGCAGAGTCTTTTCTCCTGCCCCTGGGGGGCTTCTTGTATTTTTATTTTTTGCCTGGTGCAATTCGTACAACATTGTCTCAGTGGAATCAGTTGCAGAACAAAAGGATGAAGGACGTGATTATGGGAACTATTATGGTGACATATTGTGTGATGCTTTGAACAGGAGGAACACCCTCCCCAATCTTTCTCCCTGTTCTTTTTTTAAAAGTTAAATAAACTACTAAGTTTATCATTTGACCAGTTTATCGTTGCATTGATATATGAAAGCAGAGCTAGACAAAAAAAAGAAGATTAAAAACCAACATGAAGAAGAAACTACTCCAACAAACTACAGCAGATGAGTATTTTTCCATGCCATGTCTGTGTTTGTATTTGTACATTATGGAGAATTTTGGAAATCTGTCCCTTTTTCCTAATGCTGTGCAACACTTTAAACATGACACCAGCTTCACAATGAAAAACTAAAAGGAAAGCCAAGGATTGTCAGAGGGTGAGATCAAAGGAAGTGGGGCTGTGGACGGTGATGTGGATCAAACTAGATCAGACTAGGGGACCAGTGTGAGCACTGAAAAGAATCTGTGGTCTCTGTTTGGCCACCTAATCCTAACAGAAGCATATATAATAGGCCGAGACTCAAGCCACAGCAACGCTGAATCGTTCTGATTCCGTCTGCCAGTGTAGTCACAGCCTGAGCCATGTGGTTCAGTACTCAGCTCATAAGGCCAATGGTGGCTCCTTAAGCTGAGGGAATTCACCTCTTAAAGTTATACTGTGAGTAGAGAAATGCTTCAGATTTGGAATGTATGCGGAAAACAAAGTGAAGCAGGGATAGTAGGTTCCGAAACAATCTGAAGCAAAACAAGGAAGCCCAAGACAATGCGCAAATCAAGTCAGGATTCCCCAGAGTACTAAACTTTGCTTGGGAAGTTAACAAGCCAGTGTAAGAGCTTCTATTTTAGAGGATCCAAGATTGATTGACAGCTGGGCAACCAGGCAGGACGGATTAGTGGAAGCTGGGCAAGGAGTACATTGCATGGCTCTGATGGAAGGAAGGAGCTGATGATGGATAAGAGGAAGGAAGGAAGGAAGGAAGGAAGGAAGGAAGGAAGGAAGGAAGGAAGGGAGGGAGGGAGGGAGGGAGGGAGGGAGGGAGGGAGGGAGGAGCTGATGATGGATAAAAGGAAGGAAGGAAGGAAGGAAGGAAGGAAGGAAGGAAGGAAGGAAGGAAGGAAGGAAGGAAGGAAGGAAGGAAGGAAGGAAGGAAGGAAGGAAGGAAGGAAGGAAGGAAGGAAGGAAACTGGCAAAAGCTTTGCATGCACACTGGAGGCTGTAGTTGATGGCACTGCATTTCGCTCCTTTGCCTATTTTCCCCATGTTCATGCTTTTGCCATTATTCAAACACATGCCTATACCTACAAATACTTTGAAATATTTAGATACAAATCAAATCAGACTGGCTACAGATCAGCTTGTAGCAATTCGATATATGTAGCTGTGTTTAGGTATGGGAGAAATTAATACAAACTTTCACTTTTTTTCCAGACCAAAACCTAAGGAATATATTTACGAGGGGTATGCCGTTCTGAATTGTTGGACTAGGAATCTTGGAATTCTCTGTTCTGGGAGTTCCTTTGAAAGGCGCCATGCCCTAAAGTCAATTCTGACTTCTGGTAAACTTTTCCAGAGTTTTTTAGGTAGAGAATGCACAAAGGGGGTCTACTATTCCCTTCTTCTGGTGTCGCCCTGGGACTGTGCAGCTTGCCCAAGGTCACCCAGGCCAGTTGTAATTGCAGGAGAAACAGGGAGGAATCAAATTCCCAACCTCTGGCCCCATAGCCAGATACCTAAACCATTAAACTATTCAGCCAATCTCTCTGCCTAAAGCTGTATTCGAAGTCTGCCTCTGGAGTTTTCCAACCCACACATAGATGTCTTCTCCAGGTGGTTTTCTAAACAGTTTTAAACTTGGTCAGCATGTTTTAGACTGGGGCATTTTTGGAGTTGGAAGAGGAATCAGCTACACCCCACCAGTCTAAATTATTTTATTTGCATAAGAATCAGTTCCAAATAAAAGCAAGTGCAATACAAACACATATGGGGAGAGGAAGTGAGAGAGAAACACTTCGTGTTGAGCTAGTAAAGTACAGTATGGTGTGACTTGAAATTGGAGAACATGGTTGTCCAGGCGTTAAAGAGAGATCAAATTATCTCCTCCACCATCACTGCTCACCCTGAGATCCAGAAAAGCACAGCAATTTGCTGAAGCTTCATCCAGTAACCTACAATTGAATAATCCTTATGCATCCAAAATGCCACGTGGGTACTTCCCTCCCTCCTACCTTTACCTATAAAGGATGGCACACCAGCCCACCCCTGATTGATGCCCCATATGGGACCCACAAGGGTACATTGCAAGTCAAGTCTTGAGGTTTGGAGGAGGAAATGGACCCAGGAAGGTCTTCTGGTTGAGCTGGCCAATGCTGGGCTGAAGTGCTACAGCAGGATACCAAGGCCTTGTAAGACAGGTGAGAGGAGTGCCCCCTGCTCCTGATCCAGAGCCCATGCCACGGGAAAGCCCCTCTGAAAGACGGGGAAGCTCAACAGTTTAACAAAGTCATGACCCTTGTTAAACCCATCACTCAGGACTTCTGGTTAGCTCAGTGGCTTAGGTATCTGGCTATGAAGCCAGATGTTGGGAGTTCGATTCCCCCTTGGTGCCTCTTTGGAGTTGGACTGCATGATCCATAGGGTCCCTTCCAGCTCTGCAGTTCTAAGACGATGATGACGATGATCATGGAGTCATAGAACAGTTGAGTTGGAAGGGGCCTATAAGGTCATCAAGTCCAACCTCCTGCTCCTGCTTTCAAGACAGAAATCCAAATCAAAGCAGATCTTACAGCAGGTGGTCCAATTTTCTCTTGAAGGCCTCCAGTGTTGGAGCACTCACCACCTCTTGAGGTCATGGGTTCCGTTGTCGTACTGCTTTAACAGTTAGGAAGTTTTTTTCCTGATATTCTGCCAAAATCTGGCTTCCTGTAGCTTGAGCCCACTATTATCTGCACTGCGGGATGATAGGAAACAGATCCTGCCCCTCCTCTGTATGACTACCTTTCTAGTATTTGAAACATGATGTCCTAGTTTCACTCATTCATCTTTTCTCAAGGCTAAACATGCCCAGTTCTTTCAGTCTTTCCTCCTAGGGCTTGGTTTCCAGTACCCCCTGATCACCCCTTGTTGCCCTTTGAACTTGTTCCAGTTTTGATGATGTTACTCCTCTTTATTCATTGATCGGGGGGGGGGCAATGTGCCATACATGTTGTCATGTTAAAATCTGTTTTGTCCTGGAATCCTAGCTAAGCCAGAGCTTGGATCAGTGAAGACACCAGGGTGAGTAATTAACCAGAAGAAGTCTTATATACAGTATACGCATTGTCTTTATTACAGTCATTGACCAGCGTAAAAAGAAGTATTATAATCGGTGCAGGCAATGGTGACCCAATCTTCCCCTAAGTGTTCTCCAAAGACCACCCCCTGCTCTCTCCCCAGCAAATTGACTTCTTTTTCTTAAATGCCATTGAGTGCTGCAGCTATTGCCCAATTCTCCTGCTTCTAAACCTTCTGCCCCCACAGCCCCATTCAAGCAGAAGGCAGAAGACCTTCATGAAGGCTTGAATGATGTGTTATGAATTCTCACCCACCTCCAGGCAGAAGCTTGAGAGGCAGAACTCTACCTGCCCTTCCATGGCTTTAAGAGAACATCCCCTCAACAGCTGGTGCCCCGAGGAGGCAGTCTCCAAAGAGCAGAAATGGGGGAACGCTCTGTAAAGTCGAGGTCATATCCCGGGTACCACATTCAGACTGTGTTTGTAAAAATTATTGGTCTCTGTGTCGACTTCTTCTTGCTGTCTTTAGGTCTACTAATGTATTCTTCACCTGTGGATGAAAGTTTTGAGTCTCCAGATTCTGAAGAAGCTGCCCAACCTCATGTTGGAAGAGCAGTTTGCTGTCCAAACTCAAGCCACACAAAGACACACACCAGCTGGGACCTATCGAGGAATTGCACAGATTTCAAAGTAGTGAGGCTGCAGGGTTCCTCCCTGGACCGGTTCCAGGCTTATATCTTTTGTCCCTTCCGCCAAGTGGAATGTGAATGCCTGCAGCAAGTTGGTGAAGAAAAGGAACATCTCTGTCTTGGCCAGATTTTCTCCTAAACACACACGATGCCCTGGAGAAACAGAAAAGGAGAGAGGTTAAGGAACAAAGCAAGGGTCCATTTATTGCCACTTGAGAACTTGTTGAAAAGCAGGTTCTATATTTTCTAATTAAAAACGCCATCAGCGGCTTCCCTCCCAGATCTCTTCTGGGTCACAGCTACACCCGCCATTTATCTGATGGCTCTTGGTTTATCATGGTGGGTGCCATTTATTTGGTGCTCTGCCTCAAACAGGCACTCTGACCAATACTGAGTGAAGCGTTTCATGTTTCCTTCGTTGCAAAACAAATGTCAACTCAAATCTCGATGCAAAGCTAGGCAAATGGCGTACCTTTTTGGAGGCAAATTGCCCCTAGTTGAGAAGTGACCAGAGATATAACCAGTTTGCATGCTGAATCGTACAACTCCATTTGCAACGAATCACACTTCATGGCCAAAATAAGACTTCAAGGCAAACATGTATTTCTGCAAAAACTTTGCCCTTTGCAGGAAGGAACCAGGGTCTGAAAGATACCGCTGTAGGATGGGACCATAAAAGCTTAATCTCAGCATCAGAATAGACATAGGGAAATGCTTGTTCCCTATAAGCTATGTTTCCTTCCACAACAGGATTACAAATCCGACCAATTCACCTTCCAGAGGCCAGTGACAAAAGAAAGCATGCTAAATGCAAGATATATGAGTGAGGAAAATCACACTCCTTGGCAAAAATACATCTTTCACCACTTGAGGGAGCAAGTCTCTGAAAAACACATTAAATCCATCCTCTAGCTTGAGCTTCTAACTTTGTTGGAACAAGTTGTTTACTTCTCCTGGATGTCACAACATCTGGCTTTCCTTGCTGCCTTGTGCCCCTATTTCATGCCTGACAACAACAAAACATAAGTCAGGTACAACCCTACAGGTGTTCCTTCTCTTGTGTGGACAGTGGGGTTGAAGACTAGGGGAGACACAGACATGCAATTACTAGTTATGACCCTGCTTTCTTATTCTGTGAGATGGAACACCTGGAAAGATGCACACTCATTTAGCATCAACCTGTTTTCAGAGATGACCACACAATATATGTCGAAAAAGTGTGTTCGCCTCCCATTGGCAGAGGATCAAAATAGTTATCTGTTTTCAATCATTTCATAATAGATACTTTTCAGTTAAAAGCCTTCTGGACAGAAACCACGAAAATTTAACCATAGTATGGGGACCACAAGCCACTAACCATAAACAATGGAAATTGTCTTGTCTATTAGAAAGCAGATGTTATTTGATCTTCATTCATCAGAATTTTATAGATTATAGTAAGTGAATTGTATCCAGCTGGATAACCGATGTATGGAAGTGAGAGCTGGACCGTAAAGAAGGCTGACCACTGAAGAATGGATGCTTTTGAATTGTGGGGCTGGAGGAGACTCTTGAGACTCTCCCGGACTGCAAGGAGAACAAACCTATTCATTCTGTAGGAAATCAACCCTGAGTGCTCACAGGAAGGACAAATCCTAAAGCAGAGGCTCCAATCCTTTGGCCATCTCAGGAGAAGAGAAGACTCCATGTAATAGACGCTGATGTTAGGAAAGTGAGAAGGCAGGAGGAGAAGGGGACGACAGAGGATGAGGTGGCTGGACAGGGTCATTGAAGCTACCAAAAATGAATCTGACCCAACTCTGGGAGGCAGTGGATGACAGGAGGGCCTGGCGTGCTCTGGTCCATGGGGTCACGAAGAGTCGGACATGACTTAACGACTAAGCAAAAAAAGGATAACTGAGTGTTTTAGGTCTCTGGCCATGGAGCCAGAGGTTGGGAGTTCAGTTCCCCACTGGTCCTCCTGGGAGTAGAGTTAGCCTGTGTGGCCTTGGGACAGCTGTGCAGTCCCAGGGTGAGCGCAGAAGAAAGGAATCATAAGACATAAGACATAAGAAATTTATTTGTCATTGCGCTCACAAGTGGGTGCAACGAAATGAGGTGCTCTTCCCCAAGGTAAAACTGGACAACACTACAAAAAAAAGTTAAAATATACACAACTTTCACCATCCAAATATAGATACCCCGTTTTCTCTCAGCAATTAAAATCCACCAAAAACCTATGGCCCCACATTTAAACTCAATACTGCACTTGGGTAAAAACTGTTCTTGAATCTGCTTGTCCTTGCTTTCAATACCCTGAATCTCCTTCCTGATGGTAATAGTTTAAAGAGCTGATATCCTGGATGAGAGGAGTCTTTCAGTATGTTAGATATCTTCCTCTTACATCTGTTCTTATACAATTCTTCCAAAGAGGGGAGTGAACAGCCAATGATGTTTTGGGCCGTCTTAATCACCCTTTGAATTGCCTTTTTCTCTGCCACTGTGCAGCTCGTGAACCATACACAGAGACAGTAGGATAATATGCTCTCAATCGAACTCCGATAGAAGGTGATCAACAAACTCTCAGTCAATTGTTGCTTTCTAAGAATCCTTAGAAAATACAACCGTTGTTGTGCCTTCCTGATTAACGCAGCAGTGTTTGCACTCCAAGTCAGGTCATTTGTTATGATAGTCCCAAGAAACTTACATTCAACCACCTGTTCCACACAAACTCCATCTATATACAGTGGCTGAATGTCTGCTCTTTTTTTCCTATAGTACACTATGAATTCCTTGGTTTTTTGGATGTTAAATAAAAGATTGTTTTTTTTGCACCAGCGGGATAGCTGTAATACCTCGTCCCGATACGCAGACTCATCATCCCCAGAGATAAGTCCTACTAGTGTAGTATCGTCTGCAAATTTGATAATCCTATTACTGGGATGGTTATTGGTGCAATCCGATGAATAAATGGAGAACAGTAGTGGACTAAGGACACAGCCTTGTGGAGTGCCAGTGCTGAGTATCTTGTCAGTAGAGATGTAGTCATTCAGTTTAACCCTTTGTGGACGATTTGTTAAAAAATCCAAAATCCACAGACAGATAGAATCTGGAAAATCAAGATCTTTAAGTTTGTCTATTAATCTGTGGGGTATAATGGTGTTAAAAGCAGAGCTAAAGTCCGCGAACAGCATTCTTACATAATTCCCTTGTGTTTCCAAGTGGGATAAAGCCATATAAAGCACAGTATTGATCGCATCCTCAGTTGATCTATTTTCTTTATAAGCAAACTGAAGCCCATCAAAGGGATGAGGAAGGCAGGAGATAATATATTTCCGAACTAACTGCTCAAAGCACTTCATTAAGATTGAAGTTAGTGCCACCGGCCTGTAGTCATTCGGACTGTTTGTAGGCAACTTTTTAGGCAGTGGAACGATGATGGAAGCCTTGAGACAGACGGGAACTGCGCATAGTGTCAGGGATCTATTAAAAATTACAGTCCATATCCCGGCTAGCTGATCAGCACAGTCTTTTACCACCCGACCAGGAATTAAGTCGGGTCCAGCTGCTTTTCTGGAGTTAACCATTTTCATAATCTGTCTCACATCCTGCTCATTCACAATGAAGGGGGGACTCTGCTGAGTAAATGATGGCAAATGAACAGTTTCAGTTTGATCGATCTCGAATCGAGCAAAAAAGTTGTTCAACTCCTCAGCCACCTCCACACCTCCGCCTGAGGAAACCTTTTTTGCTTTGTAGTTTGTTAGTTGTTGAACCCCCTGCCAAACTTGCCTCATGTTATTGCTGAGAAAGCAGTCTTCAATTCTCCTCTTGTATTCGGCCTTAGCTTGCTTAATGCCTCTCCTCAAATTCGTTCTTACTGCACTGTAGTCTAGATCATCCCCAGACTTAAAAGCCTTATTTCTAGCATACAACAGGCGTCTAACCTTCCCGGTCATCCAAGGTTTTTGATTGGGATAAACCCGGATACGTTTATCCACTGTGACCGTGTCAATACAGTGTGCCATATACCCTAACACTGCAGCTGTATGTTCTTCCAGATCAGGATGGTCAAAAATTTCCCAATTTGTTTGTTCAAAACAGTCCTTTAACTGCTCCATTGCTCCCTCCGGCCAGCTTTTCACTGTCTTGACTACTGGCCCTGACTGTTTTCTCAGAGGAATATACTCCGGAGCTAAAAACAGGGACATATGGTCAGACTGGCCCAAGTGTGGCAATTGTAATATCCTGTATCCATTTGCAATATTCGTGTAGACCTTATCTAAGGTGTTCAGCCCCCTAGTAGCACACCTTACATGTTGATGGAATTTGGGGAGGACTGCACGTAGATCTACATGATTGAAGTCTCCTGCAATAATGTATACAGCATCCGGAAATTTACTTTGCAAGTTGCCAATTTCATCGCCCAGATGACCCAGCGCCAAATCAGCATTTGCATCCGGCGGAATATAAACAACAAGAATAATAACAACGCTGAATTCCCGTGGAAGGTAAAAAGGTCTGCATTTAACAGACAGATATTCCAGCTCCAAAGAGCTATGACGTGTTATAATCTCTGAGTTTGTGCACCAGCTCTCTCTAACAAACACGCACAATCCTCCTCCTCTGCACTTCCCCACATTCCTGTCTCTGTCCAAACGATGTAATAAAAAACCTTCCATATCAATAACAGTGTTTGGAATAGTGGGGTTCAGCCAGGTTTCAGTGATTAACAGCACGCAACAAACCACTTCTGAGTTCTCTCTACCCCGAATGCTCTGAAAAGGGTCATCATAAGTCAGAAAGAATTGATTACACAGCACATGGTTATTATTAAATGAATTGGAGGGAACTTTCTGAAACCATAATTCTACCACTATGTCAAGGTAAGGTAAAGGTAAAGGTTCCCCTTGACATTTAGTCCAGTCATGTCCAACTCTAGGGTGTGGTGCTCATCATCGTAGAGCCAGCGTTTGTCCGAAGATAGTTTCCGTGGTCACGTGGCTAGCGCAACTAGAGACAGAATACTGTGACCTTCCCACCAAGGTGGTACCTATTTATCGACTCTCATTTTTACATGCTTTCGAACTGCTAGGTTGGCAGGAGCTGGGACAAGCGACAGGAGCTCACTCTGTCGCATGGCTTCGAACTTAACGACGGCTGGTCGTCTGACCTTGCAGCACAGACGCTTCTGCAGTTTAACCCGCAGTGCCACCACATCCCTCAAGGGTTAGGGTTAAAGTTAAAGTTACAGCTACCATTGGGCTGAATGTATATATCTCAGTGGGATCAATATATCTTGAACCCACTTAGAATTCCATGGTTGTCCTGGAATGAAACCAATCCACTAAGCATAATAGGACGTCATGTCTACTTCTTGATCTCATACTTCACTAAAAAGTGGAATAGAACCTTTTTTGTCTCAATACACTAATTATCAGTACAATAATTTTAAAAAATAATATTCCATTGCAAAATACAATAGATTTGTCAGGATAATTCAACCCAGCATGTTTAACTGCAAGAAGTGGCTGAAATCAGATGTAATCAGGAACATGACGTCCCTTCCGGTGGCCGTGGGCTAACATGTCAAGCTTGTAGGTATTGTTGTACAGCAAGATTCTGCAGCAAAATATGCCTTGAGGGGGGGTGACAGAATGCCCAGTCCTGATGCATAAGATTAAAGTAGTTCTAGAGAACGAGTACATAAGACTTTTTCCCCCCAATCCAATTAACGGAGATTGTACCAGAGATGGGCACAAACCAGTTTGTCCTGGTTTGTCCCAGTTCATAAAGGTGGCAGAATAGATGCTGCTGCTCTCCTCCCCCGCCTCCTCAGACAATCAGCCCCTCACCGGGCCCAGCTTGCTTGCTTGCGTTTCCCACCTCCTCGGCTAATCTCTCAATCAGGAGCAAGAGCCCAGACTTCTTGGCCCCACCCTTTTCTCTGATTGGCAGATCAGCCAAGAGGGCGGGGCAGAGAAGCCTGAGCTGCTGCCAGGACTGGAAGATCAGTTGAAGAGGTGCTGGAAGCTACCACTGCTGGGCCTGGTTGATTGATCCAGAGGAGGCAGGGAAGGGGAGCATGTTCATCCTCAATGAACTAGGAGGAACCAGGACAAACCAGTTCATGCCCATCTGTAGATTGTATCCATTGGTAGAGATATGTCCAAGAGTGGAAGAAATGGGAATGATTTGTCAAGGCACCTAAAGAAAATGGTATGAAGGCTTCTGGGCAGATGAAATGGCCGTCCTTGTCAAGGAAGTGATGTGGATTGAACAGCAGAGGGCTCTCCCATTCGTTCGGATCGTGGAGTGCAGAAGCCATGTTTGGAAAGATGACGCTGCCCTGGAATAGAAAAATGACCATTACCATATTTTTCCGTTTATAAGATGACCCAAAGTATAAGATGATTTTTCCCCCTTTTCTAACCCCAAATTAGAAAAAGCAAGGATGAAAGGGCTCCCTTTTCACTAAGCCCCGTGTCTTGGCAAAAGGCAAGGAAAGCAGCTGTAAAAGTGATTGCCACTTTTCCTTGCCTTTTCAGAAGGCACAGAGCCTAGCAAAAAGGAAGGAAGCAATCCCTCCCCTTCCTTTTTGCTAAGCCCCATGCCTTCGCAAAAGGCAGGGGTAAAGATCTGCCATCCGTGTATAAAACGACCCTCAGTTTTTTCTCAAATTATTTAAGCAAAACGTGTCATTTTATACACGGAAAAATACGGTATATCCTGCCTCTTATTCCAACTCCAGGAACATTGCACAAATGTTCATTGCAAAATAGGGGCATGAGACAGCCCGGCTTTGGACTGTTGGGGACAGGTAGATAAGTGGATAAGATGAAGAGGTGGTTCTGATGTCAGTGGGATGGCCATGATGCATTGGGATTCTGGCAACTTTAGTTCAAAACAAGCTGGAGGGCACCAGATTGCCTAGCACTGGTCTATGTAATCAGCAGGCTGGCAGTTTTGAACAGAGATGACTGTCCTGATCCATATCCTATATACTCTGGACTGTTCAGACTGTTCAGACATAAGACTTTGATGTTGGGAAAGTGTGAAGGCAAGAGGAGAAGGGGACGACCGAAGATGAGATGGTTGGACAGTGTCATCGAAGCAACCAACATGAATTTGACACAACTCCGGGAGGCGGTGGAGGATAGGAGGGCCTGGCGTGCTCTGGTCCATGGGGTCACGAAGAGTCGGACACGACTAAACGACTGAACAAAAGTTCAGACATAATAGGTAGAAACAGAATGGCTTCCCAATGACAGATATTAGGAACTGCAAGATAGCTCAGTGGTTTAAACTTGGGAGTTCAATTCCCTACCGTGCCTTCTTGATAGGGGTTGGGCCTTATGGAGTGGGTCCATAGGGCCCATTCCAGCTCTACAGTTCTAAAAGCAAATATGCTGCTTACATGCCACCCCATAGTGCTTAAAGCACTCTCTGATCTAATTATGCAGGGTACACATTGCTGTCCACCCACAGCAAGCTGGGTGCTCAATTTACCAACCTTGGAACGATGGAAGGTTGAGTGAACCTCGAGCCAGCTACCTAAGCCTGTCAGGATCAAACTCAGATAGTGAGCAGAATCTTGACTGTAGTTTTGCAGTTTAAACACTGCACCATGTGTGGAACTAATAAATTTGTACCAGCTGCTCTGGAACTAAGAGATTTGTACCAGTGTGAGCTGTCGTGGATCAAAACACACTTTGACGCACAACTTGAAAAAGATGAGTTCTTAAGGCCTGATTAAAAGCCTTCATCAATGGATCCAAACGTTGCTAAGCAATTTCATTGCAAAGCAATATTAAAAAGCCCATAGAAACACATTGAAACACCTTCAATGCGTTCCTGTGGGCTTAAAAACTCACCTTAAGAGAAAATCCTCCATAGCACCACCATTTTCGGTGCCTCTAAAGCGAGGAATCAGTCCCTGAAAACAGTGGGTGGCCATTTTGTTTTTCCGGTGGCCATTTTAAAACCGCCGATCAGCGGAGTGTTTCGCTGTGAATTCTGCCATGATATTTTAGATGCCAAAGTCTGCCATAACCATAGACCCATTGTTTTAATTTCCTATGGAAACTAATTAATGCTCTGGTGAGGAAGAAACCCGACAATTATAAACTGCCCCCAGGGTAGAAATGTTGATAGTTGGAAAACGGCATTGGAGGTCTCTGGTGGGTCTTGATACAAGAAACTACGAGGCCAAAGAGAATCATAGAATTGTGAAGTTGGAAGGGGCCTAAAAGGTCATCAAGTCCAACCCCCTGCTCAAGGCAGGAATACAATCAAAGCATATCTGTCGGATGATCATCTAAGTTTTTCTTGAATGCCTCCAGTGTTGGAAACCAGCCTGAACAAGCCTGTAACTCAAGTAATGAACTTGTATCTAATTATTATAAATACATTTACTGCGCACATTATAAACTGCTCTGTAATTTTTAGTGCTTTGGAATAATTAGCTTTTCCTCCAAAGCTGTAGTAATGATTAAACTACACCCTTTTAAATTGTGTCTGGAATTTTTCCCTACTCCAGAATGTGAAATATTCCAATACAAATGCCTTAATAATGCACAATGCAATTGTTTAATATTTGCAATGCTAGACTTGAAAAGAACTGAATATCAAAGAGGGGCCATAAATGATTACTGGGTGTGAAATGCAACCATCGATTTTAGGGCCTTGCATGAAACCTCTTTTACCATGGAGTAGTCTCCGTATTATAGCTCACATGTCTGAAGATGTGAACGATGTTCTGTGAAAGCTTACTTTAAAATATAGCAGTCAGTCTTTAAAATGCTGCAACATCTTTCTGTTTTTTCTTGTTGAAACCCTTGCACAGAATAACACGGCGACAGCTCTGCAGAATAATGTTAACAGCACCTTCAGTGCCTCAAAGTAATGAGTAACATGAGGAATTTCCTTTTTAAATGACTAGCTTGGTGATCTCCCTTTTCTGTGGCGTGAAGTCAGACCCTTGAGATCTGTTTACCCTTTTAAGATGATACTGACGGATCGTTGTGTCCTTCACGCATAACCTGGGCAAGCCGACAGCGATAATGTTGCTGAAGCGTTGCGCCTCATGAATCACAGCATTTGTGAAAGGCAGCTTCTTCCGATCCTCATAGCAGATAGTTTGTCTAGGAACCAGAGCCATGTCTATCTCCTTCTGGACTTTTGCTGAGGAGAAACAAGCAGAGTGTTCTTCAGGCATAGGATTCCATGGGCTCACTTTCTCTAGGGATGGGGGAATACCCAGATAGCTAATCCCAAAGATGTCACTCTAACATAGGGTTGCCAGATGTCAGGCAAAAGGAGGACATGTCCTCCTTTTTAGCCTAATGTCCTCCGTCAGGCAGGCAAAGATAAAATGTCAGGCTTTTGTATATTTTATGTTATCATTTTGGATGGGAGGGGGAAAGGTGGAAGGACCCCCTTCCCCCTGGCTTTCCCCTCCACCACCTGCCCGCCCACCCCCGGTATTTTGAAAAAAAACCTCCATTGAATTTATTTTTAATTTTTAACATGACTGTTTCTTGGTCGGTTCACTAAGAGACATTTATTGGCAGCTATTGTAATAAAATTGTATTGATTGTGGGTTTAATCTGGAACGATTCAAATGAAATATTCAATATGTCCTCCTTTGTCCTCCTTTTTGTCTTTCAATGTCCTCCTTTTAGTACCCGTGTATCTGGCAACCCTACTCTAACATAACTGCTCAGTCATCAAGTCCAGGGCGCCCATCACTGCTGATGCTAGAGCTCAGAGCCTCAGCAAGAATGTGTGTGTGTTGCTCTGTTTCTGGCATATCGTCACACAAATGTTGGGCCCATTGTGCCATTTGGAGCAAGGCAGGGAGTGATGCGCCAGCATTGCAACTTATGAGTAGACGTGGGGCTTTCAGATTATCTCCCTCTCTCTCCCACCCCCACCCCCCACTACAGCTACAAGAGTTCAGCAGAAATCAGACAGAATTCTGGTAGTTTTAGCCAAAGAATCCAAGTTTTCAGAAGAGTTTCAGGAAACACCTGATCTTTGCAAATGTTCTGCCTGTGGTAACAGCTATTAAGCATGGAGACTGACATAGGTGGAGCAAGCCACCAAAATCAAACTGCCTCATCCTCCAGCACTACTCCTCTGGGGATGTGTCTGCCCACCTGGAGACTCAGATAAGTACAGCCGTCCCCAAGACTTTGGCCACTGCCCAGAGATCAGCAATCCTACTTGCTTTTCCTCTTACCTTGGTGGTCCGGATAAAGCACCATATAGAGCAATGCCCAACAGAGGGTGGTACTGGACGTCTCGGTCCCACCCAAGAAAAGGTCAAATATACTCTGGATCATATTATTTTCGTCATAGGCTGGTTTGGGCTGGTCTTTGGTCTGTAGATTTAATAAAAACAAAGTGTCTTGTCAAACCGTTCGAGGTGCTTCTCGGCTTCAACCTAGAAAATGTCTAGGGTTTGAAGCCTGACGAATCCCTGTCCAGGAGAAAGCATTGTAACTGGGACTAACACCAGAGATGCTTGTTGCTTGCAAGCAACCCGGCGCAAATGACAGGAAGACAAATGAACACAGCTACTTGTGAATAGCCCCTGTGCTGCACAAATCACACCCTCTGTGCTTAGCACCTGCTCCATCCTTCTCAAGCCTCATCAGGAGGAACAGGGTAACAAGCAGTGAGAGGCTCCAGGAAACAGAAAAGATGACTGAAGATGAGTCACTCCTGTAGGATTAGGCATCCTTCAGTCTCGAGAGACTATTATTATTATTATTATTATTATTATTATTATTATTATTATTATTATTATTATTATTATTATTATTATTATTATTATTATTATTATTATTATTATTATTATTATTATTATTATTATTATTATTATTATTAATTTAATTTATATCCCGCCTATCTAGTCGTGGTGGACTACTCTAGGCGGCCAACAACAGAGATAAAATACAATAACATAAAACAGCATAATTACAACAACAATTAAAAATAGGGAGACAATAAAGGAGAGAAGAAAATCAAAAGTAATCTGGAGAGAAGGCCTGCCGAAACATCCAAGTCTTTAATAGGTTCTTAAAGGTGCCCAGCGAGGGAGCTCCGTGAATGCCAGGAGGTAAGTTATTCCAAAGGCGAGGAGCCACCGCCGAGAAGGCCCTATTTCTTGTTTTCTCTTTTCGGGCCTCCCTCAGCGTTAAGCTCCTCAGCCTCACCTCCTGGCTCGCTCGTGTGACCCGGGTAGAACTTGGTGGGAGTAGGCGTTCCTCCAGGTATCGAGGCCCTAAACCGTTTAGGGCTTTATACGTAAGCGTTAACACTTTGAAGTCGATGCGGAACCTGATGGGCAGCCAATGCAATGCGGCCAGAGTGGGTGAAATATGTTGGAATTTTTTCACTCCACTGAGTAATCTGGCCGCCGCATTCTGCACCACCTGTAATTTCCGCAGCAACCTCAAAGGAAGCCCCACGTAGAGCGCATTACAGTGGTCTAATCTTGAGATTACGAGCGCGTGTACTAAGATGGTGAGTGCCCCCACATCCAGGTAGGGCCGCAGCTGGGCTATCCGCCTGAGGTGAAAAAAGGCGGTGCGGACCACCGGCGCCACCTGTGACTCCATGGAGAGCACCGGGTCCAGATGGATCCCCAAGCTGCGTACACCATCCTTTGCAGGGAGAGTCACCCCCCCAAAAGAGAGGGAGTTTCCCAAATACCCAACTGTGGGAGGGCCCACCCTCAGTACTTCCGTCTTGTCCGGGTTCAGCCTAAGCCCGTTCTCCTGCATCCATTCCAGTATAGTCCCCAGGCAGCGCTGAAGGCACAGAATGGCTTCTCCTGCGGTTGGCGAAAAGGAAATGTAGAGCTGCGTGTTGTCCGCATACTGGTGACACGAAGCACCACACCCCCTGATGACCCCACCCAGCGGCCTCATATAGATGTTAAATAGCATTGGGGAGATAATCGACCCCTGTGGAACCCCACAACTGAGGCTCCACGGGGCCGAGACTCTCTCCCCAAGCTGAACTCTCTGGGGGCGGTCCTCCAAGAAGGAACGGAGCCAGGACAATGCCAGGCCACCTATTCCCAACTCGGAGAGCCTCCCCAGGAGGATACCGTGGTCAATGGTATCAAAGGCTATGATAACGTGCTCTAAATTGAGGTCTTGGAACAGTGTCTAGTGTGTGGCTGAGAAGGCCAGTTCGAGAGTGACCATCCCTTCCACACTGAAGACAAATACAATCTGTCCCTTGTCCAGCTCCCTGGTTTTGCTGCTTTCGGGACAGCCTCTTGGCCTCGGCCTGCTGGACAAGGGACTCTTCAAATTGGGAGAGGCTGTGATGCACCATCTGCCTCCAGGCTGAACACTCAGAGGTCCAGGTTTCCCATTTGTTGAAGTCCATTATTAAGGCCTTCAGGTCCCACTTGAATATCTCCTTGTATCACAGCTGGGGTCTCCCTCTGGGGTGATTTCCCTGCACTGATTCTCCATCCAGGAGATCTTTTGGAATCCGACCATCAGCCATTCTCACGACATGCCTGAGCCTGTAGGACTCAGACCTTAATGGGCGATCCACTCATCAGGGAATTGCATCCTCAACATCTTTTAGGAAAGTGCAATCTCAGGCTAAGGATGATGAGCCTACTAATCCAACAGCATCATTTCTAGTGAGACAGGTTGCTTAGGGCTAGGAACCTCTTCAACAATCCCCCTTCACTAACTCCTATGAAGACTATTTGCCCCATTCCTTCTTTTCGTCAGGGTAAGCTGCCTTCACACACGGAGACACCCCAGTAAAGACTTTTCAAGTCGTGTTAGATTCCTTGCCTCCTTCTCCCCCCCCCAGCAACACACCCTCTGTTTCCTGACAGCTCTCGCAGTCCCACCACCAGCATTCCTTGCTATGGCTCAGTGGCTTTCTGTGTCCCGTTTGCCTAGAAAGAGAGCAGATGATTTGGCCAACAGCCTTGAGCTGCGGCAGAAGGAGGCCGGGCCATCTACGCATGGCGACATTGACCCATTTCTCTCCTTGACCTGTCTGTGAAAGCGTGGGAATCTTTGGAGGGCTTCCCTCATTGGCTTCCCTCACAGAAAGGTTTCCTTCTCACAGACAGTAGGTCAACACAGGGACTGTACATTTTGCCCTGGTTGTCCAGTTCTGTAAGAACTGGAAAGAGAACTAGAGAGGGGTATGAACCAAAAATAGGAAACAGAAAAACGGATGAACTGGGCTGGTTCGTGATTCGCTTTATCATGAACCAATTTGGGGATCCTGTTTTGCCGAAGCAAAATGAGGCACCAAACATTTTTCCCCCCCAGGGCCCTTCATTTTGCTTCGGCCAAATGGATGCCTACTTCCCCCTTCCCACTGGCCCCATCGCCTTCCTACCTAGTCCTGCCATGGCCGCGGCTGCCAACGCCATCAGAGACATGAGGGCAGCTTCCCTCCCGGGAGCTAGGCCAGCTGCTCCTGCGCATGCCCTTGTAGCCCAGCAGATCGGGGCTCCCGGCAGGGAAGCTGACTGCCGCCTTCTGCGCATGTGCCCCCAGCCCCACTGATCAAGGCATTCAGTTTGGGGTTGGTCGGAGGTGCAGAAGACAGCACCCAAGCTCCTGGAAGGAAAGATGTACCACCGTCACTGGTGTCGAAGCGGTCGCAGGCCAGCGGTGGTGGGATAGTGGCAACGGGCAATGGCGCAATGATGGTGGCATGACAGGAGCAGGTAGCGCCCCCCCCCCCACTGGAAACCAACCAAAAACTAAACCATGAACTGGTTCATTTTTTCAGTTGTTTCCTGGTGGCTAACCACAAACTCTGAACCACATTTTTTCCAGGTTCATGCCTTTCTCTAAACAGGAAGCTAGATCAGATGATGGTTCAAAGGAGCACCAGGGCTGGCACTTCTGAAAGTGGAGAAAAGCAAACCAACTAATTATGACAAACCTACCTTGGGCCAACGCCCAAGTCAATGTTTTCCTGGTTATCCTAATTACTATGGCACAGTATCTCCCTTCTAATACTATGATACCTTTCATTGTATAGCCGCTGGTTTAGCTCAGTGATTTAGGTCTCTGCCTGTGGAGCCAGAGGTTGGGAGTTCGATTCCCCACTGGGCCTTCCTGATATGGGCTTGACACCGTGTTCCATAAGGTCCCTCTACCGCTGCAGTTTTAAGATTATTATACAGTGGTGCCCCACATGACGACGATAATCCGTCCCATTGAAATCGCTGTTTAGCGAAATCATCATCATGTGAAATCTGTTTCCTCATTGGAATGCATTGAAAACCATTTAATGCGTTCCAATGGGGAAAATACCTCGTCGTCCAGCAAAGATCGCCCATAGGGAAGCCATTTTGTGAGCGCCAATCAGCTGTAAAAATGGCTGTCTTGCGAAGCATGGGTCTGGAAAACACACGGCAGCCATTTTGTGAAGCCGACGATCAGCTGTAAAAATCGTCTTGCGAACAAACGGTCCGCGAAGCATGGACCAAATCAATGTCCAGCGAAAATCCCCCATTGGAATGACTGTTTTGTGAATCGCTATAGCGATCACAAAAAGTCATCGTTATGCAAATTTGTTGTTTAGTGGGGTCATCGCCTTGCGTGGTACCACTGTAATAGGTCCTCAGGATAGTTATGGTCATCATAAACAGATCATCTACCTACTTTCTCCATTTGAGCCAGGTAAAAATCAATGAAGTCTTGAGGGTCATCCGGAACCCCTGCATCCTGGTGTTTAGCGATCTCCTTTTTTATGAATGAACACACAAAGTCCCGGGCAGACAAGGCCTTTTGGTGGGGTCCTGGCAGATGACGCATCAACCAAGGGAAAACATCATACATCTGGGAAAGAGACAGATCAGAGACATGGAAAGGATGAGGTCCTTGAGATGTCACACATGGGACTCATAGAATCACCTTCACATAAAGGGATACTCCAGTTATCTTTGCCCTGGAGTGCTGGCGTGGATCTTTCAAATGATTATCCAGCTCTCTCCTCTGGGAGGCCTGCCAGACCGAAATATATTTTAATTGTAAGGTAAGTTAAGGCTGTTCCAGAAATCAGCTACGAGATAGTGAGCTCAGGTAGTGTGCTGGGTGCTATTATTCTGTGAAAGAAGTTTTAATTTGCTATTTCATAATATTACTGCCTTCCAGGTAGTAATTACTTTTCAGGCTGGGTGGCTGTTTTATTGTCTGTCACACTACAGTCTTGAAAGCCGGCAGACTTTCAACAATGATGAAGAGGTTCCAGCTGAAAGGAAGGAGACATTTTAATATACATCAGCCAGAGATTGTGTTTTTTTTTTACATATGGAAGTCAAGTCCTGCATAACACTTACATAAATTGTGTTACATGGCAATGTCTATTGTTTAAGTTCTTAATAGTCAGATAAACATAACCTATTTTTTTTCTGTTTCCAATTTCACATCTTGTATCGTATCTTGTTTTAGCATCAACTACGTGCTGGGAAGTGAAAGGATTGGAAAAGATTGTCAACAGTAAGGCTTAGAGATGGGGGTATTCCTATTTGTATATGAATACGAATATTTGCACAGGTGGCGTTAACAAGGGTCCACTCACTGATCCACCGCGGACGCGGACTGCACGATTCTACCAGTGGCTCTGCAGCACACAATCTGCTCACCACGCTTCAACCTTGCAGCGAGGATGGTGCTCCCACCTGCTGCCAGGAGCGGTGAGCAGATCGGATGCTGCAGAGCCACTGGTAGAATCGTGCAGTCCATGTCCGCGGTGGATCAGTGAGTGGGGCTGGACCCTCCGTAATGCCACGTGTAACACCACCTGTGTGGGGATATTCATGTTCATATACGAATACCCCTATCTCTAGTAAGGATGTGTCACAAGAGACCGAGACCGAGATCACTGGAATACAATGATAAAGAGGCAACCCAAAAAAATTGCTTTACAGTGGTGCCTCGCATTACAACATTAATTCGTTCCAGCGAAATCGCTGTAGAACGAAAATGTCGTAATGAGAAAATAAAAAACCCATTGAAACGCATTAAAACCCATTTAATGCATTCCAATGGGCTAAAAACTCACCGTCCAGTGAAGATCCTCCATAGGGCAGCCATTTTCAGTGGCTGTCTTGTGACAAATCCATCCCAGAAAACAGCAGGGAGCCATTTTATTTACCCATCGGCCATTTTGAAACCGCCGATCAGCTGTAGGAAAATCATCGTTTTGCGAAGAATCGGTTCCTGAAGCAGGAAACCAATCATCGCAAAGTGAAAAAAGCCTATTCAGACCATTGTTTTGTTATCGCAAAAGCGGTTGCAAAAACATCATTGTAATGCGGTTTCGTCGCAATGCAGGGCAATCGTAAAGCGGGCCACGACTGTACTCACAACTTGTGTGGCACTGCCACCGATTTTAAATATAGGATCCATGGCTTCCAGCAGTTGATGAAAAGTCTCATCCTTCGTGGAGAAGCGATGCCCAAAGACCACAGCACAAATCACATTTGAAACAGCAAGGCTGAGTGCAAAAGAAGGATTCATGGGTTTTCCTGCAGAGGGAGATATTGGTGATGATAGTAAGCTTAAATGTAAGATAGGGTCAATGAATGAGACCCTGCAGTCCAGGATGTCTCTGGTGCAAATATTTTGAAAGAGGCAGCCTGCTACCAGCAAGGGAGCGCCACCTCTACCCTCAATTTTGGGATGAGGCAACCTTCTGCTCATCCACGCACGGCTGCTCCAATTTTTTAACAGCCATGAACTCAGGTTGTTCAGACTGTTGTCTGGGTGCTTCATCCTGTCTACCCCATTTCCTCTTAAATATAGAGAGGATGGTGGTGTATCTTTTAAATCTGACAGAGCAGTGACTGAGGACAGAACAGTGTTTCTCAGCTCATGCATAACTGCTACAGTAAGCAACAGCTGTGTGGCCACCTCTTTTCTCACTAGTATTTTTTAGCAATGCAGAATATTTATTTATTCATTCATTTATTCATTTATTCTTTTATTCATTCATTCATTCCTTGGACTTATCTCCCACCCATCTAATGGCGGCTTACAGAAAAATGTGCAACAGGGTTGCACAAAATAATGTTTGTTAAGATAAAAACAGTAACAAAATAAGAAGCCAAGTATCATAAACATAAATGAATAACACATAATAAACCGCCCCAGGAGGGTGAGACCACATCAACTAAAATTTACACAAAAAGGTTTGAAATGTCTCTCATGAGGGAAAAAATGGACCCAAACGCCTATTTAAACAGCACTGTTTTCATTTGTTTCTTGAAGAGGTTGGCCCCCATCTGCAGGCAGCGAATTGGATAATGTTGCGGCCACCGCCGAAAAGGCCTGGTTCGTGGTGGATGTTTTACAGGTCTCCCTCGAGTGGCCACCCACAAGAACACAGCCTGAGATGATCAGGTGGCAGAGTAGTAGATCTTAGAAATAGGTAAAAGTAAAGGTTCCCCTTGACATTTGGTCCAGTCGTGTCCGACTCGAGGGCGCAGTTCTCGTCCCGTCTGTGCCCTCGCAGAAGCCTCTGTGCTGCAAGGTCAGAAGACCAGCCATCGTAAGATCAAATCCATGTGATGGAGTGAGCTCCCATCGCTTGTCCCAGCTCCTGCCAACCTAGCTGTTCAAAAGCATGTAAAATGCGAGTCGATAAATAGGTACCACCTCAGTGGGAAGGTCATGGAGTTCTGTGTCTAATTGCACTGGCCACATGACCACGGAAATGGTCTTCGGACAAACACTGGCTCTACGGCTTGGAAACAGGGATGAGCACCACCCCCTAGAGTCAGACACGACTGGATTAAATATCAAGGGGAACCTTTACCTACACCTACCTGTTCCCTATATTTAGATTGAGGTGGAAGCTTCCATCAGCACCAATGACAAATCTCAGCCTTGGCTTGGAGATGGGACATAATTTTCTAGCCCTCCACCTTAGTTCCTAGGTTCCCTTGAGGTTTAGCAACAATTACTATAGTTCCAGTAGGCTGTGCAATTACATTTTAGAGATACCTCCTCCATCAAGAGAGGATAATGATCCCACAGACATTTACATAGCCCAGATAACATCAGCCTGTTTTGACATTTCACTTGAATCGTGGGATGTCTCAACTAGCTTACACAACCAGGCTTCGAACAACAATGATGGGACACCAAAACATTTTCATAGAGTTATGTGGTAAGAGAAACCGGGAGGCACTTTCCTGCGTTAATCTGCTGAGCGATCATGTGACTTGCACTGAGCCAAAATCAGCAGGCATCTAAGAAAAGCCACTGGCTAAACCTGTTCTTATTATTTTTAAAAACTGGTGCAAAAAGGCCCTTGCGTTTGGTTAAGAGTGTGGGAGATGATTTTAGAAGGGGAACACCAACTGAAATGGCAATTAAAAAAATAACATGTTTCCCACAAGACTTTTCTTTTCTTTTTGTTAAAAGCTTTTTTTTAAGGCAACTGTCTTGGGGAAGATGGATCAAAGGAATGCATGCGGTGTGCCAGGGTTAAGTTGAGCAGATGAGTGGTCCTCAGTTCCATAGAACTTGCCTATCCCAAGTTAGAGTAACTGGTTAAGGTTAGAGAGGTTCATGTTGGCATTCGGCTGTGAAGCACATTGGGTGACCTCAGAAGTCTCTCAAACCTTGCCTGCCTCTCAGGGCTGTTAGGAAGACATTTTGGTCAGGAATGAAGGAAAACATCTAGGCTATCCTTGAGCTTTCTGCCTGCAGACATTTTCTGTACGTCTTCACAGTACCTTTGGTTTCTCGGAAGGTTTCCACCAGGTGGTGAGCCTCCTCTTGTATCTGATACTCCATACTTCTCTTCCCCAGACCCAAGCTCTTCAGAGTCATCAAGGAAAACCGCCTCTGGTGTTTCCACGTGTTGCCAGTGGACAGCAAAATCCCTGAAACCATCAAATATCCACTACTGTGAAGGTTACATCAATTACTGATTTTCATTGTCAATGTAAAACCCATGTCTCAGAATAGCAATATAAGTGATTCACTGCAATAGCGATATAGCGATAGAAGTGATTCGCTGCAATAGCAGTACAGTGGTGCCTCGCTTAGCGATGTTAATTCGTTCCGCAAAAATCACTGCAGAACAAAAATGTCACTAAGCGATATTAAAAAGCCCATAGAAATGCATTAAAACGCGATTAATGCGTTCCTATGGACATAAAATTTTCCTTTAAGCGAAGATCCTCCATAGCGCCGCCATTTTCAGTGCCTCTAAAGTGAGGAATCCATCCCTAAACACAGCGGGCAGCCATTTTGTTTACCCGGTGGCCATTCTGAAACTGCCGATCAGCTGTGTGAAAATGAGTGCTTTGTGTTGATCACTTCCCTGCGAGCATCACAAAGCGAAAATAGCCCATAGGGACCATCATAAAGCGATCGCTTTTGCAATGGCAAAAAGTCCATCGCAAAGCGATTTCTTCACTAAGCGGAGCGATCACTATGCGCCACTGTATAGCGATAGAAGTGATTCGCTGCAATGATTCCTACTAGAAACGGGCACTTAGCATGGTTCAGCATTTTGGTGTGGTTGTGTGAATTGGGCCCACAAGTGTTGCACAGGCACCCTGAATTCCACACCCTGCCTCGTTTCACAGACGCCATGTCAGAAGCTAAACCACACTGGCTCTCAGGCTTCCCTGCCCCACTTCCTCCTCTGAGTGGGTGCCTGCAGAATGAAGCAGGGTGTGGAATTTGTGGCACCCAGTTGCACATGTGGACCTACTTTGGTAAACTGTACTGAACCATAAGTGTCCATCTCTAATCCCTACCACCATGAGGAATCTCCTAAGAAAGGACATTAGCTCTGCAGCAGATACCCTGTTCCCCCGGAAATAAGACCTAACCTGAAAATAAGCCCTAGTATGATTTTTCAGGATGCTCGTAATATAAGCCCTACCCCAAAAAATAAGCCCCAGTTAACCCACTGAAAACATGAAAACCCACCCTTCACTATTGTGCAGCAACCAGAAGACGATGACATGACTATATTTGAATAAATGTAGATTGTGGTACATGAAAAAAATAAAGCATCCCCTGAAAATAAGCCCTACTGCATTTTTGGAGCAAAAATTAATATACCTTAACTTATTTTCAGGGAAACACGATAGAAAGGTGTCCCTTCTTCCAGTTCCATGGAAAAAGAAAACATACCCCTCAAAGCAAATTTTCTTACCCAACAAAACTCAAAATGTGAGTGTTTTCTTCCTCAGTTACCCCAGAATCAGGATGGAACGGTCCATTTCACAAAGACAATTTTCCTTGCTAAGTTTCATGTTGACAGATTACGGTATGTTATAGGGCGCTATCTGGATTTGTCAGTGAGTTGGGTACCTGGCTAGGAGTTCAGTTTCCCACTCTGCCTTTGGGGAAAGAGCCAGCCTGGGTGGCCTTGGGCAAGCTGCACAGTCCCAGGGCACCCCCAGAAGATGGAGATGGGACGCCATTTCTGAGTACTCTACACTGAAAAAAAGCCTGAACATTTCACCATGAGTCAGAATTAACTTGACAGCACACTATCATCAAGATGTAATAAGAGCCTAAATGCAGTGCTAGTCCTGATTAAAGCAGGCTCACTGAATTGTTTGGGTTTACATAAGGTCTGACGTTGCTTTCCGCAAGTAATTCAGCAATTCTAATCTGGCTGGGACTAACGACCGGATTTAAGATTGTGGTTTGTTCTTCTGTGTTATGTGTCATCAAATCATTTTCAATTTAGGGCAACACTAATAAGGCTCTTGAAGTATGTGAGGTGTTCAAAGAGTGATTTACCACTGCCATTCAGCACTGAGTTTCTGTAACTGAGGATTTCAACCCAGATTGTTAGAGTCCTAGTCTGACACCCTCACAACTAAACACTGGTTCTCATTTCTGGAAAGGCAGAACAACTGAAAATAAATTGGACTCAGTGATCCATCGGATCCCTTCCAGCTCAGTAGTTCTTAGGTGGTTAAATTCCATCTTATTTATGTAGCAACTGTTGCTACAGTAGGTAGGGGTATCCAAAAAAGAGGAAGGAAGAAGTTTATTCCCTCCCCCATAAATTCTACATCTATTTATTATAATAATGTACACAGACACACCCTGAGCACTCACTGGAAGGACAAATCCTGAAGCTGAGGCTCCAAACCTTTGGCCATCTCATGAGAAGAGAAGACTCCCTGGAAAAGACCCTGATGTTGGGAAAGTGTGAAGGCAAGAGGCGAAGGGGACGACAGAGGACGAGACAGATGGACAGAGTCATCGAAGTGACCAAAATGACTTTGACCCAACTCCAGGAGGCAGTGGAAGACAGGAGGCCCTGGCATGCTCTGGTTCATGGGGTCACGAAGAGTCGGACATGATTTTACGACTAAACAACAACAACAACAACACAGAGACACACACTGTTATGGTGGAGCATGCCGTGAACATGAGTTATGCAAGGATAATCTTACCCTTATTATTTGCCAGAGCTCTAAAGAATGGGGGCACTGGCCGTCCCGCAACATCTTCTGGGTGGGTGGTGAGACCATCCTTCACTGCTTGGAATCCATTCAGTATAATCACAGGGCTTGACCCAATCCATAATGTATAGATGTCCCCATAGGATTTGGCAAACTGTAAGGAAATATCAGGAAAACCACCTCAGTGGTGATGCTCATCTTTCTTTCTCCCCTACCTCCCCTAGACAACTTGCCATTTCCAAACTTGCAGGCTGCTGCTGCTCTCACCCCAGATATTCAAGTGAGTCCTCAGACCTAACTATGGCTGATTTTGAGTCCCATGCAGATCAAGAACAGCGGGCTCAGGAAGGGCCTATTCTCAGTCATCCCAGAGTACAGGACACATAATAATGGGCTCAAGCTACAGGAGGCCAGATTTGGGATGAATAGCAGGAAAAACGTCTTAACTGTTGGAGCAGTACGACAGTGGAGCCCATGATCTTGGGAGGTGGTGAGCGCTCCAACGCTGGAGGCATTTAAGAGAAAATTGGGCCGCCGTCTTGTCAGATCGGCTTTGATATGGATTCCTGCCATTGAGCAGGGGGCTGGACTCGATGGCCTTATAAGCTCCTTCCAACTCAATTATTCTATGATTCTAAAGAGGGGAGCCAGCCTCAGGTGAAAGTCACCTGGTGAAAGACAAGGGGTCTGGAGTTACTTTACAGGTAAGAACCCTAAAAGGGGTGATGGAGGAGAACGGAGGGACGGCTCAAGTCCTGGGGGCATATACGCCATTCCTCCTCTGAGCCCTCACCTTTGGTCCCCTATGGCGACTTCCTTTGAAAGAGACCAAATAAATATTCAAGGGCAAACCCCCAAGCCTGTTGTACCCCCTTCCCTTCCTCCAATAAACCCTGTTGCTGCTGAGCCAGACTGTGTGGAGTCAACAGATATGGGAATGGAGGAGGGTTCACCCAACAACAACCCTACATTGGGGGTGGGTGAGTCGTACACCATGCACGATGGCCCATCAGGAGCCCAACGAACCTCCTTTGTGACTTGCTCTGGCATGCAAAAACAGGTGCTCGTGTACACAGTCATTCAGGACGCAGCACAAAGCATGCGGGGAGCCTTGTATTTCCCTTGGTTCAGCACCAAGTGCTTCACCCAGTGGTTAATCTCACTGCTTGCATGTTGCCAAAAAAAATTAAATGCATTGTTGCAAAAGAGAACATGCATGTGCAGAATAGGTATAGTATGTAGGCATCGTATAGGTATAGTATGTGGGCATCGTTCAGTCTCGAGAGAGTAGGGTAACATGCTCTGAATACAAGGTCTTGGAACAGCATCTCATGTGGCTGAGAAGGCCAATTCGAGAGTGACCATCCCTTCCACCCTGAAGACAAATCCAATCTGTCCCCTGTCCAGCTCCCTGGCTGGTTTCGGGACTGCCTCTTTGCCTTGGCCTGCTGGACAAGGGTCTCTTCAAATTGGGAGAGGCCATGATGCACCGCCTGCCTCCAGGTTGAACGCTCAAATGTCAGGGTTTCCCATCTGTAGAGGACCATTCCTAAGGCCTTCAGATCCCGCTTGCAGATGTCCTTGTATCGCAGCTGTGGTCTACCTCTGGGGTAATTTCCCTGCACTAATTCTCTATACAGGAGATCTTTTGGAATCCAACCATCGGCCATTCTATATGTATAGATGCACATGCACAGAATATGTATAGATGCACATGCACAGAATATGTATAGATGCACATGCACATGTGTATATATGAATATGTATTGATGCGCATGTGTATAAGACCATGGATATGGCATCAGCAGGGAAGAAGGATAGTTACTGTTGATGAATGCATTCAAGGCCTCTTTTTTTCCTTGGGAGGGACTCTCTCTTTAAACTGGGTTTAGACTAGAGAGCCCTTCATACAGGGAAGATGCATTCCTGAAGTGTCAGACTCAGAACTTAGATGTAACTTGTTACTTCTTCCAACACATTACGTCAATAACAGATTTGTTTTAGCAGCAATCATTATCATCCTCATTGTCGTCATCATCAGCAGCAGCATCTTAGAACTGCAGAGCTGGAAAGGGCCCTGTGGGGTCATCAAGTCCAGCCCCTATCAAGGAGGCCCAGTGGGGAAAATCAAACTCCCAACATCTGGCTCTGCAACCAGATGCCTAAACCACTGAGCTATCCAGCAGGAAGGGAGTTACTGTAGAGTACTTTCATGTATGGTGTCATCATCCCCTGGAGACCCAATATGGAAAAGGGGCTGTTGGACTTGATTAGAATGGAGCGAAGGTTTGGGTGTTACTGTTGACCGTTTCATTGGGACCCTAGGAAACACTCGCTGAGCTCATGCTAGTAGAATCGAGCCCGTGTACAACCAAATCTGCCCTCAGTGATCAAGGGGCACCTCCAAAACTCAAAATGGCAGAGAACGTAATGTAAATCCGTAGCCGAGGAGGAGAGGAGCGTGCACCAGCTGGTGAGTGGGGGGAATCCAGCTCGGAGGGCAGGAAAGGGGAATGTGTGGCCCCCGTGGTGACACCTGTACGAACTGGCACGAACCTCTGAACCAAAGTTCGTGCCCATCTCTTCTTTCTGCATTGTTATCCCTATATGTAGTTTACTTTTTCATTTTACATTCTTAGACCCTCTTGCTGTAGTTTAGCCAAGTTAAACCCAGGATGAAGCTGGGGCCCCTTTGAAGCGTCGTCCAGAGCCAATGTTCCTCCTTTCTGTTAAGATACGGGAGTTGATCTCCTGCAAGGTGCAATTAGCCAGGGAAAATCTAAAGATTGTATGCAAGGACTTCTAAGACCATTAGATAACAATAATAACCCACACACCTTTTCATATCTTCCACCCCATTCAATACGCTACATATTTTGTTTCACCTTTCTATCTTGGGGTTCATCTATTCTCTTGATTGGAGAAGACCCTTCTGACATGATGGTTGGGGGCAGTCATATGGAAGAAGATAGAAGGGACTTGTAAGTACATGATAGGCAGATTTTTTTTCTTTCTTTCTAATCATCTTTTTCCTTCCTGTAACTTTCTATTCTTAAGCTGCCCGTATTTCTGTATTTTTGCTACGTTCTGAATAAATTAGTTTGACCACCATGTATTTTGCCGCTGATCCCACTGGGCCACAGCACTAGGGTGGCTGACCCTAACCATAGCATAATTTGCTAATCTGGTAGATTTCTTATACTACTGAGATCAGATTAGATCAAATTAAACTGGTGTATCCTTGGCTGTGATTTCCAGGGTTCATGGTTGCTTTCAAAAGCAGGGCAACCCTATTTCTTCATTCTGGCCCAGTCTCACTGCTGCCATAGCCCAAAGAAGACTCCCTGGAAAAGACCATGATGTTGGGAAAGTGTGAAGGCAAGAGGAGAAGGGGACGACAGAGGACGAGATGGATGGACAGGGTCATCGAAGCGACCAACATGATTTTGACCAAACTCCGGGAAGGCAGTGGAAGACAGGAGAGCCTGGCGTGCTCTGGTCCACGGGGCCACGAAGAGTCGGGCATGACTAAACAACTGAAACAACCCTTGACTCAGCCATGCCTAGTTTTTTCTTTTTCTGTGCCTGAGATGTCTCTTAGCATAAAATGCCTATTAGCATTTTATGCCTGAATTAGTCTTTTTAAAGGAAGGTTCCACTTATAATGATGTCAATAGTATTGAACAAATTCTTGCTGGAACTCCAAAGGGATGTATTTCAGCAATATTATTTTATAAAGTGCCTTTCAGGATAGGTAAGGGTGTAACTACATGGCAGTTTATCCCGTAGTTTGGTCCGCTCTGGCCATGGGCTGTTTCACTCCTTTTCCAGGCAGCCACATGACAATAAGTACCAGCATGAACAAGCTCGTACCCATCCTACCTGCATCTTTTTGGCTCCCTGTCAGGATTTACTCTATTTTAGATGCAGGTAGGATCACTCTGTTTCGTTTTGGTTGCAGCATGTGCAGTCACTAGAATCAAGTCAAGAAGGATGGCTTGATGCTTTCGATTTCCCATCTGCTTTTAATTTCCCACTATCATTAAGTGGCTTAAGCAGACAAATTAGCCTTTTAATGATAGTGGGAAATTAAAATCTTCCTCTGCTTCTCCATGGAGGGGGAGAAAAAGGAAGCAAAGGTTGTGGGGGAGGAGTTTAAGCCTATTACACCAGCATTGGTACACTGTACCTTTTTTGGGGTGGGTGGGAATGAAAACTTCCTCCCAGAAAGATGAGACAGGATAAATTGAAGAGGTGTATTTTTGTTTGTTTTTGTGAGGAAGAAGTAGGAAAAGCATCAAAGAGTGAGCCATCCCCTCAACCATCCGAGATAGATCAAGAGATAAAGCCTGAAAGGGAGTTAGGAGCAAGACGTAAAGAAAAGCAAATAACAGATGCGCGCGCCAAGGAAGAGAGAAAGATCCGCGAGGCTGAGATAGGAGAGTGGGAAGGCGGAGGAAAGCGCGAGGAGGAGAAACGGAAGAAACGGTCAGAGGCGGCAGTGGAGAGAGAAAAGCGAGATTGGAGCAGTAACAGGGAGAGTGTAGATGTATTTTGACAACAGAAGAAGGGAATAGATCAAAGGAGACAGAGAAAGTGACCGTGGTAAAAAAGAAAGTGACTGAAGAACCAGATGAGTAGGGGCAAGTGTTCTCAGTCCCACAGAAAAGACCGGCCGAGGGCGATATCAATGAAGAATACAGAGATCCAGCTAAAGGAAAGTTTAGACCAATAATACCCAGTCTTAGCCCTGAAGAATGGACAGTTGTGGTATATCACAGGGCTCACGGTCCAGAGAAAATGGTATATCAATTCGATCCGGAAGTAGAGAAAGAGCTGTTGAAAGAGGGGAATTGGGCCCGCCATCCCTGTTGCGGGACCCTATGTGTGGTCTGCGACGGATTCATGAGAATGCCAACCGAGAAAGAGAAAACTGCGAAAACTTACTATTAAAAGATTTACCTGTTGAGAAATCGTTAGCCTGGTTTTGGGACGATTCTCCACCCGATTTGACATTACAGAAACCAGTTGAAGTTGAAGAACGAGTCAATACAAATTATGTTTAAAAAATGCTTTATTTCATAATCCTGAAGCCTCTTTCGTCTTTCCTGAAGTAGAATATTCTAAGAATAGTGCAGAACCCCACACACACACATTGGCGCCCAACCTGGGGCTGGTTCGGAAGCACCAACCGAAATGGAAGAAAATTTAAAACAAATAATAACACGACAAGAGAAAATGATAAAATTCTTAGCAGAGCAACAAAACTTTATTTTATCGCAGTTGGCAAAAAACCGTGAAAAGAAGACGGCAGTAAACAAAGACATTTTAAAGAACCATTGGGTGGTGGGTCCAGCTCCAATTAGACTACAGAAGATGACAGCTGAAGATGATCCCGAAGCTTACTTAAATACTTTTGAAAGAGTCGCATTGGCGGCAGGGTGGCCGAAAGAACAGTGGACTCTAATTCTTACTCCCTGTCTATCTGGTAATTTGCAAGAAATAATTGACACATTATCTCCAGCAGAGGCTATGCAATATAATAAAGTGAAATCTACTATTTTACAAACATTGAATCTAACCGAAGAGGCTTATCGCAAAAAATTTAGAAATTTAAAGATGAAACCTGGTTTACATCCTCGTACTTTGGTGCAGAAAATGAAAGCGAACTTATTAAGATGGCTAAGGCCAGAAGAGAAAACCAAGGAACAAATCTTAAACCAGATGGTTATGGAGCAGCTTATCACAACGCTTAATACTAACATGAGGGCTTGGGTACAAAGAAACCACCCATGTGATTTGGAAGCAGCGATCCAATTGGTTGAAGATTTTTGTATTGCCGACGAAGGAACACGTGAAGGTAGCTGGGCAAATCAGGAGAGGTTGAAAGTGAGAGAGAAGATGGCGTCTGAAAGTAAGTGCTGCGCAACACACAGGAGGATCAGGAAAAGAAGTTAAAATGGAAGGGAATAAACCTGGCGGCAGCAAGCATAGAATTATGGAAGCCTACCACAACTGGAAGGAACAACGCGAGTTCAAGGGGACTTGTTTCCGGTGTGGAGCTGACGGTCATCAAAAGAAAAATTGCCCTGGAGTCGATTGCTCCTGGGTCAAACAATGGAGCCAGGTGACTGGGGGAAGTGTGGGTTTTAATAAAGAATGGGAAATAGAGGTGTCAGTTAATGGAGAATGGAAGAAAGCCCTGATTGACTCTGGAAGCGGTAAAACTCTTGTAAAAAGATTGAATGGGGCTGGCGCGGATGGAGAAATGAAAATAAGATGTATTCACGGAGATGTAAAAGTGTATAAAACCACATATGCGCTAGTGGAAATTAATGGGGAAAAAAGAAAAATGGAGGTTGCTGTGGTACCTGGTTTGATTAGAGAAATGTTATTGGGGAGGGATTGGTTGGGAATAGATAAATTAATAAGTGATATAAAATGTATAAAGAATGAATGTGGTAACATCGAGGTGGAAGGTGGTTTGGAAGAGGCATCCCGGGAAGTAACACGGTTTTGGCAACAAGACGATGGAATGCTGTCAAAATTCTTTGAAAGAGCCAAGAGAGAAGGAGAAGTGAAGAAGGGGGAAGTGGGATTTGAATTACAGTGGGGTCTTGACTTGAGAACTTAATCCGTAATGGAAGGCGGTTCTCAAGTCAAAAAGTTCTCAGGTCAAATCTGCATTTCCCATAGGAATGCATTGAAAACCATTTGATCCGTATCTACTCTTTTTCGTCCATAGAAACTAATGGGAAGCTGCTATTCTGCCTTTGATCACTAGAGGGGGATATTTTGTTTCTTTTTTCTTAGGTCAAGAAAGGTTCAGGAAAGTCAGGGAAAATACAGTCCAGGCAGTACAGTACCAGGCAGTCTGAAGACTGTCTCCCAATCCACTCTCTAAACGCTGGGAGGAGTGAGGAAGCAGACAGGCACCCCTTTCACTGGCCAACAGTTAACTGAAAGTTCAAATTTTGCACTTTCCCTGCCTCCCACGTGGTTTTTTTTCAGTTCTTAACTCAAATCTAAGTATGTAAGTCAAGTCAATATTTTCCTATGAGAGTGGTTCTTAAGTCAAAATGTTCTTAACTCGAGCCGTTCTTAAGTCTAGACCCCACTGTATGTGATGGTTTATTGTATAGGATGGCTATTGACGGTACTAAACAACTGGTAGTGCCTGAGAAATGGAGAGAAAAAATATTGCATCTGGCACATGATGTTCCCATGGCTGCTCACCTAGCTGTAAAGAAAATGGGTTCTAGAATTTTGCAGAGATTTTGGTGGCCCAATATATGGGCAGATATTGAAAATTATTGTAAAACATGTAAGCAGTGCCAATTAACCCAACCCAGATCTCAACCGGGAGGAGAATTAATTCCTATGCCTTTGGTTGACACTCCTTTTGAGAGAATTGGTTTAGATATTGTAGGGCCCTTAACAAAATCTGCTGGTGGACATGTGCACATTTTAGTAATAATTGATTACGCAATGAGATATCCTGAGGCAATACTTTTAAGAACAGTAACCTCAAAAGTTCTGGCTAAAGAATTAATGCAAGTTTTTTCCAGGTTGGGATTCCCTAAGGAAGTGATAACTGACCAAGGCTCAAATTTTATGAGCCAAACTTTGAAGGAAATGTGGAAATTATTAGATATAAAACCCTTACATACCACCGTCTATCACCCTCAGTGTAACGGATTAGTGGAAAGATTCAATAAGACTTTAAAGAGCATGTTGAGGAAATTGGTCATAGACAAGCCTAGTGTGTGTGTTTAGTCGTTTAGTCGTGTCCGACTCTTCGTGACCCCATGGACCAGAGCACGCCAGGCCCTCCTGTCTTCTACTGCCTCCCGGAGTTGTGTCAGGTTCATGTTGGTTGCTTCGCAGACACTGTCCAGCCATCTCATCCTCGGTCGTCCCCTTCTCCTCTTGCCATCACACCTTCCTAACATCAAGGTTTTTTCCAAGGACTCTTTTCTTCTCATGAGATGGCCAAAGTACTGGAGCCTCAGCTTCAGGATCTGTCCTTCAAGTGAGCATTCAGGGTTGATTTCCTTTAGAACTGATAGGTTTGTTCTCCTTGCAGTCCAGGGGATTCTCAAGAGCCTCCTCCAGCACCACAATTCAAAGGCATCAATTCTTCGGCGGTCTGCTTTCTTTATGGTCCAGCTCTCACTTCCATACATCACGACAGGAAAAACCATAGCTTTGACTATTCGGACTTTTGTTGGCAAGGTGATGTCTCTGCTTTTCAAGATGCTGTCAAGATTTGTCATCGCTTTCCTCCCAAGAAGAAGGCGTCTTTTAATTTCAGGGCTGCTGTCTCCATCTGCAGTGATCATGGAGCCCAGGAAGATAAAATTTGACACTGCCTCCATATCTTCCCCTTCTATTTCCCAGGAGGTGATGGGACCAGTGGCCATGATCTTAGTTTTTTTGATGTTGAGTTTCAGACCGTTTTTTGCACTCTCCTCTTTCACTCTCATTACAAGGTTCTTTAATTCCTCCTCACTTTCTGCCATCAGAGTGGTATCATCTGCATATCGGAGGTTGTTGATATTTCTTCCGGCAATCTTAATTCCGGCTTGGGTTTCTTCCAGTCCAGCCTTCCGCATGATGTATTCTGCATATAAGTTAAATAAGCTGGGGGACAATATACAGCCTTGTCGTACTCCTTTCCCAATTTTGAACCACTCAGTTGTTCCATGACCAGTTCTAACTGTTGCTTCCTGTCCCACATATAGGTTTCTCAGTAGACAGATAAGGTGGTCAGGCACTCCCATTTCTTTAAGAACTTGCCATAGTTTGCTGTGGTCCACACAGTCAAAGGCTTTCGCATAGTCAATGAAGCAGAAGTAGATATTTTTCTGGAACTCTCTGGCTTTCTCCATGATCCAGCGCAAGTTAGCAATTTGGTCTCGAGTTCCTCTGCCCCTTCGGAATCCAGCTTGTACTTCTGGGAGTTCTCGGTCCACATACTGCTGAAGCCTACCTTGTAGGATTTTGAGCATAACCTTGCTAGCGTGCGAAATGAGTGCAATTGTACGGTAAGACAAGCCTAAGCAATGGCATATGTTAATTGCACCTTTAATGTTTGCGGTTAGAGAAGTCCCACAAGCATCCACAGGTTTTACCCCTTTTGAATTGTTATATGGAAGAAATTCCAGGGGAATATTAGATTTAGTGAAAGAAAGTTGGGAGTATGGTAGAGATAAATCTCAGTTGCAAATTAAACAGATTATTGAGATGAGAGAACATTTAAATCATATATCAAAAGAAGCAAAGAAACAGTTGGGAAAAGCGCAGACTGAACAAAAACGTAGATATGACAAAAATGTTAGGAAACGGACTTTTGAAGTGGGACAAAAAGTATTGTTGTTGCTTCCCTCTGAACAATCTAAACTGTTTGCAAATTGGCAGGGGCCTTATGAAGTGATTAAGAAGTTAAGTGATGTAAATTATGAAATTGCTACCCCAGATAAGAAAAAAGGAACAGGAATTTACCACGTGGATCTATTGAAAGAATGGAAAGAGAGAGATAGTTTTGTAAGCGAAGTAGAAGAAGAGAATTTGTGACCAGATATTAAAGAGTGTATAATGCCTGAAGAAGAATTAAAACTAGAAGACGACCTTAACAATGAGGAAAGGATTAAAATTAGGGAGATTGAACGAAATTATAAAGATGTGTTTTGTAATAAGCCGGGGTCTACAAATATTGGAATGCACTGTATTAATACTATTCCTGGGAAGGTAGTGAGATCAGGAGGAAAGAATTGGCCATATCATATTAAAGAAAAGATAAATAAAGAAGTAGACGAAATGTTATCTTTAGGGGTGATAGAACCTTCTTATAGCCCGTGGAGAAGCTATCCAGTAATGGTACCTAAATCGGATGGCAGTGTCAGGTTATGTATAGATTTTAGAAGGTTGAACGAGATTTCCAAATTTGACGCTTACCCTATGCCTAAAATTGAGGATTTATTGGAAAGAATAGGCGGAGCTAGGATTCTAAGTTCTTTGGATTTGGTGAAAGGATATTGGCAAATTCCGTTAAAAGAAGAAGATAAAGAAAACCGGCTTTTGTCACCCCTAAAGGGTTATTCCAATATTTGAAAATGCCATTTGGTTTACATGGAGCGTCAGCGACATTCCAAAGGGTAATGGATAAAGTACTTGAGCCCGTAGAAAAATTTGCAGCTGCTTACATCGATGACATTTTGATTTATAGTAGAAATTTTAAAGAACATTTGGTACATTTAACAAAGGTACTGGATGAGTTAAGGAGAGCTAATCTAAAAGTAAATCCTTCTAAATGTAAAATTGCTAGAAAAAGTATAAAATATTTGGGATTTCTAATTGAAAATGGAAAGATACAACCAGTACCTGATAATGTTGACAAAATAACAAAATGGCATGTTCCAAAAAATAAAAAGGAAATACAACAGTTTTTAGGTTTGGCAGGTTACTACCGACAATTTATTCCAAATTATTCAGAAGTTACAGCACCTTTGACAGATTTAACAAAAAAGAGAAAAACTAAAGAAATAATTTGGGGCAAGAAAGAACAGCTTGCTTTTAACAAGGTAAAAGAAATCTTAAACACATTGCCTCATAGATATGCTCCTGATTTTGAATTACCATTTCTAGTTCAAACAGATGCATCAGAAAGAGGAATTGGAGCAGTCCTGTCGCAGAATAAAAATGGTAAAGAATATCCTGTCATGTATATTAGTAGAAAATTACGTGAAAGAGAAAGGAAATATTCTACAATTGAAAAGGAAGCCTTAGCTGTGAAATGGGCGATCCAATCTTTTAAATATTATTTGCTGGGCACAACATTTATTTTAATGACCGATCACGCTCCCCTGCAGTGGTTAAACAAAATTAAGGACTCTAATGCGAGATAGACCAGATGGTATCTTAGCCTACAACCTTTTTCTTTCACAGTCCAATACAGGAAGGGGAAAAATCATATTAACGCAGATTATTTTTCTCGACAGGATATCGAGGAGAACATAGATGTCGAGAGGACGGCCCACTCAAGGGAGGGGGCATGTGAGGAAGAAGTAGGAAAAGCATCAAAGAGTGAGCCGTCCCCTCAACCATCTGAGATAGATCAAGAGATAAAGCCTGAAAGGGAGTTAGGAGCAAGACGTAAAGAAAAGCAATTAACAGATGCGCGCGCCAAGGAAGAGAGAAAGATCCACGAGGCTGAAATAGGAGAGTGGGAAGGCGGGGGAAAGCGTGAGGAGGAGAAACGGAAGAAACGGTCAGAGGCGGCAGAGGAGAGAGAAAAGGGAGATTGGAGCAGTAACAGGGAGAGTGTAGACGTATTTTTGACAACAGAAGAAGGGAATAGATCAAAGGCCAGTCCCACAGAAAAGACCGGCCGAGGGCGATATCAATGAAGAATACAGAGATCCAGCTAAAGGAAAGTTTAGACCAATAATACCCAGTCTTAGCCCTGAAGAATGGACAGTTCTGGTATATCACAGGGCTCACGGTCCAGAGAAAATGGTACATCAATTCGATCCGGAAGTAGAGAAAGAGCTGTTGAAAGAGGGGGATTGGGCCCGCCATCCCTGTTGCGGGACCCTATGTGTGGTCTGCAAAGGAATCATGAGAATGCCAACCGAGAAAGAGAAAACTGCGAAAACTTACTATTAAAAGATTTACCTGTTGAGAAATCGTTAGCCTGGTTTTGGGACGATTCTCCACCCCATTTGACTTTATCGAAACCAGTTGAAGTTGAAGAACGAGTTAATACAAGTTATGTTAAAAAAATGCTTTATTTCATAATCCTGAAGCCTCTTTCGTCTTTCCTGAAGTAGAATATCCTAGGAATAGTGCAGAACCCCCCCCACACAGTTTTGTTTTATTTTATTTCTTTTGTTTTCTTTCCCTTTAAAGGGAGGCGGACCAAGTAGGGTGACTTGAGGCGTGTACGCCATGTAGATGCAAGCGTCCCACCAAATGGCATACCACATGTCTACATGATATTAAGCAACCCTATTTAGCCTGATCCTAGGAGTACGACAAGGCTGTATATTGTCTCTCTGCGTATTTAACTGATGATGATGATGATGATGATGATGATGATGATGATGATGATGATGATGATGATGATGATGATGATGATGATGATGATAGTGTTTCGCCTACAAGGGGAAGACTGATCAAGTGGCTTCTGTGTCTGCTGGGTTTCCTACTATGGATTCACAAATTCAAGGACACTGATCTCCCTCCTTAAGGCTGTTTTTCTTTTCATTAGACTTTGACTGGACAGCTCTTCAAAAAGAGGACTGTTCCTCTATAAAGGAGGCTGCATGGCCACCCTAGTGTCATGACCATCAACTTCAGCATAGAGAGTGTTGCCAGGTCAGCAGAATCCAATTCACATCATGATCGCCTTCTCCCCTTTGTTGGTAAACAAGTTCTCTTTATCCTATACTGTACTGGAGAAAGTTTTTGAGGCACTACATCCTTTTGTTTAGTGTAGTAAGTTGCAAACAGATTAGGCACACTGAATCAGAGTGAAATTGGTTAGTTAACTCCTTTGAAATTGGCTTTATTTGATCTAGAGCCCTTTGATCTCTCTTTTTTTAATGCTCCATGTTATTCATAAAGCAATCTTCCAACACCTTATTTCAAATGAATCATTTTTTTTTATTCCAACTAGTTTCTTCACTATCTAGCTTTCACATTACAGTGACTGGAAATATTACTGAATTACAATAGGACTTCATCCTAGCTCTTTTTCTAGTTCCTTTATAGCTGCCTTTCCAAGACTTTCTTCTAAAAACACTGTCCTCTAATATCTTGGATGCAAACTCCACTTAGATTGACGATTGAACTGAGATGCACATTTTCTGGGGTTTTTTCATTAACAATCCATATCACACAGTCTAGTTATGGGGAATCAACAAATTCAGTCTCTACAGGCTTGAGTTAATGATACGACCCAAGGACTCAGGAGGACGAGGGACTCGCCTGGGAGAGGAGGATCCAACTGTCGTTCATATATTCATTTCCTTCCCACTGCATTAAAACGCTGTATTAACTATTCACTTTTACTTGAAGAACCAAACTGGCCTTTGACCTCAGATATTCAAGACCTAAATCACTTCTCTTTGGAATTAGGGCCAATGAACATGCAGTGATTAGTTTATGCTAAACATCTTCCACACACATGGCAAATGCACACATTAATTTTAATGTGACAAAGGCAGAGAGGGAACATCACCAGTGAAGTTTTCAAAAGGGAGCTGGACGAGTGCTCAGCCAGCATGTTCAGGACCATTAAAAAAGTGTGTTGTTTCCAAATTAGGCCATCATGTTCCATAAGGCATGACGGGTCCAAGTGCATGTGGCCCACTGCATTCCTCTCAACCCTGGCTTTTTGATGCACCAACTTCTTTTATTCTCACTGAAGCCAGTGAACCCCAGTTATAGCACGGAATGAGTAGAGATAAGGGTCTTGGCCTTCAAGTCATACCACGTGCAAAAAAACAAGCTTCTCTCCCCCTCCAGCTCAGCTCACCATAAGATTTTTGTCCCCTTCCCTCAAGATGAAAGGAACTAAATAATTCCCTGAGATCTGAGAACGCGACTTACTTCATCTATAGGCTGGTTAACTTATGGCAAATGGCAGAATACAGATAAAATCAATTAATACATAAGATGTGTGGCATCCATTGCTTCTGATGTAGAGTTCAGCTCGTAACCCATTACTGGGGCTCTAACAAGGGCTGCTGCAAAAGGACAGTCCTGCCTATGAGCAATTGCTACTGAAGCTGCAAGAATTCCCAGCCAGCCAGCACCCCATGCATGGGCAGAAGGAAACATGAAACTCTCAGGCTTGCTATGGGACCAGTATATCTATTACATGCTCCAACCCAAGCTGTCTTTTCCATACTTCTGTCCTTTTCCCACATATGCCTGTTCCAAGTGACCCAACTTTATCCAACATGGCAGCAAAACCCTGGGTGACAAAATTACTAGTTACAACTGTAATTACTAGTTACAGGACATTCCAGAGCAATTTATGCACCCAAATGGATTTATAGGCCTCCCAATATTAGCTTTGGAAAACCCCAGTAGCCATCTCTCTGTGTGTGTGTGTGTATCTGTTTTACACTGTATAACATTAGAAGACTCATGATGGCCACTAAAGTCAACCTGCAGAATTTCTGGCAGCTAGCTTCAGAGATTACATAGTAAACACCTTTAAAGTTTCCTCTCATTTTTATTATTTACAAAAGGGAAAAGGAATAGAGCTGAATCAATTTGTGCCCTTTCTCATTTGACGAGTTTTGCATCACCTCCAGAACTGAATCTGTCTATTCTGTTTTGATCCGGACCTCCAACAAATCAGTCCATATCAGGCTGATCTAGCTAATCATATAGGATTGGCCCAACCCTAGCAAAAATTGCTGTCCTTAATGGAGTCTCTCCACCGCACCCTGCCCATCACAGTCCTTTTCATGCAGTTCCATACTCCACGATGGAGTGCATGTGGTCCTTGGGTTGCATATATTTGCACCTAGAAAAACCGCGGAAGAAGGCGGCATCCTATCATTCCAAGATCCAAGACCGTAGGCATGACGGGGGATCTTCCAGCAACCAACTTTTTTTCCTGCTTGGCTGCTTTTCCCTGCAGCCCAAGAATTAACTCTGTAGCCTATCATGCTGAAGCCAAGCACCCAATGTGTAAAAACAGCTTAACCACCAACTTTATTTATTTATTTATTAAATTTGTACCCCGCCCATCTAGACCGAAGTCTACTCTGGGCGGCTAACAATAATAGATAAAATAAAAACAATATAATAATAAAAAACAACAGTAGTAATATAGCTCAAGATGGGGGAAAAACATTAAAGTAATGACAGGAGGGAAAGCCTGCCTAAAGAGCCAGATCTTAAGCTTGCTCTTGCTCAACTTCTTAGCACCCATGACGCTCTAAAAAGCCTTCTTACCTAAAACCTACTTCATTCATGTCTGCTCACTGGCACACCTCGTGCCCTAAGCCCCAGTCACCAGTCAACCAGTTCAAGTCTTGGAAAATAAATACCTTGGTCAGAATATCACGGTTTAATTGGAAGAAATTCAGCTGCCATAAGCATCCCAGAAAAGGTAGAGGAGCCGGTCCGGGAGGGAGCTGTTTTCTTATCCCTTGCAATTTGACAAACTGGACAATCAGAAGGCCCAAAATGAAGAGAAGAAACAGGTAACTGAACGGCAGCATCTCCTCGCCGCTTCCTGGGACAGAAACACTTTGTGTTGGGGTGGTGTGAGTGGAGGGTGTTTTTTTTAACTCAACAAGCGCTCTCCCATGGGTGTGCTCATACTCAGAATTCTTTATATATATATATATTTTCCTGCCTTCCTACTTTGGTACACTCTTTCTTTCCCCTATCAAACAGCTTGAGGCATTTTTTAGATGTCAGAACTTGTTCCGCTCATGGTATCGTGGGAAAAATCAAGGGGGGGGGGAAGTAATCCCGAGATGAATAATTCATGAGGCGTCTTGCCACACTCCATTCGAAAACTGCAGCTGGCAGAGGTACATTTACATCTGCTGCCTCCCGACAGCAGATTTGCCCGCGTCATCAGGCGGCAAAATAAGTCCAACGTCCTCATGTTTAACTTATGGGCTTGCCGGTGATACTTGGAAAGGGTTGGAAAGGTTAGCACCCAGAGAAAGGTGGCTGGGGATATCAGTGAAGATGCTGCTGATGCCTCACTAGCATCAGCCAGCCCTGGCGGCCAGGGGCTTTTTGAATGATCAGCAAATGTTTCCTTATCTCACTTGCCTTCCACTCTTTAGCTAGACTTGAGAAAGAGCTGATTCGAGGACAATGGGAGATGAGAACCAGTTGAATGCTGTGAGGGGAAAAATAGGACTATAAAGTGCTGGTCACATCACAGATTATAATTCTGTCTGGATGTGCTGATTATTCAGAAATTCCCACCTGCGCTCCGTGTACCCTTTTGCATTTTAAAAAGTTTGTGCCCGGAGACCTGGCTCTGAGATTTTTCTACCTTTTGCTTTAAATGCATTGTACTCTTTTCCTTTAAGACATAATAAAGTTTCCTTCCTTTTTTGAAATAACCCAGCCTTTCCATTGCCCCTTGGTTAACATTCCAGAGATTTTCCCTGACCAAGGGAGTGGGAAAGCCAGCCAAAGGCTCAGAGTTATTTTGGGAGGGGTGTGTGTGTGTTCTTTTGTTTATCGCACCTTCCAGATCCAGGAAAAGACCTGACCAAAGAATTCTTCCCATCTCTTGGCGAAGAAGTGGCTCTGTTCAATTTGGATGAATCAAGGAGGGGGAAGTGGTGGCCACTTCTAATTTAAGGTGATGTATCAGAGCTGGATCATAAAGAAGGCTGACTGCCAAAGAATTGATGCTTTTGAACTGTGGTGCTGGAGGAGGCTCTTGAGAGTCCCCTGGACTGCAAGGAGAACAAGCCTATCCATTTTGAAGGAAATCAACCCTGAGTGCTCCCTAGAAGGACAGATCCTGAAGCTGAGGCTCCAATCCTTTGGCCATCTCGTGAGAAGAGAACTGCCAGACTTCCCCCAGCTGCCTTCTCGGTTTTATTCATGTTCCCTTCTTTTTACAATAGTTTCTGACTGCATCTCCAACATTTCAGATTTCAGAAATCTTTGAACAATCTTAGAGCTGCTGAGTTGGAAAGGACTCTATGGATCATTGAGTCCAGCCCGAGTCGAGGAGGCACCGAGGGGAAATCGAACTCCCACCCTGTGGCGCCACAGTCAGATGCCTAAACATCCCTCTTAAATATTTTTTCTCCAAAATCTCTATCCATCAGTCCTTACCCAGCTCCTCTTTAAATGGGTTCCCTTAAAGATCAGAGTACATGCCTGATTATGCTCAGATCAAATCTCTCGTTTCATAGTATCATGAATTCCAAAATGACACGACCGCTCTTCTCTGAGACTCCTGTTGCTTTGGTCTCACCCACTTGGTATAAATAAAATGTATACGCACGATGGACACCCACAGGAATGGATTAAATATAAGGCCAGGTTTCTTGAACCATTACCAAATGTAACACTTTGGCTGTTATCCAATGCCACCGTAATTTTCTTACCATGCCCATCTCTCATCACAAGGCTCTAAGGTTAAAGACATGATAGCAGTCTTCCAATATCTGAAGGGCTGCCCCAGGGAAGAGGGCATCGATTTATTCTCCATGGTGGAATTTCCTGACAGTGAGAACCATAAAGCAGTGGAACAGCTTGCCTCCCGATGGGGTGGGTGCTCAATCGCTGGAGGTTTTCAAGAGAAGATTGGACAGCCATCTGTCCTGGATGGTATGAGGTTTGAGGTGGCATGAGGTCTCCTGCCTTGGGCAGGGGGCTGGACTAGAAGACCACCCAGGTCCCTTCCAACCCTATGACGATTCTATGATTCTATGAAAATTATCTGTATTCCCTACACTAAAACATGTGATTCCTCTGTTAACTTCTTTCATTCTGTCTTTTCCTTCTTGGGATTTACTGCATCTTCAACCTCTCCCAAATCCCCTCTCTCTTCTCTCCCCCCCCAACCCCATCTCTGCTTAGACCTGGTGTCTGTTTTCCAACATCTTGAAGTATTTTTACAACAGGATTGTAAAACAAACATAGACCTAACCACTGCATGTAACTCACGAATGTGAAATGGATATTTCATCTACCTTTCATTCCATTCCATTTTGTCTCTTAAGGTCTCACAAAGTGGAGGTGTCCAGGAAAGCTTACATTTAAAATATAAGTTTTTTGTCTCTCTCTTTTATATTGTTTTGCTTGTTGCTGTTTTTTGTTTCTTTGGATTTTGCCTGATATGCTTGGTTTTTCCCCGATTCTCATGATTTGCTTTCAGGACAACAAATCTCTTCTTTTTTCTTTTTAATACTGAGAGGTGAAGGTTGTTAGCAAGGCAGGTATTTATAATGCACTAAGAGAGAGAGAGAAACTCCCTCATTAACTATCTCACCCTGCAAACCTTTCTAATGTTGCACAACTTGGAACTGACTTGAAGGCATATAACAAGAACAAACAAATATCTGTATAAATATGGTTTTAAAAATACTAAGCTACTCTGGGGCTGATCTTTCTAAAACAATTCTGTGCCCCTGGTTAAAGTTCTGTTTACTCTGTTCACTCCCCCAGTTTGAAGAAAATGAAGGGACATCTGCTCTTTTCCATTGCTGTGTTCAACGTCTGTCTCAAATTAAGATCACTGTTCCAGGGTCATGACATGTGATACCAAATATCCTCTACTCATCCCTTTCTCTTTGTGCCGGTTTTATGCTGAGAACCCCCCCCCCCCAAAAAAGCCCCTCAAGCAACAGATTATATTTTTACTAAATCAGCAGGAAAACCTCCCAAATTAAAGAGCAGTTTTTAAAAAATGGGAAGGGGAATTAACTGTGTTCATCTGTTGATGATTTCCTTTCATTTACAGAAATGGAAGAGAATCTTGTGACATCTTGAAGACCGGTTGGTTTCTGTTTGCCACTTACATCTGCTGAAAATCCTGAGTTTTTTATGGACTGTATAACCTATATCCCTTTGCCTCAGGGTAAGTCCCACTGAGATGCTTACTTTAGAGTAGGCCTTAGAGAACTGCAGTGTTCCTTGACTTCTTAAAAAGAAAAGAAAATTCTATTCCAATTTTGCCATAAAGGAGGAAAGTCTTCTGCACAGGTTTAGTTACTGTGACAGGAGGGCGGGTTTCCATCTTCCTCTTTAGCATTGCCGGATGGAATGCTTGTTGAAGGATGAAACTAAGAAAAGAGCTGGAGAGAATAAGGACGCTTTTTAGAAAAACACCAGGAAGGAGGTCATTTGAAAGAGGACGACGTGATCCACCACCATTCGTACTGGTTACCCCCAGAACTTGCAAACATTTTTTTTTTAAAACCGAGGAATGGTGGTCCAAAAAAACAATATATCCAAGCCTTGGGCATCCACGCAGTACTGTTGATGCTCCTTAAGGACCACTGATAGGATCATCTCCATGGCCATTAAGGACCAGGGATAGGACCAAAAGACCATCGTCTTCTGCATGAACATTGCATTCTGTATTTTGTTCCTCAACATAGCTGTCTATCAGTGGTGTAGTGTGGGCAGGGCCACAGGGGCAGTTGCCTTGGGCGCAGAATTCTGAGGGGTGCAAAATTTCAGCCTGGCCACAGAACCATTGCGCAAGGTGGAGCACATCGCGGGCAAAAAAAAAAAAAGGGCAGGAGTCTTGCTTCCCTTCCCGTCTTCTGGCTGCGGCAGCTGCCTCGGTTGCTCTGTTCCCTCTCTGGGCAGGTGGCCGCAGCAGGCGAGGGCCAAGTGAACCTGCTTCCATTCCCAGGGTAAATAAAGCGGGTCGGCGGGCCAAGGAGAAGGGGAGGTACAGATAAGAGGCTCCGCCAGTGCCAAGCCCCCTCCCCTGTTGCTTCCCAAGGTGACCTTGAGGGGAGGCAATACCGGCGGATGCTGGCAACCCACACGATGCCACTGCTCTCTACTAAGACTCTATGCCATGCCGCTGAAGAAGGGGGCTACAGGCTACGAAAGCTGATTCCAAAGAAAAACCTGTTCACTTTTAGAAAGCTACAAGGTTTTCTGTGTTGCAATAGAAGAATGGACGGGTGGCTTTTGTTTTGTTGGTGGGGGGGGGAATTGAGGGTCAATGTTGGTTTTTGGTGATTTTATTTATTTATTTATTTATTTATTTATTTATTTATTTATTTATTTATTTATTTATTTATTTATATTGCAGTCCCAGCATGGGACTTACTCCAACATTTGTTTGTTTGTTTGTTTGTTTGTTTTGCAGTTCCAGCGTGGGACTTGCCCTGTTTATTCTTATTTTTATTTTGGTATAGTTTTTTAAAATGCTGGGACGGATTAATCCCATTCCCCTGCATTTCAATGGGAAATGGTGCTTTGACTTACAAACGCTTTGATTTACGAACATCTTCTGAGACGGATTAAGTTCGTAAATCAAGGGGCACCACTGTATTTTCACTTGCATTTCCAGAACCAGCCACTAGACAGAGCCAGAGACCATGCTATGGATATACTTGCTAGTGAAGAATACATCGCATGGTATCTGGCGCCGTCTAGTGGCCAGTACTGATAATGCATGTGAAAATAATTTTTCTGCTTTTTTTCTTTTCCCGTGCTATGTATATAGCGCTCAATAACATCCACAGTTTCCCATATCCAAGGGGGGCTTGAAACCACTCTTCAGCATATATGGGGTTCCTACTGTACTTATAAATAGGGATGTTAAATGTCTTTATCAGTCTGGTCAGTAGAGGCAGCCACCATCATTTACCTGGTCTTGGGCCAGCTTCCCTCCAGAGTAGCATCTGCCTTATAAAACTCAGAACTGGATCGGCAGGTGAGGGAAGAATGCAAACTTTAAACCAAACTGCCTCCTGGGAGAGATCTTCCACCTCCTGCCCTTACCTGCCTTCAGGCTAACTCAAGACTCCCAGGTAAACAGAAAATGAATCCTTAATTGTTTTCAAAGAAGAGAAACCCGTGGGTCCAGTGAGATTGTGTGTTTGTATGTGTGTGTTTGTGCGTGTGTGCGTACGTGTGTGTGAGAGAGAGAGAGAAAGAGAGGGGGGCACCTTAGTAAGGAGGGAAGATTTCAACTCAGCTCTTCTTACTCGCAGAGGCCCCATCAAAACAAAAATTACAGGTATGGGGTGGAGTCCTGGGTTCATCACACTGTTAGCTATAATCCGTGCTTTTCACTAACCACAGGAGAGGGGGAGTGGAACTGCTTTCCTGTGGATACGGGGGTGTGTGTGTCCTCTTTATTGAATGAACGGAAGTGAGGTTTTATAAAACAAATCTATACTGGAATTCTGGTACCTCACTTATGAGTGGGCATTTTCCATCAAAGCTAACTTCCATACTCTAGATTCTCAAGCATTCATTGAAGTGTCTGCAGCTGTCCTCAAACGCTGAGCAATTTTCTGCCTAAATGTTGCACACGCACAAAGTAAATAGCTCTTTATGGTGTTGTAGTAGTGCATTGGACTCTAAAAATACGTCACAACCGTGGATTTATAACAGTTCTCTGTGATGTTCTATTTCTAATTTTTATCAAACACCTTGACCCAGAAATTATATATTCTGGGGCAGTGCCACCAGGAAGGTAATTATGTGCCAATTTCTTTGCTCCCCTGCAGCAATTTGGAACCAGATTTTTGTTTATGTGATTCGGTTTCAAAGGAGTATAACACTATTGATATGCCACTTTGAGGCAATGCTCTCTTTCCCTAAATTGAGATGGATTTCAAGGATTTCCTACTCCATAACTTTTTTCAGTCTTCATCTCTGACTGTAAATCCGAAGTCTCTCTCCCAGACTTCTTTGAGCCCACCAGAGTTCCTCATCAACAGGGCTTCCTCCCTGTCTAGATTATGTTTCTTCTTTAAAAAAAAAAGTTTGTTGAACCAGCTGCTAATAGCAGTGTGCTTGGTCTCATGCTGTTGAACAGAAATGTGGTTGAGTCAATGAATGGAGATTAAGTATTACCAGCTGCTGAAGTCTGCAATTCAAGCTACTGTCAAAGATCCTGGTTCAATGGCCATTTGAGAAAAAGCGGAGTGACCTTAATGGATCCATTTCCTTGAGCAGGCAATTAGGAGGAATATAATCCGATTCTACAAGAAAATAATATCTATTTTGGCTTTTAGATTAGATCTCGATGCACAGCTCTGACTCATATTTTTAGTCCGCAGAAATCCTCCTGAGTTTCCAAGTTCTAAGAGTAAAATAATCACTGCGTTCTTTCTCTCTGTTCTTTTTAAAAACACTTCGTTGTGATGCAATGTTTGGGCAGTTCGCGTCCTCGTTGAAGATGTGGTATAAACACAACTTCTGTTCTCACACCCCCAGTCCTTTCAGATGGTTTATCAACGCCTTTGAGATGTAACACCCATGAATTGGAGAGCATGCCAGTGTGACTGGATTGCTCAATCATTATTCTTTATAAGAAGTTTTGGGATGCTGGATGAAGTGGAATAGGTGTGTCGGGGTGGAGCACATACTGCCCTCATCAAAAACTGGGATCTCTTATCCAAAATCAGTCTTGATATCCTTGGAAAAGAGGATGCATTGAGGAACATTTGGAGGCAGGCGTCTGTTTCTTGTGAAATAAATGGCCTGGGGAAGCGTGGTGTGAACGACCTACAGAAGAACCCAAGCATGGGAAAGGGGTATGAAATTATGACTCAAAAAAATTAGAGTCGCCGTTCTAATCTATGGCAGGAAAAAAAAAATAACAGAAAATTGGGACCAAGGGAACATTCGCAGATATACATCCCAAGTTCATCATTGAGGGAGGGGGGGTGCAAAACTCAGATACATGACTATAGGATGGGTGCTAACTGGTCTGATAGCAGTACATCGATCAGGAGCGGAAGGAAGGAAGGAAGGAAGGAAGGAAGGAAGGAAGGAAGGAAGGAAGGAAGGAAGGAAGGAAGGAAGGAAGGAAGGAAGGAAGGAAGGAAGGAAGGAAGGAAGGAAGGAAGGAAGGAAGGAAGGAGCTGATGATGAATGAATGGAAGCAAGCAAGCTTGCACATGGGGTTGAGTAGTAGTTGATCTCACCAAGTTTCGCCTCCCAGGTCACAGTCCTTTATTTTGCCACATATTCTTGTGTTATTTTTCACTGTTCAAATAAATACTGTAGTACAAATGCTTTAAAATATTTGGATGCAAACTGAATCAGATGAATGACAGACTGATTGCAGTTTGAAAAACAATTAATTGGGACTGAACTGAAGTGGATGGCATGTATGTGCACATTCCTACAGAACTGGCAGCGTTTATTCGCAGCCAGGGAGTCGCAGGAACCAATGGAAGCATACGTTCTGTGCAATGGAACTTCTGTTTCTTGCAGTGGATCTGGAAATGGATAAGGTAATATCTACACACTTAAAAGAGCCTCATGGCACAGTGGTTAAACGGCTGTATTTCGGCCAAAACTGTGCTCACGACCTGGGGCTCAAGGTTGACTCAGCCTTCTATCCTTCTGAGGTCGGTAAAACGAGTACCCAGCTCTCTGGAGTGGAGGCAATGTGTAGCCTGCATAATTAACTTGTAAATCGCCCAGAGAGTGCTTGAAGTTAGGCGGTATATAAGCAGCACGCTTTGATTTTGCTTAAAAAAAATTAAAAGCAATTTGAACGATAAATTGCAGATTTCTTCCCAAACTGAAATTGAAAGTATAAATGTATTTTATCCAGACCCATTGCAAAAAGTTGGTTAGCTGTTGAGCAAGGTCAGTTGAAGAAGGCTTTATCATTCCATTAGATTCAAAGTTGACCTTCCCCTCGATTGATGGGTCCCTGAACACCCCCATCTGGGTTTCTGTTGCATCACTGACACTTTCATCCCCACTCGTTGCCTCCTTCCCTTCACAATACCCTCACCTTCCCCAGCAAAGACCAGTTTAAAGTCCTTCTGACTCGTTTAGCAAAGTTTCTAGCAAATATGTTCTTCTTTTCAGTTCCCCAAAGTGCCAAGTCCCCTCACTTGCCAAGAGTCCTTCGTCATGAAAACACAGGCTATGTCGATGAAACCTAACTTTTCCTTGATGACACGATCTAAGCAACCCCTTCTTGAATTCCTGTATTCTTTTCCTTTCTGGGTATGACCTCTGACAGGAAGGAATGATGGGGGGGGGGGGGAGAGAGAGAGAAACACCTACACCCTGAGTTCCTTCTGCTTCCTAACCGGAGCTTTATTATTACTTGCAACGTACTGAAGGGTGTATCTGGCCAAGGGTGTAGCATGAGTTGTCAGCACCCAAGATAAAGAGCCTCCTAGCACGTGGACCACTTTCCACAGCACCCCTCCTCCTTCCTCTGTTCCTAGTGGCAATACCCCCCCCCCAGTGTCCTTAGCCCATCCCAAATGGCTCCAGCTGTCAAGCAGCCGCCGCTGCAACCCCTCCGCCAGCCCCAGGGAGAGACGTTGGACAGAGACTACTGGCACATTCTTCTTGATGGAGCAGTCTATTCCCCTTCATGCCCGGGGGCCTCACTTGCACCCGGCTGAGAGTGGCTGGCTCGGTCTGCTTGCCAGACAGCCTCAGCAGGGATCGGGGTGGGATAGAGAGAGGACAGACAGACAGGGCCACCTAGGCCAGACCAGCGGCAAGACAGAGCACAGGGAGGAGGGCCACAAAAGGGTGGCAGTTTTGTGTCCCCTAAAAAATTTTGCACCAAGGGTAACTGTCCCTCTGGGGGCCCCCCTCATGTTACACTGCTGTATCTGGCAGAATAATTTGTTCCTACATGGATCAGGAGGAAGAATGTCACCTTACCCATGTGGATTTACAGGCAAGAGAGAGAGAGAGAGAGAGAGAGAGACAGACAGACAGACAGACAGACAGACAGACAGACAGACAGATTGATAGATTGTGTATATATCTTGATGTGCCATGTAGGATATATATAATGTATGGAGGAGAATCCTAAGTAAGAAGCCTGGAATGTGTTTCTTTTCTGCTCAACTGGCATCAAACTCAGAGAAAATTGTTGTTGTTTAGTCATTAAGTCGTGTCCAACCCTTCGTGACCCCATGGACCACAGCATGCCAGGCCCTCCTGTCTTCCACTGCCTCCTGGAGCTGGATCAAATTCATGTTGGTCGCTTCGATGACCCTGTCCAACCATCTTGTCCTCTGTCATCCCCTTCTCCTCTTGCCTTCATACTTTCCCAACATCAGGGTCTTTTTCAGGGAGTCTTCTCTTCTCATGAGATGGCCAAAGTATTAGAGCCTCAGTTTCAGGATCTGTCCTTCCAAGGTTGATTTCCTTCAAAATGGATAGGTTTGTTCTCCTTGCCGTCCAGGAGACTCTCAAGAGCCTCCTCCAGCACCACAATTCAAAAGCATCAATTCTTCGGCGGTCAGACTTCTTTATGGTCCAGCTCTCACTTCCATACATCACTACTGGAAAAACCATAGCTTTGACTATGAGGACCTTTGTTGGCAAGATGATGTCTCTGCTTTTTAAGATGCTGTCTAGGTTTGTCATTGCTTTCCTCCCAAGAAGCAAGCGTCTTTTAATTTCATGGCTGCCGTCACCATCTGCAGTGATCATGGAGCCCAGGAAAGTAAAATCTGCCACTTTTGTTTCTGTCCATGGAGTTTTCTTGGCAAAGATACTGGCGTGGCTTGCGAGTTCCTGCTCCAGGTGGATTGCATTTAGTCGGAACTCTCCACTATGACCTGTCCATCTTGGGTGTCCCTGCATGGCATAGCCCATAGCTTCTCTGAGTTACTCAAGCCCCTTTGCCACAACAAGGCAGCCATCCGTGAAGGGGCAGAGATAATTACAATAAGCTAAAAGCAATTGGTAGATGCAGTGTGTCCACTTATGCCACAGAAGAATGTGAACATCCAGGATTTTTCAAACAAGCACCCAAGCTTATACCCTCCCAGGTCCTCAGAGTATCACCAAGCAAAACCAAATCAAATCTAAACTCTTTTAGCATTCTTGCTTTTGACTTAAGAATGTGAGCCAAAAAGGACAGTTGGGTTCATCTACCAGAATCGGTTTTATATGGAAGCGTACCTAATTCCACATTTTCCTATTTACCTCAATCTTTTTATGAGATATGGTTGCAGTGGGGAGAAATAAGATAAAAATTATTAGCAACAAGCTATATAGCATACAAGAAGCTTACAAAGTTCAGTAAGACATAAGATCCCAGACTGAGAACTAATCCAGTAAAACAAAAATCAGATTCATTCTGTGCTTTTTAAAAAATATGCATGACAAACCGTCTTGTGGGTTACTCTTATCGCTTGATGTAAAAGCATCTATATACCAGTAAACTGCAAATGTTGGCAGTTGAAAGCCAGCAAATGGATAATACTGAGAAGTATCCCGTGACATTTGAAAGTTTCAATGGGATATCTGTTTCCTGAGAAAATCTACACTCCAGCTCTGTCAGGGCTCTCTCAAATTCACATTGAGAATCCTGCTCTTAATCAATTTCATCGGTGCCTTTTCGGCCACACTCCCAAGGAGAGCTACCTGGGAGTCCCATTAAAAAGGATGTGTTTCCTTTTTCTCCAACAGACATTACAAAAAGAAGAAAACTGATACGTTTTTTTTGCATCAGGGAAGTTGGTAATGTTCATAAAGGTAAAGGTTCCCCTTGACATTTAGTCCAGTCATGTCCGACTCGAGGGCGCGGTGCTCATCCCCGTCTCCAAGCTGTAGAGTCAGCGTTTGTCCAAAGACAAACTTTCCGTGGTCACGTGGCCAGCGCGACTAGACACAGAACGCCGTTACCTTCCCATCGAGGTGGTCCCTATTTATCTACTCGCATTTTTACATGCTTTTGAACTGCTGGGCTGGCAGGAGCTGGGACAAGCGACGGGAGCTCCCTCTGTTGTGTGGATTCGCTCTTACGACAGCTGATACTCTGACCTTGCAGCACAGAGGCTTCTGAGGTTTAACCCACAGCTCCACCACGTTCAGGGCCGGACTGGCCATCTGGCAATTCTGGCAAATGCCAGAAAGGCCGATGGTCAGAAGGCCGGTTCCTGCCTCAGCGCAGAGGCGCTGCATACATCCCTCTCCTTTGCCTAGCAAGCCGGCGGGGAGGGATGAGAGAGGCTGCAGCGCTGCCGTCCTCTCCGCCCGGGAGGGCTTACCTTCCCCCTGCACTTGCCCAGCGGGACGGTGGCGGTGGTGGCCGGCCGGCAGCCGAGCCAACCCCAGCCAGCCGGCCTCCCTGATCTCGCTGCCCGTCGCCTCCCTTGGAGCGCAGCCCGCTCTTGGCTCAGGGCTCGCCGGCCTCTCTGGCCCCAGGGCGGGGCCGGTCACTGCCGGGGTAAGGATCGGGGGTGGGGTGGGGGGGGGGGAAAAGGCTGCCTGTTGCCAGACACCAGCGCGATGCGGCGGTGCTGCCGGGGGGGGAGGCTCGCCTTCTCCAGGGCGGGGCGGGTAGGGCGGGTGCGGAACCAACGGAAGGCAGCCAGAAAGGCAGCTCTCGGCCGCCGCCGCCGCCTCCCCGTCGGGTCCGGGCGAGCGAGCGAGTCAGCCAGCAGCCGGCACCGGAGAGGCAAGGGCGGCCCCACCCACACGGCTCGAGCCCGACCAGCAGAAGCCGCGAGCGCCTCCGCACGCACGCACGCGCGCCCGCCCTGACCCTGCCTCCACGTGCCTGGACGCGGGGGGCTTGTTTGTGATTTCGCCCTGCGCTCCCAGAGCTTGGATACATTGTCACCCTCGCTCGTCTCTCTCTCTCTCTCTCTCTCTCTCTCTCTCTCTCTCGCCGCCCCACCTCTTTCCCGGGCGCGACCAATCGGAGGCCAGCTCCGGGCAGAAGCCGGCGCCATCCCCTTGCGGATTGGCCACCTGCAGGAGGACTGCTGGGCGGGCCTCTGTGATTCAAACGCAGATTCGGGCGGGAAGAGGTTGGCTCGACTCTCCCCCCCTCCCGCCTGCCCGGTCCGACCCCGGAGGGCGAGCAAGAGGTCGCGACCTGGGAGAAGGGGGGAGGGGGAGAGAGAGAGCCTGCAAGGCGCGGAGCAGGAGGCGGCGGCTGCTTCCGAAGGGTGGGTGCAGGGTTTGCCTTCCTGAAGACAGCCGCCCCCCCAGGTCGCTCGATCTGAGATGTGGGCTTCTTTCGAAGGCACCTCCTTCCAGGGAATGCATAAGACTGAAGAGGAAACTCACAAGTGTTGCAGCCGAGCAGTGGGGGGAGGGGTGGGGGCTCGCCTCCCACTGACATGGCATGGCGCCCCTCCTTATCTGCGATCAGCCGTCTCCGGCAGCCCTTGGCTATAAAAGGCGTCCGCCTGTGGTGGTGGTGGTGGTGGGGGCTCCCCCTGCGCATTTGCTGGCCCCTTCCAGCCAAAGCAGAAATCTCCGCGAAGGCGACACGCGCGACCCGATGGTGAGTCGCACCTTGACTTCCAAGAGCCCGATCCTCAGTGAATGCTTTGAAGAAGCAACGCCCTTTCAGCGCGCCACAATATCGTGAATGGAGCCCACAACAGGTGGGCCTGTGTCCCCACAGCCGGTGGGCCTGTGTGCTCTAAATGCCAGGGCCGATTTTTGGTCCCAGTCCGGCCCTGACCACGTTCCTCTGTGTTCATCAGTGAACACAGAGTGTTCATAGACCATGTAATAATGGAGTTGGAAGGGGCTTCTAAAGCCATTGAGTCCAACCTCTTGGTCCATGCAGGAATCCAAGTTAAGGCACATCCGATTACTGACTACAACTTTCTCTTGGATGCTTCCAGTGTTGGGGCACTTGCCAACTCCCGAGGTCATGGGTTCCCTTGTCGTACTGCTCTGACAGTTAAGAAGTTTTTTCAGATATTCAGCGGAAATCTGGCTTCCTGTAACTTGAGCCCATTACATTCCTCTACTCTGGGGTGATCGAGAACAGATCCTGCCCCACTTCTGTATGTTTCCTTTTCAATGCTGCTTAAATGCTGGGGGGGGGGGGGAGAGAGGGAGAGAGAAAAACCTCTCTTTGGGGGAAACAAGCCCATGTATTTTGGTAGCACAAACCTGATTTGGTATCCCAGAGCTGGCTAGTACAATATGTGGAATAATATCTTATGACTCTCATTTTAAAATATACGGAAAAGGAGTGTTTAGGGTTCTAAGAACTGGACTAGGCGTCCATCTGCATCATCCCAGAGTGTGCCTGCAGTTTTTGTATAACTAAGGGTGTGATCGCATGACAAAATTGTTGCCAACACACGAAGTATGGGCATTAGCAATTCATTTTACCAGCCAGCGGTGTAACTGCAGTTCAGTTCCCACTCGCTGGGAGGCTTCTCGTTTTTTGTTCTGGTGATATTTTAATATCTTAGTGGTATGGTACGATCCTGGTACAACGGTATGGTACATTTTTGAAGCAAAATCAGCAGGGAAGACGCCCGCCATTACCGTTACACAGCTGAACTTTTACATGTATTTTTTTTTCCCGCAGCCAGAATGTCGGTACGTTGGTAAAATTAGGTCAACGCTTTAAAGACGTTGGTAAGTGTTCCTGTTTTTCTTTTGAGTAAACACACACAGAACATTCCTAACCACCACTTCCTTTCACACTTAATTATACAATCCAACTTAGACTGTGGTCACACCAGGGAAATGTTATCCGGCCTGAAACTCAACATCAAAAAAACTAAGATCATGGCCACTGGTCCCACCACCTCCTAGGAAAGAGAAGGGGAAGATATGGAGGCAGTGACAGATTTTACTTTCTTGGGCTCCATGATCACTGCAGATGGAGACAGCAGCCACGAAATTAAAAGACGCTTCTTGGGAGGAAAGCGATGACAAACCTTGACAGCATCTTAAAGAGCAGAGACATCACCTTGCCGACAAAAGTCCGAATAGTCAAACCTATGGTTTTCCCTGTTGTGATGTATGGAAGTGAGAGCTGGACCATAAAGAAGCAGACCGCCGAAGAATTGATGGCTTTGAATTGTGGTGCTGGAGGAGGCTCTTGAGAATCCCCTGGACTGCAAGGAGAACAAACCTATCAGTTCTAAAGGAAATCAACCCTGAGTGTTCACTGGAAGGACAGATCCTGAAGCTGAGGCTCCAATACGTTGGCCATCTCATGAGAAGACTCCCTGGAAAAGACCCTGATGTTGGGAAAGTGTGAAGGCAGGAGGAGAAGGGGGCGACAGAGGATGAGATGGCTGGGCAGTGTCTGTGAAGCAACCAACATGAAATTGACACAACTATAGGAGGCAGTGGAAGACAGGAGGGCCTGGCGTGCTCTGGTCCATGGGGTCACGAAGAGTCGGACACGACCAAACGACTAAACAACGATGAAGTGTTCCATCACTCCACCTCCTGTCTGGAAAGTGACACAGCCCTGGGTGAAGCTCCCACATCAATTGAGTGCAACACATGGCTTCCAGAGGCGCCAGCGCAACTGAGGAAAGTCTACCCATCGAAAAACATGACCCAACATATCGATGTATCAATTAATTTTTTTAAAAAAAAATTAAAGTTAAGGGGCTACAGTAAAACAAGAAAGAAAATAAATCAGTAACACTGTGTAACCGGCCATGACCATTCAAATGGAAGAAAGTGAATCGGTAACATTGAGACACATGGGCGCATTCATCCAGGGATCTATACCACATGACCACGATGCATTGCAAGAAAAGAATGGAAAGTGTCATTAGAAGCGGATAACATTTCCCTGGTGTGACCACAGCCTAAGTTGGATTGTATAACTAAGTGTGAAAGGAAGTGGTGGTTAGGAATGTTCTGTGTGTGTTCACTTAAAAGAAAAACAGGAAAAAGACTCAATTAGTTGTTTTGATGTTTTTCTATTGATTACTGACAGAGTCTCACACATGAATGATTTGTGTGAACGAAAGAGATGCTTTGCGTTCTTTTGTGTCTCCCTCTTTCTTCTAACCTTCCTTTCACCCATTGTATGTCAAATCATCTAGTCAATTTTTCATCAAATAGCATCGTGAGGGTGTCAGCGGTAGCCAATCAGGGTGTCGAAGGGAGCAGGAATTTTGCATATGTAAAAAGGCTTGGAAACCAATGAGGACTTTTGCTCTGTCCTTCCTTTTGGCTGTGTTGGGCGTCTTGGATTGATGCCTGCCTCTGTACTTCTCATTTTGGATCCTTTCCTTTTCAGGAAAGCTCCTTTTAATTGATTTTTTTGCCTATTTCTTTTGATTACTTGTGCTTTTGCCTGGCCTACCTAGTGCTGTCTGCTGGACTCGAGAAGACATCAAGTGTTGTACAGCAGGACTCCCAAATCTGCATCTGCTTAATTCACTTATCCACAGTCTGAAAGTATTAAAAAATATTAAAAGAAAAATCCTGGAAATATATACTCATGGTTCCCTCTAGTGGCCAGTTCTGGTAAGTACTAAAGATGAAATAACCAGAACTGGCCACTAGAGGGAGTCTGAAGTCATGCTATTGTAGAGTGCTATTCAAATAACATTTGCTATAATTTGCATTTTTCAGCATCTCGGGGGTAGTGGTCTTGAAACCGATCCCCCATGGATAGAGGGGGTCCTACTATACCAGTAAAATAATTTTGTTTCTACTTCTTTCATTACTTTTCAGATGGAACTTTGGTGCACCCACGTTGTTGCAAAAGACATGGGTATAATTCATTATAAGTAGTAATGTTCCTGGTAACGGATTACATTCAAGCCCTGGCAATGATATCCATGTTCACTGAGAAAGAAGCCTCTCTGTATGTGGGATGGCAGTCACAGCACATTAACTCCTTTGCTACATTTGAAGGCAAGCTATAGATACCTGGGCAATTCACTGCCACTGGTAGTGTTGCTATATGCTACTCAGCTGATTCTGATCTATAGTGTCTCTATAAACTGGTGACCTCCAAAACAAACAAACATACCCTTCCCAAATAATAGTACAGTACTAGAAAAACAGGTTCCAGCAGATGAAGACATTGCTGTTCTTACGAAATGTGACCTCATTATCTCATTGTTTCCAAAAAGAAAGTCTTCTTATTAATGGTCCTGCTTAGTCCTTGCAGCCTCAAAATTATGGCTTCCTTCACTAAGTCAACCCATGGTGTTGATGTGCCCCCTTCCCCACCTCCTCTCACAGCCATCATCCTGGGAGATACAATGGCTTTCCTTTTTAAAAAAATTAAGAAAAGCAAGTGCCATATTGAAATGAAAATGCATCAACATCACACACACACACACACACACACACACACACACCATATATACATGTATATGTTGAGAAGGGGGTTTCTCTACCCTTCCTTTTAATGTCACAACAACCCAACTAATACATCACCACAGTTAACACTGCCCACAGTTCTATTTTGGTTCACATTGATTGCCAGACTAAATAACGAGATTTTGCATTGCACTGAATCATGCCAAAAAGAATGCATGCCCTAGTGCTATCCCAGAAAGGTGCAGAACAGCTCTTAAAGGGGAAGAGTCGATCAGTCCAAGTAGAAGAACATGTGGACGCCCTCATTTGGCTTAATCCAAACTGTGCCACCGATGATCCATATATTGATCTACAGTATATGCATAGTGGACAGATTGTCAGTCTTCCTTTTTTTCTCCTACCGCCTTCAACGTTACCCAGCCTTATTGGCTTTTCCAGCAAACCTTGCCTCTTGGCTGCCAACCAGTGGTACTAAATTAGTCATTCCTCTGGTTGTTGCTTTCGTTCATCGTTCACTTCTTGGCTATTAGCCACAGGTGGCCAGAACCGAATAATTAACTAATTCAGTGATGAATTTGGTGTCCATGTATGAACGGCAGAGCCATGTTAATTTTAAAAATAGTGCAGTCCTATTCAGTTCTGCTGAGAAGTGAGCCTTAGGCACTCAGATAGGCCTGAGTCCTACGGTCACTGAGTTCCACTCGTTTCAGGGTAAGTATATACAAAAAAAAGTATTTTTTTTTTAAATTCTGGGTTCTGCAGGTCCTCTCGTGGTAATTGAGTGCAGAAGTCTGGTGCCACTCTTAAGCGAGTCAGCGGCCTGCCTTACATAGTGTTTTTCAAAGGTCATTAAACCTGGTGAAGTTGTGAGAAAGATGTCTTTTCTTTCTCCCCCTGATGGGTTGCCGGATTTCGTCCCAAGCTGCTAAACAATTGAAAATTCAGAGTTCAGGGGAGGTGTGGCTTGGCTTAAGAGGTTAAAAAATCCAGTCTCTCATTTCAAAGAAATAAAAAAAGGGGGGTTACCTGCAAGAGACGTTATAGTATTTAAGAAGATTACAGCTTGTTGCAAACTTTAAGACTGGGAGATTATTCAGAAAAGAAGGGGAATCCGAGAGGAGAGGAGGGAGAGAATGTTTGCGCTCACTGAATTTTTAATCCTTCTGATTCTCTCTCTCTTAATTGTACAGTTTCTGAAGCTGCAATGGATGCGCCAGAAGCTCCCGCCAGGACCGACTCCTCTTCCCATCATTGGCAATCTGTGGCATCTGGGCTTTGTGGTTAAGCAAGAGTCTCTCCTCAAGGTAATTCTGGGGGGGGGCAGCACTATTGGGAGCGGTACAGCTGGCGGAAAGGCAGAGTCCTTTTTAAAAGCCATTGCTTGCATAATTGATTGCAAAACTTCTCAAAGGAATTTGGTACTCCTACGCAGAGACTCAATTTAGCGACAGGCACTCTTTGTTAATTTTCTGTTACTTAAAAAAAGAGAGAGAGAAGAAAACGCTTAAGGTTGATGAAGGGCTATCATACCCAAAAGGATGTAAACGTTTTATTCTTTATTTATTTATTTCTTACTCTATTTTTGTATTGTAATTTGTTTGGAAGACTTATGTAATATTCTTGTGTTATTTTATTGCTCTTTATGTTATATTGGAAGCCGCCTAGAGTGGTCGTATAGACCAGATGGGCGGAATACAAATCAAATCAAATCAAATCAAATAAATAAATAAATAAACAAACAAACATTATCCCAAATATTAGTACTGGAAAAACAGGTTCCAGCAGATGAAGACATTGCTGTTCTTATGAAATGTGACCTCATTATCCCATTGTTTCCAGTAGCTTTTATTCTTTACCAGGCTCTGATTGAGGGAGATATCAAAAATTATTTGAAAATGATAATTGTGTTGCATGTGGACAGAGCTTGGAAGGGGCTCCTTTTTTAACAACATACATTCCTTTTTTTTTTTTTTTTTTTTTTGGGGATGCTGGGAGTTGTGATCCAAAAATGTAACTGGTTGAAGTGTGGTGGATAAACTGGTAGGCTCAAAGGTTTTATTCTACTCTGTAGATTTCCATGCAAGCTTGAACACGTGCAGTGTTTGTTAAAGTTTAATTAGGCATCCTTCAGTCTCGAAAGACTATGGTGACGTGCTCTGTGTGAAGGACTTGGGACAGCGTCTAGTGTGGCTGAGGAGGCCAATTCGAGAGTGACAATCTCTTCCACACTGAAGACAAATCCAATCTGCCCCCTGTCCAGCTCCCTGATTTTGCTGCTTTTCTGACTTCCTCTTTGCCTCGGCCTGCTGGACAAGGGTCTCTTCAAATTGGGAGAGCCCGCGATGCACTGCCTGCCTCCAGGCTGAACGCTCAGATATCAGGGTTTCCCATCTGTTGAGGTCTATTCCTAAGGCCTTCAGGTCCCGCTTGCAGATATTGTTTGTTAAAGTACTGTTGTTCATTATCATGGCATCAGATGAGTTGTATTGCACTAGGCACCAGTTGTGGTGTAATGGAGAGAGTGATGGACTCAGACAAAGGAGACTAAGGTTCAAAGGTGTGATCCGCCATGGAAGCGCACTGGATGGAACTGGCAAAGTTGTTCCTTAAAAAACTCGCTTCCTTTGAAAGCCCTGTTAGAGTCACTATGTGGTTTGAATGCCCATCACACACAAAGTCTGTTTTAAATCAAAGAGCACAGCTCATCCCTTTCTTGGGGCAACAGCGATTGCTAAATGGCAAACGTCACAGGAAATCCAATAGATGCAAACTCTAAAATGTTTCATCTACTAAAGAGGTAAACCATCTGACATTAAAAGCGCTAGGGAGCTGGCGTAGCGAAGGTGTGAACGCTCTACGAAGAAGAGGGTGAGGCCAAATCGTTGGATAAACCCGATGGAGACTAGGTCCTAAAACGACTTAAATTGCTATCTTCAAGGAAAAGTCTGCATGTTGTTTCATTTTTGCGTGCTGTTTCCCCTGACAACCTCAGATTTTTGCGCACCTGTCCCCTGTTGTGTGCTTTTCTGCATTCTCTATTCCGTATTGTACAGAACCACCCCCACCGCATGAATGATGGATGAACATTTTTTTGTTGTTGTTGTTTAAAGAGAACTGCCTCAAATTCAGCTCATTGAGTGGTTAAACTGCAGTACTGCAGTGAAGACTCTGCTCACAACCTGAGTTTAATCCCAGGGTCAGGTAGCTTGCTTGAGGTTGACTCAACCTTCCATCCTTCCGAGGTCAGTAAACTGAGTATGCAGCTTTGGCGGGGGTGGGGGAGTGCAGAACTAAATTGTAAACCACCCAGAGAGAGTTTTAAGCACTATGGGGTAGCATATAAGTAGGGCACTTTGCTTTTTGCTCTGTTTTATTCATAAAATAAGGATAAAATAATTTTTAAGGATCTGAATGGAAGAACACCAAATTAATGGGCTCCCCCTTCCAAGCCGAGGGTTTAACTGTTGAGAAGTCTGGAATTGAACCACAGTTTTGTGGTACTAAAATATGGTTTCCGTTTCTTTTATCTTTTACGTGACAGGCAGTACAATACGATTCTTGCCATGGCGCAGTATAGATCATGGAGAACTTGGTACGATTTGGTCTTGATAAGAATGTGTCTCCATAAAAAGAGTAAAAAGCAGTGGGGGGGAGTTGAATATGGGAGAATGCAATAACTGCAGAGTCATCTATTGCTACCAAAATTTTATTTATTTTATTTAAAATATTTTTAGCCTGCCTTTCTCCTTGAAAAGGACCCAAGGTGGCTTACAATATTGAAAGACAATATTTAAAGTTGAGAAGAATTATACAGTGACTGTTAACATCAATGAGAGACAATATTTAAACCAAAGAGCAATGAGTTCAAAAGAGGCAGTTTGCACCATTAAAAGGCAACATGAAAACTAAGAACAATAAGTATGCAAATATTAAAAAAGGAAAAACAAATATCACTCTGAGAAATGAAAAACATAAGTAGTACTAAAAATCCAGTCCAGGCAGTCATGCATAATAATAATCCATCTGAAAATCACACACAGAGATCGCTAGTTACTGAGGGAAGGCTTGTCTGAAGAGAAAGGTCTACTCTGTCACAAGAGGGCTGAAGTGTGTCCTAAGCCGAACCACTGAATCCAGATGTGAGGCAGAAGCTGCTCTCTTTCACATCCCTGATGTTCATTGCTGATACCACATTTAAGGGGAGGGTTTCCTGGTTCAAAATTTCCAGAACCCAAACTGTGATCCTTTAATCTCATAACTATTGTTGTCATCTTTTTTTTTTTAAAAAAAACTGTTTTAAAATGTCATTTTCTGTTCCTGGAATCTACTGATTTTGCAATAAAACAGGAAATAGGGGGACCCAACCTCACCATCAGCCCAAAACGTCTAAAATGAAACTGGAAATAGATTTCAAACCGTTCTCTGTTTGCCATTTTTTGTCCTGTTTGTTCCTTTTCAGGACTTGGGACAGCATTCTAGAATAATCCCACTTAAAAGAAAAATGCCCTCAAGATTTGGGTTTCAACTTACTTTTGCAGATGCAACTGAATGGTTTTCCTAATCGACATTTATCCACTTTCTAGTTGAAAGACACCTACGGGAACATTTTCACCATGTGGATGGGGCAGACACCTGTGGTCGTGCTTAATGGATATGAAGCAGTCAAAGAGGGCCTTGTCACATACTCAGAAGAGACCTCAGGAAGAGCCAAGTCTCCCTTGGTGACAGATCTAATGGGTGAAAAAGGTAAATGCTGATATCATTCTGAGGTGTGACACTAAAATCACTCTCTAGCACCCCTTTTCTGAACAGCTTTGATGCCTTGGTTTATTTAGCTTTGTTGTTGTTTAGTCGTTAAGTCATGTCCTGCTCTTTATGACCCCATGGACCAGAGCACGCCAGGCCCTCCTCTCTTCCACAGCTTCATGGAGTTGGGTCAAATTCATGTTGGTTGCTTCGATGACACTGTCCAACCATCTCGTCCTCTGTCGTCCCAATCTCCTCTTGCCCTCACACTTTCCAAACATCAGGGTCTTTTCCAGGGAGTCTTCTCTTCTTATGAGATGGCCAAAGGATCTGTCCTTCCAGTGAGCACTCAGGGTTGATTTCCTTCAGAACGGATAGGTTTGTTCTCCTTGCAGTCCAGGGGACTCTCAAGAGCCTCCTCCAGCACCGCAATTCAAAAGCATCAATTCTTCGGCGGTCAGCCTTCTTTCTGGTCCAGCTCTCACTTCCATACATCACTACTGGAAAAACCATAGCTTTGACTATGCAGACATTTGTCGGCAAGGTGATGTCTCTGCTTTTTAAGATGCTATCTAGGTTTGTCATCATATTTAGCTTTGGCTCCATAGATTTTCAAGGCAGACACTCAACAAGAGTATCAACATCCTTGGACGGGAACTCACAGAAGGGGATGTTCTGCCTCCAGAAACTCCACCTATCCAGTGAGACCCAAGTCTGGCCATTGCCATGACTTACAGGTAGAAGTTACTGACATGGACTGTGACTCCCAAAATCTCCTAGGTAGCATCAAGGCTGATATTCTGTGAAGTGTAATCTAAAAAAAAATAACTTTTCCAAGTTTGCACATCATTGGATCTCTTTTTTATTATCTAAGAGCTTAGGGATACAGGCTTTTAGTTCATAAAAGGCCAAGAGATGGCTTGTATTTCTCTAAAACAATATAATTAGCTGGCACTGGTAGGTGACATCCAATTAGAGATGGTCACAAATTGCTTCTTGTTGAGTTGTCTAACGTTGTCAGTGTGGCACCACACATGCTACATTTACCCTGCCCTTACCCCCTGGCCAGCTCACTCACTCACTACTCAGCGTGTGCTGCTCTTTGTTTGGTCTTCCAGTCCTAGCAGGAGCCCGGACTTCCCTTCTCCGCCTCCTCCAGCAGCTGCCCACTCAAGGGCTGTGCTGCCGGAATCCTTTCCCCACTTCCTTGACTGAGTGGGCAGCTGCTGGAGGAGGCGGAGAAGGGAAGTCCGGGCTCCTGCCAGGACTGGAAGATCACGTCAGCGTGTGAAGATATTGATTGCGATATGAAAATATCGACTGACATAAAGCAAGGTTTCTCTTTGTACCACAGGCATTTTTGTTACAAGTGGCCATACCTGGAAGCAACAGAAACGCTTTGTCATGACAACCTTGAGAAATCTTGGGGTAGGAAAGAAAGACTTGGAAAACCGGGTACAAATGGAAGCTCACAAACTGCTGAAGCTGATAGCAAGCAAACAAGGTACACAGCCCAACAAACAGCTTTGTTTGTTTGCTTTTTGGGTTTTTTTTGTTTGTTTATTTACTTAGTGGCTGAAATTCAGGAATAAGTCACAGTTTGAATCTTCCCATCTGAATCAATGTAAAAAGTAGAAGAGCTGAATCAGCAAATCCCTACTGATTCAGGGGGGCTCCTGAACTTTAGCCACTATATTTCCAGACTTTCTTTCCACTAAATAGCTGAGCAGGTTGGACAGGTCAGTGCTTTAGGTCTCTCCAGCTGTGGAGCCAGAGGTTGGGAGTTTGATTCCCCCACTGTGTGCCTCCTGCGAGTAGAGCCAGCCTGGGTGTCCTTGGGCAAGCTGCACAGTCCCAGGGTGCCCCCTGGAGGAAGGGAATAGGAAACCACTTCTGTTTATTCTTTACCTGGAAAACCCTGAATAAAAGGGATTATTTGTTTGCTTGTCTGCCTGCCTGCCTGCCTATCTACTTGCTTACTTACTTACTGGTACTTACTTACAGTACTAGCACATCATCATGATCATCATCATCATCATCAACAACAACAATAATGATGATGATGATGATCATGATCATGATCATGATGTGCTAGTAAGTACCCTGTTTCCCCGAAAATAAAGGACTTCTGAATTAGTGACTATATGAGGCTCCAAATTACACTAATGTACTTCAGCAGGCATAAAATTTGATTGATTGATTGATTGATTGATTGATTGATTGATTGATTGATTGATTGATTGATTGATTGATTGATTGATTGATTGGACTTCTAGACTGCCCATCTGACCCATGGTCACTCTGCGTGGTGTACAACAATAAAAGAGACCATATAAAAAAGAAAAGCATAAAGACATCATAAAGCTAAAACATAGTAAAGCTAAAATTAGTAAAACTGAACATGCCCTTAGATTTTGGTCAGTACAATTTTTTTTCTTTCTTGTTATCTGTAAACTCTTCTTTCTGTTGTTGTTTAATGCAACATGCATAGGCACATCTAGTATTTTCTTGCATCTACAGGATCCTCCTTTGAACCCAAGATTCCCATCGTCCGTACTGTGGGTAACGTCATATGTTCTTTTGTGTTTGGTGACCCCTTTCCTCAGGACGATGACTCTTTCAACAAACTGATAAAAGCCGTCTATCTCCTTCTCTTTGTGCCTTTTACTTTCTGGGGCAGGGTGAGCTCCCTTCTGTTGTCATTACTTTAAATGTTTTTCTGATATCATTCATAAATTTAGACCAACGGTGCTGGAAACAAGTTACCTTTTTTCTTGGTTTAACCTATGTTGATTTCAATGGTCACAATTTCCTTACTTTTAGTAATACAGTTAACATCATGTTTTTGGTTTTAATCAAAAGCTTTTTCTCATTTGGAAATTCCTCTGCATTTTGAAATGTAGGAACAGATAGACATAAAATACTAGGGAATGAAATTCTGCCCTACTAAATAAATTTTACTCAAAATTGGAAAGCTGGGATTATTTGCAAAGGCCTTCCCTAAGCACAACCATTTACATCCAGAGGTAATCTGGTAATAAATCTCTTCATAGGGGAGGGTTCACGTATTTCATCTTCCTTTCTCCCTTTGTGTCAGAGGTTGAATTTGCTACAAATTTCCGCAAATACTAAACACAATTTTCAAACATCTAATAACATTCCTGAAATTAAAGTATCCTAAGAAACTGAAGCCAGTAGTTTTCAGTTTTGTGACTTTTGCATGGAGAGGTTTTTAATTTTTTAAGAAATTGGTTTCTATGAAGAAATTTCTGAGATGCGATTTCTATACATTCCCAATCACTGTATTTTTCAGTAATCCTTTCCATGGTAAATCTATATTAAAGTGACAAATTTACAGGATAAAATGAAAGCATCATTTCTAAGCACTGGCCTAAATAGACGAATATTGTGAGCTAGGATAAGACTGCTTTTTATTTAATATTTTCAATTGCCTTTTTTGGAAGATAAATCTACAACCCATCTAGACATGTCACATTGTTCTGAAAAACGGTGAGCTATCGGCTCCATCTTATTAATGTTTCCTCCACATGTCAGTCAAGCTTTCTTGAAGGATCATTGGAGGACATTTTCCCTCCCTTCCGTTTCATTTCTCACCCACAGTTGTACGATGCTTGCCCGACTGTTATGAGTCACATGAAAGGACTTTATCGGGAGGTCTTCAAGAGCAATGCCTTCATTCACAACCTAGTGAGAGAGAAAATGCAAAGCCACAAGGAAAGATGGAGAAGAGGCCAGGAAAATCATGATCTCATTGATTTCTATCTTGACCAAATTGCCAAGGTAACGGAATGATTTCCCCCTAGTTTTCTTGTCATTATCCACTGAGGCACAACTTACACCATAGCAAATTTGTCCGTTCTTAAAATGTCATAATCCTCCTAATCCATTCTGGGTTTCAGTCGGATGTTCACAAGAGCTATCTAGGTGTCGAACCCCAGCCAGCATGAGCTGTTCTGGAAACTGTCGTTCAAAAAATAATTTCTCCAACTTCTGAGTGTGACAAAGAAAAAGACTGCAGGAACTGACTTTTGTCTATTATGAAATAAATATTTGTTCCCATGAGCTTCACAGCTGTTTTTAGCAACTTTTTAAAATGACATGTGATTAAACATTTTAAGCCTAAAATCCTTTGGAGTACCTTTTATTATTATTTTTTAATTAAAATTAAACTGATTTTCTGGTGTTTCTTAACGCATTTGACCTGCAGAGCAAAGATGATCCATCATCCACATTCAATGAAGAAAACTTGGTTCAAACAGCTGTTGACCTTTTAATTGGAGGGATAGAGACTGTAGCCAACACCCTGTGCTGGGGGCTGTGCTATCTGCTAAAATATCCAGATGTTCAAGGTGGGTACCAGCTGGTAGGAAATGTGTGTTCTTTAGAAAATAAAGAAGAAAAAGTTGCACACTGGCCTGATCCAAATATTTTAGTCATGCCAGATCAAAAATGCCTCTTTTTGATGGAGTTACCATCTTGGTAGATCAGAGGTATGCCGCAGATGTAATGTATCTTGAGAGAGGGCCTTCTCAGTGGCTGTCCTAGGCTTTAGAATCCACTGTCCGAGAAGCCATGTTGGCCCCCTCCTTCTTGATCTTCCATTGTTAGGCAAATACTTTCCTTTTCAGGCAAGCTTTTAAGCAATAATTTGGGGGGGGGGGAATCCCAAGAATGCTATAATTATTAAAATTAAAGAGTTTAAAGTGGTTTTTAAACGTTTTTTAAATTGTTTTTTATCTTCGTTTTAATAACATAGGTTAAACTGCTTTTAATAAAGGTTTCACAGCATTTTAAAACTGGATTATTAAATAGTATTAATTGTGAGCCACTTGGGATCCCCTATGAGGGGAAAGGTGGCAGATAGATAGATAGATAGATAGATAGATAGATAGATAGATAGATAGATAGATAGATAGATAGATAGATAGATAGATAGATAGATAGGTAGGTAGGTAGGTAGGTAGGTAGGTAGGTAGGTAGGTAGGTAGGTAGGTAGGTAGGTAGGTAGGTAGGTAGGTAGGTAGGTAGGTAGGTAGGTAGGTAGGTAGGTAGGTAGGTAGGTAGGTAGGTAGGTAGGTAGGTAGGTAGGTAGGTAGGGAGAGAGAGAGAGAGAGAGAGAGAGAGAGAGAGAGGGAGGGAGGGAGGGAGGGAGGGAAGGAAGGAAGGAAGGAAGGAAGGAAGGAAGGAAGGAAGGAAGGAAGGAAGGAAGGAAGGAAGGAAGGAAGGAAGGAAGGAAGGAAGGAAGGAAGGAAGGAAGGAAGGAAGGAAGGAAGGAAGGAAGGATTCAGCTATTAAGCCAAGCTAGTTGAATGTAGACTAGACTCTGCTACTGAGGGCTGAAGAAGGAAACGGGGCCCACACACACAATTAGAAAAGGGGGAAAGAACAACTTCTGTTTATATTAAATCAAGACAATTATTTATCTCTAGAAAAGATCCAGAATGAAATAGATGCTGTTATGGGACGCTCTCAAATCATCACTTATGAGGACCGGGTCAAACTACCATACACCAATGCTGTGCTTCATGAGACGTTGCGCTTTTCGTCCGTGACAGGCATCGCAACCATGCGGTGCTGCTTGAAGAATATGACTCTGCTGGGATTTCCTATTGCTAAGGTATCAGACCACTCCCTGTCCTAAACAAGGGTATTAGCACCATGATAAGAGCTGGAATAGCACCAATCGGGAGCTGGGATTCCTTGCAAAATATGGGCATGTCATCCTCATACTCACAACATTATAAAACATAATGATCAAGTCAGTTCTGACTCATGGTGGCCCTTTCAGGGTTTCCTAGCCATAGAAGACACAGAAGTGGTTGACCATTCCCTTCTTCTGGGCACACCTGGGATGGTGCAGCTGGCCCAAGGCCACCCAGGCTGGCTCTTTCTCCCTAGAAGCCCAGTGGGGAATTGAACTCTCTACCTCTTGCCTCCACAGCTGGATAGATACCTAAACCACTGCGCTATCCAGCCAGCTCATAACATGGTAGCCTTAAACTAAAGACCTGTTTGGCCGATCGTTCTGTTTTCCCCAGCCTTATATTTTACTTAGAGATGAAAAATGTATGGAAATCTTGAAGGGGGGCTATTTTGTCCCAGCTTTAGAAGGAGAAGAGGCCTTTTCGCAATTGACCACATGCCTAAAAGCTGGGTGGCTGTGTTCTCCCCCGATTCTCTTCCAGTTATTATATTGTTTATTTTTAATATTGTAGGCTGTCCTGGGTTCTCGTGAGGAGAAAGGTGAAGTATACATGTTTTACATGAATAATAGAGTAATGATGTCGTGAGAAACTGAAATATATGCAGTCTTTGTTTTCTTGTCAAACTTAACTCTCTGTTTTAGCGAGATAAAGTGCTTAAATCAGAACTTAGCATGTGGAATATGGTACCATTTGGCCTGTGTGTGAAATTAAAAGCCTTTGTTTTACACAAGCAAACCTGCATCATGCACTAAAGGGACAGCTGTGCCCAAAATTTTGAAATCCAGAAGCAATCCCCCACCCCACTCGTGGTCCTCTTATGAGCTTATCAGCAATCTCTAGGTGCAGAAATACATCCTCAATTTGACTGTTGCTTATTTTTCTCTAAAGGTAAAGGTTCCCCTTGACAATTTTTGTCCAGTTGTGTTCGACTCTAGGGGGCGGTGCTCATCCCCGTTTCCAAGCCATAGAGCCAGCGTTTTGTCTGAAGACAATCCTCCGTGGTCACGTGGCCAGTGCGACTTAGACACGGAACGCTGTTACCTTCCCACCGAGGTGGTCCCTATTTATCTACTTGCCTTTTTACATGCTTTTGAACTGCTAGATTGGCAGGAGCTGGGACATGCAAAGGGAGCTCACTCCGTCACGTGGATTCGATCTTACGACTGCTGGTCTTCTGACCCTGCAACACACAAAGGCTTCTGCGGTTTAGCCTGCAGCGCCACCACATCCCTATTTTTCTCTAGCTCTATAGATTTTCTCTCACATACAAAGCTTTATATACACAGTTCTGGGTGTTTTGAGTGAGTAAAACCTTAGCCACTGCCTTCATGTTTTATGCGGTCCATTCCAGGGGGTGCCCTTTTTTGCCCTCCCAGACTTGCATTGCTTGAGAGACCGGTCTTTTGAAACCTTTGTATGCCAGATCCTGCAACAGGCCCTGCCGACGGGCTCAAGCTTCCAAGATTGCGTTTACCTTCCAAAAAGGATACTTCTTTGTGTTATTTATTTCTTTTCCCCCTAAATTTCTCTCTGTTTCTCTTTTTTTGAGGGGTAGTATTCACATGTCTGTCAGCAAACAAGTTCTTCAGGAAAGCTAACCATGCCAGAACGTTCTCTTATGCATTATAGCCACCAAAAGATAATGTTTTTATTCAACTGGCTAGCCACCTTGAAGAGCTGTGTAAAAAAAACCATACAAGCAAGTGACGAAGTTCACTCCCTTCCTGTTTGGGTTTCCCTGGGTGAATATGCTTTAACGGATCACATAGGAGTCAGCAGAGAGTGTGAAGGACATTGCCAGTTAGCACCTTGTTAATTAAGGTGGCTGTACTGCAGCCATCCAAATTTGCAGGAGGCAGAGTTACTGTAGAGCGGGTGGTTCCCAGCCTTGGGTCTCCAGACATTTTTTGGACTGCAACTCCCAGAAGCCCTTGCCTGAACAGCTAATGGTGAAGGCTTCTGGGAGTTGTAGTCCAAGAACATTGGGAACTGACACCCCCCAAGTGCTCTTTTGCTTCCTCTCACCCTATTTAAACTAGGAAGCTGGGAGAGTCAGTTTCTGGTCACCTGTTGCATTGGCTCACCGTCTGAATCGATGAGAATGCGTTTGATGGGTGGAAAAAATAAGACGTCCCAGAGGTGGAAGTATGGATTGGGGGCGGAATGAAAAATAAGGTGAAACTGTAACATTTCAGTCCCAGAGCATTCTGCGCATCAGTGTATTAACATAGTCTCACCCTCTGTTAACTTTTTCCCCTCCACATTTTCTTCCCCCTTCCAGGGAACTTTCATATTACCCAACAAGCACTCTGTGCTATATGACCCAGACTGCTGGGAAACTCCTTGGAAGTTCAACCCTGGACACTTCCTTGATTCAGAGGGGAACTTTGTGAACAACGATGCATTCATTCCTTATGCAATAGGTAATTCATTAACCGACGCCACCTCTCTCCCCAGAGTGCAAGCACTGAACAGCGTTACATCTCGTGACATTACCTGGGAATGTGCAGTTGTTACCGACGGAAGCAGCTTTCCCTTGAGGTGACCTCAGAAGCATTTTCCTTTCGATACAGTCAACCGCTGATAAGAAAGGATTTGGGTTTTTATTTTTAAATTCGTCAAAATGGCCAAAGAAACTGTGACTCCCTCATATTGCCGCTCACAGCTTCTGGAAAGCTCGCATGGAGACAGTCAGAGTTCAGAGATGTTCCTTTTGGGACTACAGTTTGCACAATCCTCCATCCAAGATAGCGAGATAGCTTTGAAAAATGAACTTCTTCCAGCTTTGGATTGCCCTTCTTCTGACAGACAATCCTCAGCTTAGCACTTGATCATGTTTGGTACCTTGTTGCCACAGATGCGGTTGACAGTGGTCTGGAAAGCAGTTATTTTTAAAAATTATTTGGTTTTATTTTATTTTATTGGAAAGAGAGTTTAAAATTTGATACGGGCGGAGGATACCTCTCAATGCTGTCACAGATTTTTTTTTATTTTATATTTTTGCCTCACACCACTGCTGATCCCACACAGAAGAAAAGTGTATGACCAGAAATCACTACCACAAATGTATTGTCTTCACCACCTTCAGCTCTGAAAAAGGGATCCATTTCAGAGATCTCAGCCTTGATCCAATAATCCATGGACCAGGAAATGAGCTTTCTTCTTGAGTGGACCCCTTTCTCACCTACCTTCTTTCCCACACGACGACCACTCTGGACCCCCCAATTTCTGCTTCAATAAGCAGGCTTGCCAAACCAGTTTCTAATAATATTTCGACCAGGAAACTGTCTCTCATACTGGTCACAAACTAGGATATCAAGCTAGGATCCCCTTGTAACCTATGAACCTGTACAAAGACTGTACGTTGATTCAGGTTCAATAGCAAGCCAGAATCACATGTCTATTCACACACTTGTTCCTCCCTTCACACACCCCATTTCGGGTTATTGCTTCCCACACAGACCCTCTTTTATCATTTTATCTGGATCGCTGTTTGCACATGCTCTCCGAAGTGAGCCAGACTGAATCTGGACTCCAGAACTATGGTTTCCAGAAGCAATAAGCAAATCTGTCTATTTCAGTTTCTTAGTCCTCCCTCACCCCCACCCCATACCATCCCTGCATTTATTCAGTTTGGCTGGAAGGCTCAGAATTTTTCAGTTTTAAAAGTAGGGTTCTTCCCAAAATTTCAAAAACTTTTTTTCCTAAAAGAAAAAAAATCTGGATAAAAATTTGTATGCATTTTTGTGCATTTTTCCTAATCTATGCATTTTGCATATTATACATGTTTGGAAGCAATTTCCTTCTTCAGCCTTATTTGCAGAGTATATCTGTTCACGCTTTGGGTGATCCGGTTTCATTGGCCACAGGTGGCTGCGGTTAAGTGGATCAGCGGACACTGATTCTGCAGATGGGGGGGGGAGAAAAAAACCAAAGCTAAATTATGAAAATATTGAGGCAACTGAAAGGCTAAGCAATTTAGTTTTTTCATTTGGTTGGTTGGTTGGTTGGTTGGTTTTTGTTATAGATGCAGAAACAAAGCAACATGGGTACACTTGTAAAAACTGCTCCAGGGTTTGCATGTACTTTTAAAGTTGCATGTGAACTTTCAGGCATAGCCGAGTTTAGATTTGCATGTGAGTCCACAATTGTGAAATTGAATCAATCTGTCTCCAGTTGTCGGTGTCCACAGTAGGAAAAACATACTTGTGGGTTTTTCAAGGATACTTGTGAATGAAAACCCTGACTGTCTACATGTATAGCTTTGTGCCCCTCCAGTAGCCAATGGTCACTGTTTTAAGGGAGAAAAGAGATAGCAGAATACAAAATGTTTAAGAGGAAGGATATAAGAATATACCTGCTCTAACATAGGCCGACTTAGTAAAGAATGATCTTACAGTGTCACAGTAAGATTTAGCTTGGAAATGGGTTCTTTATGCTGCCCTCTTTTTTAAAAAAGGTTTAGTAGAAAGAGCTTTGTAGAATTCCCCCCCCCCATGTTATTTTATTTTACCGTTTAGAATTATATAATTTCTCAGTGTTAAGAAATAGATTTTCTTCCACAAACCTGATGAGATTTAATCTGAAGAAAAGCTTTGCTTCAGAACATCCCCTCCATTGAGATGCTCTTAAAGTAAAGTAAAATTCATTACAGAGTACATTTTACTTCATCATAGAATCAGTTTTTGTTGTTGTTTAGTCGTTAAGTCGTGTCCGACTCTTCGTGACCCCATGGACCAGAGCACGCCAGGCCCTCCTGTCTTCCACTGCCTCCCGGAGTTGTGTCAATTTCATGTTGGTCACTTCGGTGACTCTGTCCAACCATCTCATCCTTTGTCGTTCCCTTCTCCTCTTGCCTTCACACTTTCCTAACATCAAGGTCTTTTCCAGGGAGTCTTCTCTTCTCATGAGATGGCGAAAGTATTGGAGCCTCAGCTTCAGGATCTGTCCTTCCAGTGAGCACTCAGGGTTGATTTCCTTCAGAACGGATAGGTTTGTTCTCCATGCAGTCCAGGGGACTCTCAAGAGCCTCCTCCAGCACCACAATTCAAAACACCCCCTTTCTTTGGTAGAAGCAACTAAAGCGACAGCTGGACCAGCTGGCTGTGAGAATATGAGGGAAATTAACAACTAAGATCTAAATCCCTTAAATCACAAAGGGCTTAGTCCTCTTGCAATAAACAATAACTTTGCCCAAGGCAAAGTTAATCATGAGGAGACCATCAGGAAGAGGGTGGTGATTAAATGTTTCCTCCTTCAAATAAAACTTACAGATCTTACAGGAAATCTTATTGAAGTAAATACCAAGTTTAGCAGCTAGCTACCTGCTAAACAACAAACCATAACAACTAAAAAACAAAATCTGCAAGAGCGACAGGGTGCCATTGGAATGCACTCCTCCTGTTTTAAATCCTCAGGTAACTCAAAAATAATTCTGTCCTCCTGCAGGTCGCCGCGCTTGCTTGGGGGAGCCATTAGCTCAAACTGAGCTCTTCGTTTTCTTTGCTAATTTGCTTCATGCCTTCAAGTTCCAGCTGCCCGATGGAATAAAGGATGTCAGCCTCGAAAGCATCGTGGGAGGTACACGAGAGCCGCGTCCATTTGAGATCCTGGCCATTCCTCATTAGCCTGCCTGCCTCCCAGACATTTCTGGAGGCCGTTGGCGGCCATTGGCAGACAAAATTTTGGAAATATCTCAAACAACTATCGACACACAACCGATGACACAACATGGGTCTAGAAATGGAAATTAGGCCCTGCTGCAAATCTACATGGTGACCTTGTGGCCACATCTCGTCTGGCAACACAATTGCAGGCCTCAACTACGTCACCCACAACATCACAGACACGTTTACTTGTTCATTTTGCCCACAGTGCCTGTCAGCACTCCACGTAGGACAAACAGGACAGTTTTTAGAGAATTAATGGGCATAAAGCTAACATGGGAAGTTGGAAAATGCAAACATCTGTTTCAGTACATTTCAATCTCTCAGGACACTTGGTAAAGGACTTACAAGTGACTAGGACAGAGAAAAATAATTACAGAACAAGACTGGAAAGAGAGATGGATGAGAAAAGATGCATACCTAGATTCCACAATGCATTGAAAGGATTAAATGTCAACCAGTAATTCTTAGTACACTATAAATTAACATACAGCTCTCCCTACAATCATGTATATGGACGAGACTCTGGGAACAGATCAACTGCAGCTAGATTGTACAAGTTAATGGACTCTTGATGGAGGGTTCTGCCACAACCAGGCGATCTTTTGAAACCAGCCTTCTCTTTGTTAATAATTTGTGACAACAATCTTATTGCCACCTTGCAAATTTATCTCTTGTGCCTAACTTGTATATATCCTGTGGTGTTGCTTTACTGTAATATGTCTGAAGAAGGGGATGTATCCATGAATACTCACAATGAAATACGACAGTCTTTTAAGACGCCACAGCCTGTTTCAGTTTTCTATTTTCTTTCCCTTTCATCTGGATATGCTTGGAAATATCTGTCTTGGCCCTTCCTACTCAGGTCCTCTAACTTCCAAATCCATTGTCGCTACTTTTAATTCCTTGCTGCTCAATGTGACTTTTATATAAGTACAGAGAATGTGCCCAACAAGAACAAACGAACACTGAAAACAACCTTATTAATGCTGTGTAGCTACACAAGGTGATTTTTCTAGCCCGCCAGATTGCTGTGTGGACGTTGACTAGCTGATGGTTCGTGGAAACAAACAGCTTTACTAACAAGTAAGGATTAATGATGATGCAATGCCATTAATCTCTGCTCAACTACAAGATAACTGCCTGAGGGGGTGGACCTGATCCACAACAGCACACATTAAAATATAGGTGTCTTTGCAGTGCTACAACATTCCTGTGGCACAACCTTTCTGTTTCGTGTCATGTTTCGTTAAGTTGGGGTGGTTTTTTTTAATTAATATACAAGATAACAGTTATGACAGTTTTCTTTAGTCATCTACAGCTTCGTTTCGTTCCTCCTTTTTATAAGAGCATATTGTTTCTCACTGGCACTTCCAAGGTAAAAACAGAAGAAAAATGAAAGATAATGTAGACAGAAATGTTTTGGAAGACTAACATCTATTTAGTGTAAGCCTTTGTGGACAAGTCCACTTCCTCAGACCACGAACGTTCACATTAAAATATAACATGGTTGTTGTAGGTTTTTCGGGCTCTTTGGCCGTGTTCTGAAGGTTGTTCTTCATCTCCAAATCATTGCCCATCTCCATTTCCTCGGTTGTGGCACTGGCGTGAAAGGCTGGACTGGAAGCTTCTTCGAAGTGGCATATTTTCTCCCCACTTGTACTCTGCAAATCCATGGAGTGCTCATGATGTTGATGATGAAGATGAGGCTTGCCTAGTCTCAGAGAATGAGCTGCTGTGCCAGGAAATGGCTGGGTTTCCCTGAATCTCCAGGCCAGGCCAACAAATGTCAGGAGCAGTGGCGGAAGGGAAGGAGCGAGTCTCGTTTATTGTTACGGGGTGGCCATAGTGTTTGGGTACCCAACTCCAACCCTCTACGAATGGCACCAGGGCACACTGGCTTCCTGCGTCTGTCCAACACGATGCATAATATACTTGCTTGGGAGCTCAGACAGGGAACCCACAATGCCTAGCTCACTCCCTCACACATGCATGGAGAAATGTTATGTTCCCAGTTCCTGTGACATCACAAGGCCCCACAGCATGTCTTCATAAAGATCCACCCCAGGCATTAGGCCCCAGATATAATGAGGGGATGGGGAAGAGAATCCTGTGACAGCCCCTGACAAACAAGACAACACTTCTAAACCATTCTGGAAGAATTCTTTTATTGGTTTTGGGAAAGAGGCTAAACGGGTATCCTCAGTGGAGACAAGGGCCTGGTTCAGCTCCAGCAGGACGGCTGCCTTCTGGTCCCTCGCGTCCCCCTGGGGAAGAGGAAGCTTTGGGCCCTGCAAGAGAAAGAGAGAGAAAAAAAATCTAAGGAGCCAGCTCATCCACTGCCGTCAACCGGCTTCAACCCAGGCGTATCCACCGACCAATGTTCTGGCAACTTCATCCCGAAGTTCCGCCTGCCAACATCCACTGGCTTCCACCAGGAATATCCACCCGTTCATCTCTTCCACTCCGCTTCTGAAGCCAACCTCTGCCAGCTCCCGAATGCTTAGGTCACACACACACCCCGGTGAGCCCCATGGAACGCCAGCCAGCCCATTCACACACCCATTCAGACACACACACCAGCCCCCCTGACACACATACATCTTTGCTCCACCAGCCATTCACATACATACCAGGGCTTCCATCCACCAATATCCACCAAGCTTCCACCAGCCTTGCGGCCTCAGCAGCTTCAGCAGGCAGATCCCACCAGCTTCTGTCTGCCAACGTCCACCAACTTCCCCCCGGTCCATGGTCCATCGCTGACATCAGCCAGCTTCAAGCCATGGATCTCCGCCGGCCTTGAGCTGTTAACTCGCAAGCCCACTTAGCAAGTTCAGAACTGGCCTTGGGCAGAAGGGCTTGGTCCCCTGCAGCCGTTGCTGCCGCTCTCTCTGCCGGGCTGCCCTCTGGCCACTGGCCGCCCTTCTGGTCTCCTGCCCTGCCCAGCAAGCCTCTTTTATCTGCCAGCAGAGAGGTGGGGGTCTCTGAGGTCACAAAGACCCAGGAAAATGGGGTTGGGTTCCCAAGGCAGCAGCAGCAGCACCCTTTGGATTGACTTAAGTCCTGAAGATGATGTCAACAGTCCCTCTGATCATGTCATTCACCCACAAAAGCTTGCATTTTGCATGACCTTTTTTAAAAAAAATTGTTTCTATTAGTAGCCTATAAATGAGAGAAATCAAACTGAGAGAAATCAAGGCTTGCATTCATAGACACCTGAACCACTATATATATTTTTAAAACACATGGTAGGTAGTGGTCAAAGTGGAGCTGGAAATACTAACCTTGATCACCAGCTTTCAGACTAGATTGGAGCAAGAACCTGACCACCACTCTGTAATTGCCATTTTTGGGTGGAGGGATGATGAAAAGTACATACTTGTTATTTTCCCCCTTCCACTGCAGTCTCTCACTTTGCTCCTGCCTCCTCCTCAGGTTTCTGTTAGCAGCAGGAACATTTCTGGATCAAGATGGACATGAACTGTCGGTTCATCAGTTTGGCCCATTTTTCCCATTGCTGAATAGCTGATCCGTGGGTTGGCATTGGACCCATGCAGCAGCACTTGCCTGGAGGTGGTGAGAAAGGGCACTGGTGCTGAGTGGGCACTCACTAGACGGGGTGGGGCATTGAACCACCAATCCGCTGTTCAGATGGAAAACGAACTGTGTCAAACAGCCAAACCAGCAGTTCAAAGCCATCTCTATTTCTGAAAGAGCTCTGTTGTTGTTGTTGTTTAGTCATTTAGTTGTGTCCGACTCTTTGTGACCCGATGGACCAGAGCACGCCAAGCCCTCCTGTCTTCCACTGCCTCCCGGAGTTGTGTCAAATTCATGTTGGTCGCTTCGATGACCCTGTCCAACCATCTCATCCTCTGTCATCCCCTTCTCCTCTTGCCTTCACAATTTCCCAACATTAAGGTCTTTTCCAGGGAGTCCTCTCTTCTCATGAGGTGGCCAAAGGATTGGAGCCTCAGCTTCAGGATCTGTCCTTCCAGTGAGCACTCAGGCTTGATTTCCTTCAGGATGGATAGGTTTGTTCTCCTTGCAGTCCAGGGGACTCTCAAGAGCCTCCTCCAGCACCACAATTCAAAAGCATCAATTCTTCAGTGGTCAGCCTTCTGTATAGTCCAGCTCTCACTTCCATACTGGAAAAACCATAGCTTTGACTATGTGGAAGTTTGTTGGCAAGGTGATGTCTCTGTTAGGTTTGTCATTGCTTTCCTCCCAAGAAGCAGGCAGCTTTTAATTTCATGGCTGCTGTCTCCATCTGCAGTGATCATGGAGCCCAAGAAAGTAAAATCTGTCACTGCCTCCATATCTTCGCCTTCTATTTGCCAGGAGGTGACGGGACCAGTGGCCATGATCTTAGTTTTTTTGATGTTGAACTTCAGACCGTTTTAGGCGCTCTCCTCTTTCACCCTCATTAAGCAGTTCTTTAATTCCTCCTCACTTTCTGCCATCAGAGTGGTATCATCTGCATATCTGAGGTTGTTCTTCCAGCAATCTTAATTTTGGTTTGGGATTCATCCAGTCCTGCCTTTCGTATGATGTATTCTGCATCTAAATTAAATAAGCAGGGAGACAATATGCAACCTTGTTGCGCTCCTTTCCCAATTTTGAATCAATCAGTTGTTCCATATACAGTTCTAACTGTTGCTTCCTGTCCCACATAGAGATTTCTCAGGAGATAGATAAGGTGGTCAGGCACTCCCATTTCTTTCAGGACTTGCCATAGTTTGTTGTGGTCCACAGTCAAAGGCTTTTGCATAGTCAATGAAGCAGATGTTTTTTGGAACTCTCTGGCTTTCTCTATAATCCAGCGCATGTTAGCAATTTGGTCTCTAGTTCCTCTGCTCCTACGAAATCCAGCTTGTACTTCTGGGAGTTCTGGGCCCACATACTGCTGAAGCCTACCTTGGAGGATTTTGAGCATAACCTTGCTAGTATGTGAAATGAGTGCAATTGTACGGTAGTTGAAGCATTCTTTGGCACTGCCCTTCTTTGGGATTGGGATGTAGACTGATCTTTTCCAATCCTCTGGCCACTGCTGAGTTTTCCAAAGTTGCTGGCATATGGAGTGTAAGTTTACATTTCCTTAACTACACAAACAGTATTTTTCCCATTATGCATTATGGTGTTGTTGTTTTGATGTATATACCACCCCATACTGCTAAAGCACTCTCTGGACAGTTTAGCCAGCTGGGTTCTCATTTTACCGACTTTGGAAAGACAGAAGCCTGAGTCAACCTGTCACAAACGAACTCAGGTCATGAGAAGAGGCTTGACGGCAATACTGCAGTTTAACCTCTCTCTGCTACAGGGCTCTTAGATATTAACAAGATACAGAATTTGAAGTGATGAGGCCCAATTCTGGTGCTCCCTCCTGTATACAATAGGTGCCCCACTATATCCCCACCCACAATGCTTGATATATATATATATATGACCCCCAGGCACAACACAACATTTTCAGCCAGAAAATTATTTTTTAAAAAGCATTGGGGTACGAAAACATATAAAATCGGCCATTAAAAAGTGCTAGGAGGCAGTTTAAGATTTTGCTTAAAATGTCAAGATAGGAGCATGGAAGTAGCCCTCCACCATCTAGGAAAAAATGTCTGTGCCCCTAACCTCTGGAGGTTGCTTATCCATCTCGGTGTACAACTGGGATTAACAACTATGTTTCCTGCTTCTGGAACTAATCTCTTTATATCTCCAAGCATTCTAGCTAGCTGGTCTACCTTCACATATATTTACTCCGTTTTTCATTGCTTTATGATTTCTTATATTATTGTTGTATTTTAAATTGTTTATTTTATATGTTGTATGCCACCTAGAGTAGTCTATTGACTAGATGGGTGGGATATAAATTCAATAAATAAATAAATAAATAAATAAATAAATAAATAAATAAATAAATAAATAAATCTTCTTGCGGGATTTTAGGAGGACACGATGATTTGAGATCACTCAGACGCGTGATTTCAGATGATGGTGGCGATCGTATTAATAGATCACACAACTAATAAAAAAGGATGCCATTTAACGGTTTAATTAATTTAGTCCAAAGACATTTCAACAAGCACCTCGCTTATTAAAAAAAATACAGTATTTTTAAAATCTCACTTCAAAAGGCTTTCCAAAGAAAATATGGAAGGAGGGGGGGGGGGAAACAGTCCACACGGCAGTTTCCTGATGACACTAATAATTTCAAATTACAGTTTCTCTGAAATTGGTCTCTAGTCATTTCCTCCAATACTTTCAAAGCCACTTACTCTTAAGAGGCGATTGTGCTCATCCTTTCTACCCTGTATTCTCCTGAGAGGGGTTCCCTAAAAGTCTTTCCAAGCAGATTTGTTCCACAATTTAAATAAATATTCAAGATGGCAGTGCCCCAGCTGCGGGAAGCCCAGCCCAACCTAAGCGATTCACTTGGGCTGTGTTCTGTAGGGAGGAAGGGCTGCCATCGTTGCACGGAGGTGAGGATGCGACAGCTTCCTTTTAGACTTCAGTTTAGCTAAGGCTAATCAAGGAAAGAGAAGAAAAGGACGGGACCCAAGAGATGAATCATATGAGGAACGGACATAATGATGGATGATCTTGATCTGCTTTGATTACTTGAGTTTCTTCTGCCTTCCCAGGGAAGGGGACATTTGGGTGGCCCGGTTTAGATAGAGCTCTGCTTCACCTATTGCTGATTCTACCCCCTTCTCTTTCTTCTTGAGCACAAACAGAGATGCAGAAGGGAGGGTTAGAATTACAGGAAGGTCTCCTACAGCAGTGGTCCCCAACCTTGGGCCTCCAGATCTTCTTGGACTACAACTCCCAGAAGCCTTCACCACCACCACTGCCGGCCAGGATTTCTGGAAGTTGAAGTCCAAGAACATCTGGAAGCCCAAGGTTGGGAACCACTTGTCCTATAGGATAAACCATAAATTATTATCTACCCACCCAAAGAGTCAATCAATGTCCCATGTTTATTGCCTATAAAAACAAGGATTGTCAAGCACCTGTAAAGAAGCGTTCAGTATGTGCAGCTCAAGCTAAGCGGGATCTTTCCTATATGAAAGAAAGGTGTGTCTGCCTGTTTTACATCTTCAAATCTTCTATTTCCCCCCTTTTAAAAATCTCCTTGAAATAATTGTCAACTTCCTTTCTTGTCTCAAGCTTCTCCTTATCACACTCTGAAGCTTAAGTGTGTTAGCTTAACGTTCTCCTTCAAGTGGTTTTTGACTATGAACACACAGACACACACATCACATGCACGGCAAAAAGTGTAACCAACACGGGATTGAAACAGATTTGAACACACCACAGGGACAATATTATCTTTTCATTGATCATTAAGATGCAGGTGGGATGAGGCCGGGGGGGGGAAGCAGATGCACATAGATCCAAGTCCATTTAGCACAGCAAAAAGTCTGAAGGTCACACGGTGTGTGTGTGTGTGTGATTTAAAATAAAAACAGATAAGGACTTTGAGCTGAAAATAGAGGGTCGGACGCGATTGTCACCCAAGAAAAGGCTTGAAGTACATTTGGGTTGTTTCAGTCCAGAGAGAAAGCACACGGTTCTTCCCCCTCGTATTCCTGTGTCAGGATGGGTCCCTTTCAAATCACATTTTCATCACAGCTTTAAAGGAAACCTGAAGGAAGTGGGTGAAAATAAAACAAACTTACTTAAGCCATTAAAAAAAAACAATTTTACATACTTTGTACAAAAGTCATTAAGATGTTAGAGACAGGATCTTGCCTATAAGTTTGGGGGTATCCGACATTTCAGGATGCCTTAACAGAAGCAGAGTCTTCAAATCCCATGAGGTCCTAGTTTCCCCTCTATTCGGCCCTGGTTAGGCCTTTCACATAGAGCGCTGGTTCTCAAACTTGGTTCTCCAGATGTTCTTGGACTGCAACTCCCAGCCATCCTTGCCAGCACAGCTAGTGGTGAAGGCTTCTGGGAATTTCAGTCCAAGAACATCTTGGGGACCCCAGTTTGAGAACCACGGACCTAGAGTATTGTGGCCAGTTCTGAACACCATACTTTAAGGAGGACGCCAACCAACGGGAAACAAGCTCAGAGGAGGGCAACCAAGATGAACAGGGGAACAGAAAACAAGCCCCACGAGGAAAGACTGAAAGAACTGGGCATGCTCAGTCTTGAGAAAAGAAGACTGAGGCGAGATATGATCGCTTTTCAAATACTTGAAAGGTAGTCATAATGAGGATAAGGATCTGTTCTCAATCATCCCAGAGTGCAAGACGCATAATAAAGAGCTCAAGCTACAGGAAGCCAGATTTTGCCTGAATACAGTATCAGGAAAAACTTCTTAACTGTTAGAGCAGTACGACAAGGGAATCAATGACCTCCGGAGGTGGTGAGTGTTCCAATATTGGAGGCATTCAAGAGAAAATTGGACAACGATCTGTCAGATCGGCTTAGATTTATATTCCTGCACGGAGCAGGGGGCTGGATTCAATGACCAAATAAGCATGTTCCAACTCAATTATTCTATGATAATGAGCATAACATGAGCACATTTGGCTACCAAGGAATCTGAAGAGCATACGCTCTCCAAAATTAGTGTAGGGTGGGTCCACGCAAACAGAAACAAGTGGGTTTCCTTCTTAGGGCCACATTTCATCCAACCAATTCTGTTTGTTTTGAGTATGTTTGAGGCCAAAACAGAACACTCACTGGTCTAGAAGAAGATACTGAAGGCTTCCAGTGCTGGAAAAAAGCCACATACTTCTCTCCAGTCCAGAGAAGTAAAGTGTGTGTAAAAATGTAAGAGATGGGACAGAAATGGGTAACCATTTCACAAATTGGCTTACCACAGCCACGTCATCTGTGAACAGATGAGCATATTAATATGATACGAATTTGGATGGCAGGGTCTTGTCTACTAAAAAGTGAAATTCAGTGGGTTTATTCCCAACTACTGGTGTAGTGGATAAAGTGTTAGATTAGAACTGAAGAATCCCAGATTCAAATTATTGCTAGGTCATGAAAACTCACCATGGTTAGGTTGGGTAGAGATGGAACCACTCCTTGAATATCTCACTTATCTTAAAAACCCTATTTTTGTTGTTTAGTCATTAAATCATATCCGACTCCTCGTGACCCCATGGACCAGAGCACGCCAGGCCCTCCTGTCTTCCACTGCCTCCCGGAGTTGTGTCAAAGTCACGTTGGTCACTTCGATGACCCTGTCCAGCCACCTCATCCTCTGTCATCCCCTTCTCCTCTTGCCTTCACACTTTTCCCAACATCAGGGTCTTTTCCAGGGTCTCTTCTCATGAGATGGCCAAAGGATTGGAGCCTCAGCTTCAGGATCTGTCCTGTTATAAGTTGGAGGCAATCTGACAGCACCTAGCACACAGACCAGCTGCCTCCAAATAGTCATTTCCCCTCCCACCATGTTAGATTGGTAAAGGTAAAGGTTCCCCTTGACAATTTTTGTCCAGTCGTGTTCAACTCTAGGGGGCGGTGCTCATCCCCGTTTCCAAGCCATAGAGCCAGTGTTTGTCCGAAGACAATCTTCCGTGGTCACATGGCCAGTGCGACTTAGACACGGAACGCTGTGGCCTTCCCACCAAGGTGGTCCCTATTTATCTACCTGCATTTGCATGCTTTCGAACTGCTAGGTTGGCAGGAGCTGGGACAAGCGACGGGAGCTCACTCCATCGCGTGGAGTCGATCTTACGACTGCTTGGTCTTCTGACCCTGCAGCACAGGCTTCTGTGGTTTAGCCCGCAGCGCCACCACGTCCCCTATGTTAGATGCCTAGGGCAAATCCAGAACTTGCATCGGACTTTGGTTGTGACATGGGCACTTTAAAGACTGGGAAGTTCTATCTGGCAGCCTACCTCTTGCAGTACCTCGGATCATGTGCCACCAAGACTCTTGGCTTTGTTGAAGACAGTAATAAAGCCACCCGCTACCCTGAGATATAAGTGTAATTCTTAGATTCATAGAATAATTGAGTTTGGAAGGGGTCTCTAAGACCCCTGAGTCCAACCCCCTGCTCAATGCAGGAATCCAAATCAAAGCAGATCTCTGACAGAGGGCTGTCCTGTTTTCTCTTGAATGCCTCCAGTGTTGGAGTGTGCATCATATCCTGAGGTCATTGGCTCCATTGTTGTACTGCTCTAACAGTTAAGAGGTTTTTCCTGATATTCAGCCGAAATCTGACTTCCTGTAACTTGAGGCCATCATTATGTGTCCCATACTTTGGGATGATCAAGAACAGATCCTGCCCCTCCTCTGTAGGACTATCTTTCAAGTATTTGAAAAATGGTATCCGATCTCCCCTTTTTCTTTCTTCAAGTCTAAACGTGCCCAGTTCTTCCAGTCTTTCCTCCTAGGGTTTGGTTTCCATTCCCCTGTTCATCTTGGCTGCCCTCCTCTGAGCTTGTTCCAGTTTTCTGGCATCCTTCTTAAACTATGGTGTCCGAAACGGGACACAATGCCCCAGGAGGAATCCTAACCAGTATCAAATAGAGGGGAATTAGTACCTCATGGGATTTGGAGACTATTCTTCAGTTAGGTGACTACAAGAACCTGAAACAGCCTTGGACCTTTTTGCAGCCACATCACACGCTTGGCTCAGCTTGTGAGCTACAACAATTCCAAGATTTCCACATCGGCAACAAACCTTGCACAAGCAGCTGCTACGGGGGCGTGGTATCCGTTGCCCAGCTTGCTTGGGCGTTCCATTGCACAAGTAGTTAACGTCACAGATGCTTCGCCAAGTACCGCAACTGCTTATTTGTATTGTTTTAAATGTGTTTGATATTTATCTTGGTTACCATTTTAGCATAATACTTGTTTAATTCTTTTTTAAAATATTTGCATGCTTACTGCTTTAGCTTTTAAGCCGCCTTAGGTTGTTTTGCAGAGAAAGGCGGTGACCAAACAAACAAATAAATAATGTGATCCCCCACCAAAGTACTGGATGAATTAATCTGTACCTCTTGGAATGGTTTGCCTGCTGGCAATACATACACTGTCAACATATGAAGATATGGCACACCAGATTAAAAGTATGCATGGATATACAGTGGTGCCCCGCATAGCGAGGTTAATCCATTCCGGATTAACCTTCGCTATGGGGCCCAAAACTCACTGTCCGGTGTTTCCCCATGTTCCAGCGGCCATTTTGGGTGTCCCGGCGACCATTTTTTGTGTTACGGTGGCCATTTTGGGTGTCCCCGGCGGACATTTTGGGTGTCCCGGTGGCCATTTTGGTTGTCCCGGTGGCCATTTTGAGTGTACCGGCAGCCATTTTTTGTGTTCTGACGGCCATTTTGGGTGTCCGGTGGCCATTTTAGAACCGCCGAACAGCTGTTCCCCCATCGCAATGCGAGCATGCCCTCGCATTAGCGATGGGGAAATCTGCATCGCAATGCGGATTCGTCGTTAAACGGTGCGCTCGTTATGCAAGGCACCACTGTACACTGTTTCCCCGAAAATAAGACCTAATATGGAAATAAGCCCTAGTATGCTTTTTCAGGATGCTCGTCATATAAGCCCTACCCCCCAAACAAAGCCCTAGTGAAGTGAAACCCCAGTCTCCACCCTTGTGCAGCAACTAGAAGACGACATGACTGTCTTTGAATAAATGCAGATTGTTATACATGAACAAAATAAAATATCCCCTGAAAGTAAGCCCTAATGTGTTTTTGGAGCAAAAATGAATATAAGACTCTGTCTTATTTTCAGGGAAACACAGTATATATATATATATAGTTGGAACCTTTTAATAGAAGCTAATGTGTATACACTCTGGAGCTTTGCTTTGCTTTTCCAATACTATAATTCGGAGTCTATAGACCTCTTATATCTCTCTTTTAGCGACTCTTTGTTTGGTGTAATTTTTAAGAGATTAATTTTAAAAACGGCTGTTCCTTTTTGTCTTCTGTTTTTCTGGAAAACCTTTCATGGTTTCCTCCTCACCTGTTTTAACATGCAAGGATGACTTAGTCGGTCAGGCCTTATAATTTTCTTTGATTGATAAAAATGATAGGTTAGCATGCCGAGCCCTCAAAATAAAAATGTAAACGTCATTACTCAACATGCATCTCACCTCCTCCAGCCTTTGACCCAAAGTCTCTGTTGACTGAATGCTTTTCCTGTGTGAAAGGAAACACAACCCTGTCATGATCACAAAAAATATAATTAAAGGGTTGATTCTGAGCCTTTCTAGAGCTTAGGGGTTTGAGTTCCCATCATGCAGCACTTTTGGAAGTTCCAAAGCTTTGGATGAGCTTGTATTTTATAATCTTGGAACTGCAAAGCCGGAAGAGACCCTATAGATCAGCGATGGCGAACCCATGGCACGCATGCCACAGCTGGCGCGCAGAGCCCTCTCTGTGGGCACGCGAGGCCTAAGTCGCCATCGAGAAATATTGACCCGTCCTGCGATCCTGGATTTTGGGAAGAACTCTTGGGAAGGGAGGGAGAGCCAAGACAGCAATGGCCGCTGCCACCACAAACACACACAAACCCTGCGCCTTTAAGGACTGCAACCGGAGGCAGAGCGGGGAGTATCCCAGGCAGATGCTGGAAGTTGTGAGGCCAGAGAAGCGGAATTCCTCGGGGTGGTTGTGGTTGGTTCACCATCACTGTTCTAGATCATAAAGTCCAACCCATGTTAAGGAGGCACACTAAGGAACAGGCTAACTGGTTGTGACTAGAGATGGGGGCATTCGTATATGAATATCCCCACACAGGTGGCGTTAACGAGGGTCCAGCCCCATGGGGCCGGACGATCCACTCCCTGATCCACCGTGGATGCGGACAGCGTGATTCTACCAATGGATCCGCAGCGTCCCTCTAGAACTGGTAAAACCACTCCTTAAATGCTTCACTTACCTTGAACACCCCATTAGTCATTATAAGTTAGTTCTGACACGACAGCACATAATAACCATATTAATACCACAAACACATTTCAGATTTGGCAGAAAAGCTGTCCTCCCCTGCCCCCACCCCAAAAAATCTGTGGCTATCAGAAAAAATTCCTATTGTTATGGATATACATATTTAGGTGAAGCAAATGCAGGTTTTACCTGTCTATTTTGGTTGCTATGGTAACCGTGAAGCCTCCTTCTGTATCCGGCAAGTATGTGGATGGAACGATGGCGTAACTTCCCGAAGCCAGTCGGCACAGCTGGCTGACTTCCTGGGAGTAGCAGTGGGGCACGCAGCTAACGACTGGCTCCAACTGTAAGAAATCGGCTGAAGGCATTTTCACGTTGTTGTTATCGCTGGGGACCTGAAAGGATCCAAGAGGCCGCTGCATCAGTGAGGCAGGCCGGAGGTTACAGAGTGCTCAGAAGGGGAGAGGCAAGAGCAGATACATCACTCTGAACCATGGCGTGCCTGTATTATGTGCAGAAGCTCAAACCATCAGCGTGAGTTCTTAGCTTAAACCATAGTTCTGCACAACGTCTCAAAGAGCATGCAAAACAGAACGTCCAAAATATCCCTTGCACACAGAGGCAAGGCCGATATCAAACTTTCATTGGCACAGAATCACTCCCAATGGTTGAACAGTCATAAATCACACACCCATCCCACTTAGGAGACCTGATTTCAAATCCCTACAGAGTCACGGAAACTCCTGGGTGGGTGGCCATGTTCGCTCCTTGAACATCTCACGTACAGTTATGGCCAAAAATACTGGCACCCTTTGCAATTCTGTCAGAAAAGGCAACACTTCTCTCAGAAGGGTTCCTCTATACTCTGTACCTCTAAAACTCTATTTTTATAGTTGCTATAAGTTGGCAGTGGCTGAACTAGGAATGTACCGTTTGTGTTTTTGTGGACTACATCTCCCACAGTTCTCCATTATGCAAGTCCCACAATGCCTACATTTCACTCACCTTAAGAAAAGCTGGGAAGCTTCACGGCCTAGGTTGGCCTAGCTTACCATTAAAAAAGAAAGCTGCCTTGGGACTAGCTGGATTGATTCAGGAAAACTCTAGGCAACGGAGTCCAAAAATCCAAATAGCAAGTCCTTATTGATGACACATAACAACGTGCACCTAAAAAGGTGGGCGCAGCAACTCATATGGAAGGTGAATCATCAACATTGGGAAGATGGGCCCAGTCAGAAATCTAACAAGATTCTATCTGGATCACCTTGAATTCACTTAATAAGCTTGGAAGTGAAGCAGGACGATCAAAGAATACAGGACAAACGTTCTGTGACTGTGGAGAAATTCAATAAATGTAGCATTTCCATGCATTAAATTTATGCCTTACTACCAGTTATACATAGTCATTGACTATGCAAAAGCCTTTGACTGTGTGAACCACAACAAACCATAGCAAGTCCTTAAAGAAATGGGAGTGCCTGACCACTTTATCTGTCTCCTGAGAAACCTATATGTGGGACAGGAAGCAACAGTTAAAACTGGATATGGAACAACTGAGTGGTAGTGATGTATGGAAGTGAGAGCTGGACCATAAAGAAGGCTGACCGCTAAAGAACTGATGCTTTTGAATTGTGGTGCTGGAGGAGGCTCTTGAGAGTCCCCTAGACTGCAAAGAGAACAAACCTATCCATTTTGAAAGAAATCAACCCTGAGTGCTCACTGGAAGGACGGATCCTGAAGCTGAGGCTCCAATACTTTGGCCATCTCATGAGAAGAGAAGACTCCTTGGAAAAGACCTTGATGTTGGGAAAGTGTGAGGGCAAGAGGAGAAGGGGACGACAGAGGATGAGATGGTTGGACAGTGTCATCGAAGCGACCAACGTGAATTTGACCAAACTCTGGGAGGCAGTGGAAGACAGTAGGGCCTGGCGTGCTCTGGTCCATGGGGTCACCAAGAGTCGGACACGACTTAACGACTAAACAACAAACCAGTTATAAAAGAAGATCTAGCAAACGGCTGAGATAACGCTATTGAAGTAGCCCGCTTCTGGATGAAAAGAGTCTAATTATCTTAAGATTTTAATTTGTTTTTAATTTTACCTGTATTTCATATGGATCTGTAATTTTAAATTGTGCAATGCTCTGATATAAATAGACAGAATTTAGTATTTATTAAAAATATTGATACACCACCTTTCTGCTAGAGGATTAAAGGCGGTTTATGGTATTAAAAGAAACAAAGTTTAAAACCAAGTAACAAATTATTACAATATTAAAAAAGGCAAACAACATATTAAAACTCATAGGATCATGAAGTTGGGATGGGCCTGTCAGGCCACTGAGTCCCAATTCCTGCTCAATACAAATCATCATAAAAGCAAGATTAAAAACACAAGTAACACACAAAGAATAAAAGGATCTCTAAAAATCCCCTTGGCCCGCTGGTCCTTTAAAGCAGTGGTCCCCAACCTTGGGCCTCCAGATGTTCTTGGACTTCAGCTCCCAGAAATCCTGGCCAGCAGAGGTGGTGGTGAAAAGGCTTCTGGGAGTTGTAGTTCAAGAACATCTGGAGGCCCAAGGTTGGGGACCGCTGCTTTAAAGGACATTGTTCCTGAAGAGAGAGGCGAAAGTAAATCCTACCTGGAAGATATGAAACCCAATCGGGCGGCACTTGTTGTCCGCGCAGTGCTGACGGAGGGCCACCTTGATGCTGCTCTGCCCCACCGCGGCAGGGATGGTCAGAGGAAAGCAGGGGTTGGTGTGGAAGGACGGGAAGTTCCTGCTCCCGCCGGCGCTCTGCCCTTTTCTCCAACACCCTTCCAGCCGGGCGGTCTCCCACTCGCCACCTGGGAGCTCCTCACGGATGGCGTTGTCCAGCGGAGGCGGTTTTATCTCGCTGCCAGAAAGCAGGACAAGGTGAGGAGGACGGCAGGAAGGCCATGCGCCGAAGGAAGGAGAACGAAAGACAGGAGAGAGGAAAAGAAGAGGTTACCTACTTGATGGCTTTGTTAGAGAAAATAAAAACCAACCCAAAAGAAAACTGGAAAAGTGACTGCTGTGCTTTTAGAACAAAAGCTACCGCCTTTAAGATGCTGCCGAGAAGTATAGTTCCCTACCTAGAGTCTTAAGACTGCAACTCCCAGGAATGCTGCCCGGGATAGGCACTGGTGAAGACTTTGGGGAGTTGCCATCCAAGAACGCTTGGGGGCCCAGGGTTGGGAACCACTGCCTTAAGAGGGTCCGCTTGCTCCTTGCGTTTCCTAACATCTACAGGAAACGGTTGGGGAAAGCCGTGGCAAAGGCTGGACTGAATACACAGATGCAGGAAGGTCTACCTTGCCTTTCCACCAGCCGGTCTCAGGGCAGCAGTAGAAGAAGAGAACTCTAAATGAGCGCCTGGAGGCAGCTTCTCTCCCGAGAACTTCCGCCAGGGATCCAATCTCATTCCTTTTGCCTCTTCCACATGCAGGAAAAGAGAAGGAAGAGTAGGCGGCTCTCAGATGGTGCTTGTAAGCAGCACCGAGCCCTGAGGTCATGTGAAATCTCTGTAAAAGTTAGTTACACCTTTCAGCAGCGCTACTGGCTGCCGGACATGCCAATCCAGGATCTCTGTCCTGATTGGCCAGAGCTTCTAATCAGAGCTTCTAATTAGAGGCCCCCAAAAGGGTAACGAATATAGACAAATATTAATGGATCGGCAAATAAAACCAAGGGAATATTCATCGATCCGTATTCGTCGTGACTTATAATCCGATGAATACGGATTGACGAATATATGACGAATCAGCTATATTAATCGAAAAAAATGGTTTGGTTTTATATTCGTCCTTATCTCTAGTCATGGCTCAGTTGGCACCTATAAATCCTAGCTGAGAAGAGATGGTGCTGTTGATGAGGAAAAGAAAGAGAAGGCAAAGCATCCTCAGGGGCTTCTTGCATGCAGTGGCTGAGTCTCCAGATTTGGGATGTCACTAACAAGCTCATCTCCTTCCTAAATAGCAAGCGGCATGCAAAGAGAGCCCTTCTGGTATCTCCGATCAGTGATCAGAGAGAAGAGTGGAGACTCTTTTCCCTTTGAGCCTTGGGAAAGTAGGTAGGGCCAAACCAAAAGACTCTACAAGTTGGGTTCATGGAGACAGGTCGCTGGTCTGGCTTTCAGAAGCTTCTTTACCAGTCTAACAAATATTCAAAGAAGCCCTCGTTTTTGCCTTGGTGCCCAGCCTGCAGGTCAAAGACCGTGGAAGGCCTCAGACTTTTCTATTAAAGCAAAATAAGACCTAAATACTCTGGATAAAACCCAATCTCTTCTCCGAGTAACCTAAGAAGTAGGTGGGCACTTGGGGAAAGGGCATGAAGGAAGCCATCTGAAATTAAAATCATTATTTTATTTTATTCGGAAGTCATAACTCCTTGATCCTCTAGTAAGATAGCATCCGCAGTAGGTGTTAATCACAGCAGAGAAAAAAATGCCCAAACTCAGGAAAGCGCCGTGGAAATTACTGAGGGAAGTCTTCAGCGGCTGACGGCACCTGCTCTGTATTGTAAAATGTGTACGTTTCAGTTCCTGGGATCTCCAGGGAGGGCTGGGAAAGCCCCCTGGTTGAGTTTGGAAGTGGACCAAAACCGAAGGACCTCCTCAGGTTTTCTAGAACGTTCTTCACCTGCTCTGACCTGAGCTGGCTTTCCTTCCATCTCTTCGGGTTACTTCCTTCTTACATTTCTCTTTCGATCCTCTCTGGGAGAGGAAAAAGAAGCCATCTTGCATTTATTCTTAGGGGTTAAGGAGGCAGCTCTGGCGCCCTGCATCTCCATCTTTGTTGGCTTCAACCTGGTTTCCTATTTATTTATTTATTTATTTATTTATTTATTTATTTATTTATTTATTTATTTATTTATTTATTTATTTATTTACTTACTTACTTACTTACTTACTTACTTACTTACTTACTTACTTACTTACTTACTTACTTACTTATTACATTTATACCCTGCCCCTCTAGACCATGTCTACTCGGGGTAGCTTACAACATAAAATATATCAATATAAAATATATATAATCATAAAAAATACAATTACTATATTAGTTAAAACAATTAATTTAAGAAAGGATCACCAAGATGGGGTAGGAAAAGGAAAGAAGAAATAAGAAAAAAAGGAAAAAAAAGTATCTTTCCCACTCAATGTACTTCTCTAAGAAACAACAGCCTTCTTACTTTTTTTGGGATCAGAAGTGCCGATGTGCTAACAATGTCGATGCTCATGGTCTGAAAACTCACCTGCTGTTTCGTGCTGCTAGCTCTACTAACAGCTAAAACCCTGGTGAACAGCTCCCTGTCATGGTAGCCGTTTGGCTCCTTGTCACAAAAAAACTTCCTAACTGTTAGAGCAGTATGACAACGGAACCCATAACCTTGGGAGGTGGCGAGCGCCCCAACCCTTGAGGTATTCAAGAGGAAATTAGACAACTATCTGTCAGATCTGCTTTGATTTGGATTCCTGCCTTGACTCAGTGGCCTTAAGGGGCCCCTTCCAACTCAATTTTTCTATAACTGTAGACAAAATAGACAGGACAGTGGTCCCATTAGAAGAGGTTTCCTATGATTTCAACAGTAAGATTTTTCCCTCGCAACCCATCCTTCCTTTTCTTTCTGCTGGGCACACCTGAGGGAGATCCTTCCACTGGAGAAGACACGGAGCAAGAAATTTCCCTCTGCATCATTCAGAAAGGTGCTGGGAACAACAAGGTAATAGCCCGGGGAAAGGTCACAGTGCAGGTGAACTTCTCGACTGTAGGAGTGGCAAACCGTGCCAGAAATCGGGGGAGCGGAGAGGGTCTTCAGAAGATTGAACTGCTTCTTCTCAACCTAGAGGGTGTGAAGGGAGAAAAGTCAGTGCAATGCTGTACATCCAAAGGTGGACCGGGCAACAAGAGAAGGTCAAAAAGGATGATCATTGGACTCGAAACCAGCCCTGTGATGAAAGACTGAAAGAACTGGACCGGTTCAGCCTTGAAAAAGAAGAGAGGAGACAAGACAGCACTTTTCAAATACAGTGGTGCCTCACATAGCGAGGTTAATCCGTTCCGGATTAACCTTCGCTATAGCGAAACATCGCTGAACGGGACAGGGAAAGCCACTGGAACGCATTAAACATTGTTTAATGCGTTCCAAAAGGCTCCTTTACTCACCGTTCAGTGAGGTTTCCTATGGCCGGCAGCCATTTTCACGCCCTCGTTAAGCGAGGGGAGGGCGCGAAAACGCTGCGCGCGGCCATTACGGAGCTTCCGGTGGCCATTTTGTCCGCCGAACAGCTGATCGTCGGGGCTTCATTTTGCGAAGATCAGTAAGCGAAACGCTTACCGATCTTCGTAAAGCGATTTTTGGCCATGGGCCCATTGGTAAGCGATCGCATTAGCGATCCAAAAAACGGATCGCTATGCGATTTCGTTGTTATACGGTGCGCTCGTTAAGCGAGGCACCACTGTACTAGAAAGGTAATCCTACAGAGGAGAGGCAGGATCTGTTCTCAATCATCCCAGAAGGCAGAACAAATCCTAATAGTCTCAAACTACAGGAAGCTAGATTTCAGATGAATATGAGGAAAAATTCTTAACTGTTAGAGCAGTATGAAAATGGACCCAATGACCTCCAGAGGTGGTGAGAGCGCTCTAACATTGGAAGCATTTACGAAAAAATTGGGCATCCATCTGTCAGATCTTCACCCTGTTTTGTGTATCAGTAGTTCCCAACCTCAGGTCCCCAGATGTTCCGGGACTAAAACTCCCAGAAGCTTTCACCACGAGCTGTGCTGGCCAGGATTTCTGGGAGTTGTAGTCCAAGAACATCTGGGGACCCAAGATTGGGAAACACTGATCTAGATAGAAAAATATAAACAAAGAATGATGTCTTTCTTCCAGTTAGAAGCCACTTATCTAGCGCAACGCTGGAGTGCAGCAGGAAGTGGTTGCAGAGTACTCAGTAAATCAAGAATACAGAATCTCAAAGAAGTATCTGGTGTTCCTCTGAGCATACGCAGACCATTTTAACCCACTAATAAAGAGCTGTATTCTCTGCCTCGCCCACCCGCTACTGAGTTTTCACTGTGAAAAAGGGCTTGGGTTACAATACTCGGATCTGTGTGCGTGTTTTCCCATACCCGCCCAGTGTTAAGGTCTAGAAACTTTGTGTTTTCTTTTTTTAAATGGCTGCACCCTTCAATTCCCCACTGCCCGCCTAACCTTCAAATTACCTTCCACAGATGCAGCCCCACAGCATGGTAATTCTTCCCTCGGACACCGTCCGTCGAAGGCAGATCCGCTTCCGTTAAACAGGGACGGTTCCGGATCCTGCCTGCCCAATCGGTGTTATACTTCCGATGCTTCTGCAGGAGGGCGATGCACACCTCGCTCTGCTCACAGACTCTCAGCCAGAACTTGGGATTCATAGGGAAGGTGCTGTTGTTACGGCAGCCGCCTGCAGACTGCCCCCTCACCCACGACCCGTACAGTTTCTGAGTGTGACCCAGCACTCTGTCTGAGGAGAGAGACCAAAAAAAGCACACGGATGGAGCATCACGTCACTGGTTCCCATGTAAATTGCTTGCCTTTTGGTGGCCTTTCGGGGGAGAGGAAACGAACCGCCCTAAATATGAACAAACTGCCTACCCTTTATGATGTGCGTCGGAACTGGAAAACATGCGCCATCCTCCCTCCAAATATTGTTGGACTCAAACTCCCATCAGCCCCAGTCAGGGGTGATGGGGAATTATGGGACCAGTATTATTCATTCATTCACGGATTCATTCATTCTATTTATATCCCACCTATCTAGTGCCTAAGCATTGGGCAGCTAACCAATGTTGAAACACAACTACAGTGGTGCCTCGCTTAACGGGCGCTCCGTTTAATGAGGAAACCGCATAGCGATTAAGTTTTTGCGATTGTAAAAGCGATCGCATTGCGATGTTCCCTATGGGGAAAAATCGCTTTGCGACGATCAGTTTGCTGTTTCGCTTACCGATCATCGCATAGCGATGATTTTCCAACAGCTGATCGACAGTTCCAAAATGGCCACCGGGTAAACAAAATGGCCACCCGCTGTGTTTAGGGACAGATTCCTCGCTTACCGGGCAGCGAAAATTATTATTTATTTAATTTATATGGCCACCGTATGGAGGATCTTCGCTTTAAGGTGAGTTTTTTGCCCATAGGAACGCATTGAAGGGGTTTCAATGCACTGCTATGGGCTTTTTAAAATCGCATAGTGACAAAATGGCTTTGCAGCGATTTTTGCTGCACGGATTAACATCGCTATGCAAGGCACCACTGTATTCCAGATGTTCAGCAACATCTGGATAACACAAATGCCTTCCTGCATAGTGAATGAGCGAAGGCATGGGCCCACACCGGCCAAGAGAAAAACATGAAGAAGACCAGAAATGCTTCTCCTTGTTTTGACAGTTGTTGTGACCCATCTCCAATTCAGTCGTAGCCGTTGGCCCTTCTCTCCCAGCCAGAAGTCTTTTCTTCCCACTCCTGCGCTATGATGGTTCTCTTCATCCTCTTTCTATGGAGCCAGCCAATGGATCCGAACTGTTCGCAAGAGACTTGGACCAATAGCCCAAAGGAGGAGATGATTTTCCTGGAAGATCCCAGCAGGAGCATCCAAGCAAAGGAGACTTTCCCATTTTCATGATACTTAATGCCGTAACCATCCACGGTGGCTGCCTATGACTGCAGCCATTCTGCACCCACCAGCCAAGAATAGAACCCTGGCTAGAACTCAAAGATTTGGCACAGACGGTTGGAGTAGACCACAATGGAAAAATCAAATCTTTTCATCTCATTCTGCCACCTGATGGGGAAAATATAGCATTTTTGGGGTGGGGGGCACGGCATACCTGTGTAAAGGCTCTGCAGCTGCCCTTCTTCAGTAATGGGGTACCCAGTGATGATCTCATCAAATTCTGTGAAAAATTCCTCTTCTTCTACCCAGAATTCCCCTTCCTGGATCTGGGACAGAAGTTCCGCTGCAACCACTGGGTCCAGCTGGCTCCATCCAGGACCACTGAAGCACAAGACGGACAGAAATCAAGAGGGATAACTATTATTACTATTTTGACCCCCTATTAGACTAAGAAAGAGCAGGGATGGGAGTAAGAGATTTGAATCAGAAAGAGCAGGAGAGCTGAATTGGACAGAGCTGCTATTGCCACTTAGTTTGCTAAGCCCTTGCCAACTGGGTCTAGGTATAATTCCTATATGTTTCTGTTGAAGGGGCAAATCCACACAGTAAATTCATGTATATGCAATGAATTTATATTTTATTTTACAGTCTCAAAAATTTTGCATGTGCAGCTGATTCTTCTATGTTGTGAGTACTCAACATAGTTGTGGAAGATATCTTGGATTTTTGTCTGAATTTGAATTCAAAAGGGCCCTTAAACTTTGCAATTCTATAAGCAACTGCTGTTGCCGAAGTCTTGGGTGCACAAACTGTAGCACTGTGTTGTTGTTATAACTGCTCGCACTGTCAGTTTGTGAAAAAGAAGAGACTAATTTTGTGAAATTGTGTCTCCAAGGTTCATCAATAGATATCTAAGTAAACAAAAAGCCCCGTAGAATTTTAAATCATTACATTATCAATCATAATAGATATAGGTACCTAGTAGCACATAGCACGAATCCTCACCTATAAAGGGCATGTTTGTGTTTTCTCTCTTTAAAAAGAAAAATATTTGGGGGAACAGCCAGGTTTGGAGGTGTCGCCCTTAAACCTGCCAGTGAGATGGTGGGATGCCCCAGATGACACCAGCTGACTATTAAATCCTCAGTTCTTAATCTTGGCTTTCTAGATATTTTGGACTTCAGCTGCCCAAAATCCCTGAGCACAGACTAGATTAGATAGATGAGGCATCCTACAGTCTCAAGAGACGATGAGGTGAGGTAAAAATATTTTAAACAAATAAACGAACGAACAAACGAACGAACGAACTTTGGAACCCTGGCTCTAAGTGCAAAATGGCTACTCACCCCTCCCTCCAGGGCCCTTTCCAGCACCGTCTCCCCCAAGGGTTACGTATCCTCAACAGCACAATATCCTTCCTGGACACTCTGGAGAGGTCCTGCATGTCGACCACAATGAACGCGTGGAATTCCCCCAGCTCGCTGGTCCCTGGTGTGGGAGAAAATGTCAAGTTGACGGGAACTGGCACATCCAATAAAAACCGAAAGATACAAGGAGAAACAATCTCAAGACGTCTGGGATAGGTAACACTATGTAGTGTCTTGATGACGTGGTGAAACGCTTTAAAAAACGTTTATGCTTGACACCTTTCAGCAGGAATTCCTGATTAGCTTCAGAGCTGAACCAGACCAGAGAAATATAAAGATTTTGCTTCTGATGAAGGTCCTGCTGAAACGCGTTAAGCAAGGAAGTTTTTAAAGCTTTCCACCAATCATCAAGACACTACATATTGTTACCTATACCAGACATCCTGAGATTGTTTCTCCTTGTCTCTATGGGAGAAAAGGTCAAAACCGTGAGAAAATCTCCACCCAATCCCTTCCAGGCCCATGGGAATATGGGCCATATTTCCCCACGACTGCTCTCCCATCCCCACACAGCTCACTAGATTCTGAGGGACAATGAAGCATTCGGAGAACTCTTCCCCCAAGAAACTAGGCATTCTAAAACTAAACTAGATTTCTGTTGCTTAAAAAGTGTGGCAATAACTTTTTTGGATTACAAATTCCAGAAAGCCCCAGCAGGTGCGTCTGTTGGCTCTCCGGACCACAACTTCGACTGCAGCCCAAAGAAATAATTGTCCCCGGGGATTTTCCGTCTCAGCAGTAAGTGGTGGAACCTTGTTGCCAAAAAAAGCACCAAAAAAGCTAAGGATGTTATCTATACCATTTGGCTGGGGGATTATGGGAGTTGTAGTCCAATCAAGTAACCTTCCCAAGCTCTTGTGGCCAAACGAAGGCCTTGGGATGAGTTGACGCCCCACGGTTCTCCCCAGACCTTGGCGTGAGCTGAAGACGGAGCAGCTCATGACGCATTTCTCCTTCAGATTCATCAGTCTTCTAAAGACGGCCTTCTCCAGGACTTTACTGGCTCGCTCCTTTTCCGTGCTTCGGGCGGGGTCTTTCAGGGCCCACCTTTCCGCCAGGCCTCCGGTGAGATCCACCAGAGCATCGGCCACCTGGCCTGCCCAGAGGTGTTCGTAAGAGCCGTGCACCCTAAGAAATGCCGAGACAAAAACACACGTCGTCGGGATACTGAACTGGCAGTTTAAAAGAAGAAGGGAGGGAGTTTCTTTCCTGGACGGATGCACGTGGGTGAGGATAATACGAATCACATTCCTGACAAACAGAATTTGCAGTAGGCAGGAGCTGCAAAGTGGCTCGCTGTCAGAATCAAAGCTCCCACTCCCACGAATAGAGATGTCAGAAATCAGATCTATGGGGTACGCCTGCAACTAACAGTGTATCTTGCTCTATATCTGTGAAGATTTTCAGTCGTCCAGGTGAGGCCATCTGGAAGCTGAGTCATGGCCACTGGACTTCTTATTAGGCTGAAACCCTCGTTGGAAGGCCTGTTCATCCATCCCCAGAAAGATTAGGACCACACACACTAGGAAGACCACAGTTAACGACCATTAACGACTCATGACAATGGGTGGAGAAGGACTGCAGAAGTGGGATTATCCCTCACCCCCAATCCTTTGTCCTTCTAATGTGCCTATTCAGACCAGGGGGAAGTGAGGCTATTCCACTATCTAATCTATCTATCTAATCTATCTATCTAATCTATCTAATCTATCTAATCTATCTAATCTATCTATCTATCTATCTATCTATCTATCTATCTATCTATTCCATTTATACCCCGCCTAACTGGTCATTTTGGCCACTTCTTCCTCCTTGCCCATCCTCCTCTGTAGTCTTCTTTCTCCTTACCCATCCTCCATGCTTCCGATGAACATGTTTACTTTTAAACACAGATCTCTAAAGTCCCGTGCACATGCTGATCCCCTTTAAATGTGGTTTGGTCACTCTTTTAAAAAGAAGAAATATGTCTCTAAATGTTGAAAACTATTTGGAGAAGGAGTTGGGAAGTGATGTCACTGGCTTCTGCCAGTAGGTGCTATGCACAGATAGCTCCCGCTCTAACTACTCACAAATTGCCTAGACTCAACCTGTAAGGAATGACTGCACACGAAAACAAAATACAACAAACAGACCTCCACAGGAGCTCGGCACACAAAACTACACACAGCCAGCCCTCCCAACCTTCAGTTCCCGTGCCCATCACACACTTAGCATAAGCCTTTTCCAACAGGGGGAGCCAAAACACATCTTCCGTCTGGCACTGGGAGAAACAGAGCTTGCCCCCGATGCAAGGGAGCCGATCGTCGATGGTGACCTCCACCCAGTGTCCAAACTGCCAGACGCGGCAGGTGAAACAGCCTCGGTAATTCTCCGCTCCCCAGCTAGGTTGACCCGGAGGTATCACCTGTGTGGAAAGAATGATCACACATCGGCACAAAAGAAGAAGACTGAACCGGCATAAGCTTTTATATTCCAGATCTGTGGGTCTGCGGATGGAATGGACCCCATCCTGCCAGCATTTTTTATTTCATGCTTTTTAAAATATAAAATCTAACGGCTGGAACAACAACAACAAAATTGTGACTTCATGGATATCTGCTCACATCTCACACTGAACAGTAAGGTATGACATTACATCATCATCACCATCATGATCATCCATGTGCCTTCAAGTTAAATCTAACTTATGATAACCCTTTTCAGGGTTTTCCAGAACCCTTCTCTTCTAGGGGTGCCCTGGGACTGTCCAGCTTGCCCAAAGCCACACAGGCTGGCTCTTCTCCCAGCAGGTACAGTGGGGGACTCAAACTCCCAACCTCTCTGGCTCCTCAGTCAGATATCTAAACCACTGGGCTATCCTGACAGGTCCTGAACACTGTGGCTCTCCCTTATTCTTCCAAACAGAGTTGAGAAACTTATTTTCTACAGTAATCAGTCATCATTAAGGTCCTAAAGGGGGGGAAAAACCCCTAACAAGTTGTAATTACAATTTTTAGTTGTAGTTAAAATTTCAAAAGTAAAGCCTTCCTGTTTCTCGAAAGTAACTAAACACATTACTTTGGTGTGTTTTTTAAAAAAATAAAACAATGTCTGGATGCTGCACATGAACTTTCCTTCGGTACAAAACATTCAGTTTTGTCACTTCACTGCCCACAAAAGGGCAGAAGGCATAAACCACCACTTGAACCCTGCGGTATTTTCCTCCACTATTTATTTGACTAAGAAAGTAACTAAAATGTAAAAATGAAAAAAGAGAAGAAGAAGAAAAGAATGCAGGTCAATACTTTTAAAGTTGTTGTTCTTTGTCTGAATTACAGGAGAGAAGAAATGTTGAAACCAAACCCACTGAGCCACGGAAGGGCTGGCAAACCACATCGGTGGACTTCAGATCCGGATAAGCCAGGAAAGGATTGCCGTAAGTCAGAATTGATTAGACAGCACACCACCATTGTTATTTCGGCACTATAGACATTAATGAAACAAAACTGGGAGCAGCGTACAGATAGATCTCTCTCTCCCTCGCTCTCGTTCTCAAGATATATGTATATAAAATTATGTTCAAGTGGATCTGTAATGCTTTTTTTGATTGCTTTCATCCTGTTTCTGGCCTTCTCCAACCATCCGGTTTGTTTCTTTATATAACCCAAATCAAACCCTGTTTTTACCCTGATCTCAATCAACCACCAACCCCACACCTGACATCCATAGTCAGAACATCTGAACAGAAGCTTCTGTGTGCAGGCGTCTGTACCCCTCCAGGTTCACCACACGATAGCAGACACCATGGGTGCAAGATTCCTGTTTGAACAGAAAGCCTGCCCAGTGGCATGCATGCACCCTCCCTTTTACAGATCTGCCCTCCAGTACACGGGCCTCGAGAGGAAGGGTAGTGGAGTGGGTGAGGCCTGGAGGGAGGAGGCCTTCAGACACTGGGAAAAATCTTGTCCATGGAGGTGTCACGTAAAGTTATGCCTGTGTCAATGAGCCGTGCATTGCGCCTGGCAGCAAGGATTCAGTTGCACAAGGAGCCAGCAGGAGTGGTTTGTGGATGGCACTTCCCTCTTAGCTATCGTTAAGTACCACTGGCAAAACACTGAGTATTCAGTATCTCTTGGCCTCTCAGGCCTTAGTACTTGAGCCTGCACAGACTCTTCTGTCCTGGTCTTTGATGGTAATAAATTCTACTTACTATTGCTCCTCCTTTCTGGTGAAGTTCGATATTATTCTCAAAGTATCCTATCTTGTGCTAGGTTCTCTACAATACTCGGCTTGCCATAGCAAAAGCATGTAATGTGGCTGCAACTCTGATGGGGAGAACGTTGGAGGTTTTGCAACCTCGCATGCAGTCAATGCGCCTGTTGATGTCTTGCTGCTGACAGCAGTCATGTTTGCCAATTTGCTGTTTGATCTAGTCAACTGTTAGTAGTGACACTTTTTTTTTCTTTTCTCCTACTAGTGTCTCGGAGTGAGTTATTGAGACTGTAAGTGCCAGCTTAATGAGAAAATGGGTAGTCTACTCTGAGGAGCTGTTCTGCTCCATGAATCCCTACCCTTCTACTGCACAGTTAAGAGGAATTTAACCACAAATTCAAAATTCTGCAACAGAGAACAGGGTATCGCCTCTTCTTACCTTGGCTAGCAGGTATTTACTTTTCTGCAAAGCAGCACAAGCACACAGGAACCAGCAGTCCCCCAACATCCCCTGTTTCACCTGCCATTCATAGTGATCGTCGGAAAACAATCGAGGCAGAGAACAAATCTCCTGATGGGGAAAGAGAAGAGTAACATTTTTAAAAAGAACAGGCTGCACTTCCAGCTGACTTTCCTGAAAAATTAACCCATCCTCAATTCCCTAAGAGGCAGCTTGGAAGAGGGTTGCTGTTATGCGCCATCAAGTCACTTCTGACTTACGGCAACCTTATGAGTGAATCTCTAGAATGTCCTGCTCAGGTCTTGCAAACTCAAAACCTGTGGCTTCCTTTAGGAAGTTGTTCCAGCTCATGCTTGGGACTTCTTTTTTTACTCCTTGTCTTCAATTTTTCCTAGCAGTATTGTCAAGCATTAAAGTATGCACACACGCACACACAAAATATGTATGTGAGCTGGATACTGTTTGCCAACTTTGGAAGGATGGAAGGCTGAGTCAATCATGAGCTGCTTCCTGGGATTGAACCTGGGTTGTGAGCAGAGTTTTGGCTGCAGTTCTGCAGTTTAACTACGAGGCACGTTGTCTTCTCATAACGCACCCAAAGTGGGGTAACCTTAGTGTAGTCATTTTGGGTCCTAGAGAGCATTTAGACCCACTTATTTATGATGATGATAATAATCATCTTAGAACTGCAGAGCTAGAAGGGACCCTCTGGATCATCCAGTCAAGGAGGACAGGGGGGATTCAAACTCCCAACCTCTGTTCCTTGAAGCAGGATGGCCAGAACAGGGCCAATCCAACATCCATTTGTATATATCAAAATATATCATCCGAGATGAGAAGCTGAGTTCACCCACAAAGAGAGAAAGCACCCATCCTGCCTGCTACCAAGCATCATACACCTGTCAATTAACCTGAGAGGGAAAAAATTCAACTTCGGTTTGGTACATAGAAGACGTCCCTTCGGCTCCTCGCTCCTTTTCTCAAAATACTGCCATAGGGAGGAACAAACCTGAGGTCTTAGCCAACAGATCTCCCCTCTGAAATGAGCCAGTGGTGTGGAGTAGTTATAAAAGAGAGAGTCATCATTCGCTGGAAACGAGAGGTCTTTGTAAAGATCTTCCTTGAGATCTGAAAGCACCCTGTCTCCGAACATCTTCCAAAAAAACACAACTGCTGCCTGCAGCCACTTCTGAGATGGTGAGGTTCTGCTTTAAGCCTGCAAAACATATTTGGAGGGGGGGGAGAAATAATATTATTATTATTACCAGGATTATAAGGAGAAATGTACATTAAGAACCGGGGAAAACAGGAAAGAGACTGGAGACAACCTGGGACAGAAGATGATCTCTCTACATGAAAAGAACTTGGTATCAAAAAGGCAATAGCAAGGTGACGATGGGATATAAGCAGTTGTGTAGAAATAAATGTGGAAGTGCAGGCACTTCACAGGACAGAGCCCATAGCCAGCCTCCCCGCGATGAGAGCTGAAAAATGCAGGCAGCGAGATCAGTCCATGTCAACAAATAATGAGGAGGTCTTTTGTAAAGTCAATGGATCTTAATGTCCATTCAAGAAAATCACCTGCAAATACTACAATAGGAATAGTTTGTAACAATACACAGTTCCCGGGGGAAATCAATTCTTCTCCCAAATAATAATAATAATAATAATAATAATAATAATAATAATAATAATAATAATAATAATAATAATAATAATAATAATAATAATAATAATAATAATAATAATAATTATTATTATTATTATTATTATTATTATTATTATTATTATTATTATTATTATTATTATTATTATTATTATTATTATTATTATTATTTATTGTCATTGTAAGTATATACACAGTATACCCATACAACGAAATTCACAGACACCCAGAGACCAGACACATGCACACACATAAAATTCCCCAAACACTCCCCACCCACTAAAAAAATCCCCGAACACTCCCCACCCACTAAAAGTCCCCACTAAAAATACAAACATCTACACTGCAGGCCAAGTAACACAGTCCAACTATTCACTACTACTGGTCTTTAAGCTCATTATTAAGTGCAATTATAGCTCTGGGATAGAAACTATTCAGAAAACGTGTGGTCCGAGACTTAATTGTTCTATAATGTGAGGATAGCGACTAAGCTAATGAGAAAAGGGACGTTCGGCACAGTGGTGGATGATATCGCAGACTGTGCTACCCAGAAAGTCATGAAAGTTTGGCCCTTGGAACCCTGCGCCAACTACACCCAAGGGTATCAGATGAGAGCAAGTGCTGTTCTGCACAATATACAGTTAGCTAAATAGAACTGCACATTCCCCTAGCAGTTATCAGGTCTATAAACGATGATAGCTTAACAGAGTTTCCGTGTTCAAGGGCTGTGTACCTGCTAAATAGGGGCAGACAGCACGGAAGGATGCCCAAGGAACTGGATCACAATCCACAAAAGCTCACAACTTTATGCATCCTTCATGTGCCACAACTGTTGTGTTTTCCTTTATTGCTTGTGCCAAAACAGAGTAACGGGGAAGGTTGGTCGTTTTTGTGAGTTTCTCAGAGGCAGCTGGCTGGTCCTTGTGCCAAAGAAAATGGTGGACAAGGGACAGCATCGGCTTTGGCAAGTTGGACTTGTCAAATAGCCTTAAGGAGGAAGACAGAACAAGGAAACTCAGCATGTTATCCAAAACTGTTAAGGAAAAGGTGACTTGACCCATGCAATAAAGTCAGTGAAGCTTACTACAGCAAAAACCTATTGAATTCAAGAATCATTCCCCCATACTCCATCCATACCATTTCCGGTCTTTCTTTCGGCTGCCTTCAGCTACAGTCTTTTCCAGACATCTCAGCTACCTTCTGGAAAATCTGCGAACAGAGAGTAGATTGAAAAGGTGAGGGAAGGAGCTGGAGAAAAATAAGATTCACATAACAGAAAATCAAGATCTACATGATCAGAAGACCGATGGATGGTTATGAGTACTCTGGGTTTTGATCTTGGACATAACCAAGTTACTGAATGTTATTCTAGTAACAGGGGTGGAACAAAATTACATTGAAAAGTACTGTAGTGTCATGAACAGAAATGACAATGGCCCAAATCGTGTTGCTTAGCATAACAAATCACACTACAGTAGGCCCCTTGAACGACGAGATCTGATGAATCCACTTCTTCATAGAATCATAGAGTGGGAAGGGGCCTCTAAGGCCATCAAGTCCAACCCCCTGCTCAAGGCAGGAATCCAAATCAAAGCATATCGACAGATGGTTCTGCAATTTTCTCTTGAATGCCTCCCGTGTCAGAAAACTCACCATCTGGTTCCAACATGGTTCCAACCAGATGGTTCCATTGTCATACTGCTCTAACAGTTAGGAAGTTTTTCTAGATATTCAACCCAATTCTGGCTTCTGCTCCAACAGTTAAAGCAAGCAAGCCTGATAAGTTGCTAAGGGAGGAGCACTATATAAATGGTGACAAACAGCCTAGGGAGATCTGAAATGAGTTGTAGAAAGTTGTAGAAGTTGTAAAAGTACCCTGACACTTCTACAACTTTTACATTGGATTGCTGACTGTTAATTGAGCTCTTTGTCCTGTTCTATTCGATCGATTTGATACATTTCTAACTGGTATTTCAGGTCAACTTTCCTTTGTCCCATCGTTCAAAATACCTCGAAGAAGATATCAAGGTTGGGAAAGGCTGTTTTAGATGGCAAGCCTGAATTCTTTATTCTGTATTGTTCTGTAAAAGGCTCTAGGAGCCTTTTCAGCTCTGGAGCAGAGTAAAAAAAGTCTTCCGTTAGATCAAATGCACAAACATCTTGTGACTCGCCCCGGAGGGCTTGTTTTATAAGGATTGTCGTAAGTTGGAAGTAATTTGACGACACACAATAACAAACACACAATAACAAATGGGGAAACAGTTCAAAAACTATTTGAGAGCACAGCGTAAAAACAATAAATATGCAGCACTTCACAACAAGACATGTCTTAACTGTTCAATACAACTGCTAAAAGGCTACCTTAAAAAGAAGGTCGCTGCCCATCATCAGAAGGACATTAGAGGTACCAACTAATTTCCTGAAGGAGAAGATTCTGGAACCTGGGGGCACCTGTGGAGAAGGACCTCTCTTGTGTCCTCACCGAACAGGTATCTGAAGGTGGTAGGACTGAGATAAGGCCTTCTTTCCCCTGCAGACGGGAAAAGGCAAGGAGCCCTCATAGGGGAAAATACCATCCTTCAAATATTTATGTTTTATTTATTTATTGTAAGCCGCCCAGAGTACACGTTCTCCAAATGGGTGGGGTATAAATTGAATGAATGAATAAATAAATATTTCTTTCTTACATTTTTATGCCACTCCATTAGTGCTATGCACTATTCTGGGCGGTTTGCAATAAGATAAAAAAACCCCAATAACCAGATAATAAATGGAACAGAGAAATTTATTTATTACATTACTTTAATTTATATACCACCCTGTTTAGTGCTGAAGCACTATTCTGGAGAGCTTACAAGGAGTTAAAACCGAACTTCACAAACCTTAAACACTAAATTGCAACACAAACAGCAAGAGCATAGCATAAAACCCTAAAAAGCAGTAGCACCAAAACGTATTTTCGAAATAAAGCAGAACAGGAGGCGAGGCATTCCACCGGGGCCAACGTGAAAGGTCTCCCTTTTCCACTGCCTCCTAAATGAGTACAAAGAAGGGGCCGGCGTGGCTCCTCTGGGCGCCGATGCCATAACCTGGGTGCTCCCACCGAGAAGGCCTGGCTTAAACAGTAACAGAAAAACTCCAAGAGGCGTCATTTGCAAAATTCACCCAGAACCGACAAAGCCAGAAAAAAGTACCAGGTTGCAAGGAACGGCAGTGTTTTAAAGTGAGTTTTAAAGGTGGGGAAGGGGGGAGCCAGGAGTGTTGATGCCACAGCAAAGAATGTCCGGTGGATGATTTCCTGGCCTCCTTCGGAGTAGCTACCCGGGAGGACATGGCCCAAGAGGACCTCGTGGTGCAGGGGGACGGCCTTGGGAAAAGGCACTCCGACAGGTAACGTGGTCCTGGAACCAGGACTGTGTAGCACGGCCCAGGTAAAAAGCACAACGATGTGGCACCAGACGGAGTTTAAGCGCACTCTCTCGGGAACACGGAAGTGACCGGGGGGGGGCACATACACTGGGTGAATGTGATGGAAAATGTGTCGTGTGTATTTTTGTGGGTGTCTCTTGGAAACCGAAGAGGCGAATTACGTCAGATGGGGTGGGCCGTGGTCGACCCCCAGATGCTTCTCCCCTACCCCTTCGATGAGCCTGGGGTGGCCCAGGCCACGGGAAGGAACGGTGGTCGGAGCCCTCCAGGAACATCTGGAAGGGACCACGGTGGTTGGTCAAGGTCCACCTGCTGCTCGGCAGCGACCTCTCGCCCTTCCTCCCTCCACATCCCAGCCAGGGCTGTGTCCAGGTAAGGAAGCACACGCGAAATGCAAGGCAGAAGTGTCTGGATGGCCAAGGACAGAATCCTTCCACCATGCAGAGGTACTCTGCACATGCTCAGTGGCACTCCCTTCTAAGTACCTTTAAAACCAGACCGAACGGCAGCAATCAAACAAGCAACAACAACAAACACATACTCTTTTTCAAAAGCACTGCCTTCTTTGCCCGAATGGAAAACTTTTCCAGAATTAAAACCGTTCCAAATTTCCACCGAAAGGGCAGCCTCGTCCCGTCTGTCCCAGCAAAAGCCACGGGCTCTGCCCAAGCGCTAACAAGCTTGACCGGACAGGCACGGTCTTCTGGAGATCATGTCACAAATCTCCTGGCATGGGCTTCGTTCCCCACCAAAACCTCCAGTTATCATCAGCACGCCCGGCCTTCATAGGAACCACAGGCTTCTTCATGGTCTTAACCGACCAGATAGGCGGGATATACAGTAAATAAAATAAATAAATAAATAAATAAATAAATAAATAAATAAATAAAATTCATGGCCGTAAAAATTAGGCCACTGGGCAATTTGGGGGGAAGGGGTTAGCAAGCCTGTCTGGCCACCCACCCTGTCTCTCATGGGGTCACCACGAGAGGTCCACCAGCAGGAGAGGCCGACCGCCATCCGGCCCAGCATCCAGCATTCTGCAGATACACTGCCACGAAGCATGGAGGCTCCATTCCGTAAGAGGAACAGACCTGCCAATCTTCCTTGTTTTATTTTGGTTTTTCCAACCCTTCCTTGCTAAGGGTTATCATCCGTGCATCTCTCTCTCTCTCACACACACACACACACACTTCCCTCCCTCCCTCCCTGCCAGACCCCCCCTCACCCCAGCCCCCTCCTGGAGCCCTGCCTAGAAACACCACCCTTTTTCTTTACAAATACGTAAGAGTCTTTCTTTCTTTCTTTCCTTTCCTTTCCTTCCTTCCCCCCCCTTTGCAAACAAAGCTCCCCCACCCTACCCCCAGCTCTCCTCCCACCATCTCGCTCCCCTCCGCCTCCAGCAGGAGGGTTTCCTCTTCCCCCCCCCCCCATCATCATCCCCACCCCACCTCCCCTGCCTCGCACCGGCGGCGACCACCACCACCACCATCATCACCCCATCCATCATCCCCAGTCCCACCTTTCCCCGGCAGGGCAGCCATGCTCTCCCGCCTGCCCAGCCAACCCCGAGGAAGCTCCGCCGCCGCCGCCGCCGCCGCCAATGGCAACCCCGGGTGGCCACCGCGCCGCCTTGGCCGCCCAGGAAACTACCGCTCCCATCATGCCCCTCGCCTCGACGGGACGAGCCAGGCGCCCGGCAGCCCTTGCGCGGCGGAAAGAACTACCTCTCCCAGCATGCCTTGGGCGGAGGGAAAACCTTTCCCGTTTTTTTCCCAGGAGTATCAAAATGACCTTCGAGGTTCCCCCCCGCCGCCCGCTTTTTTATTACGGTTCGATGCAAACAGTATCTTCGAATGCAGCTAAAGTGGCCTTGGAGAAACGCGTTTTCTTAAAAATAAAATAAAAGTAGTTTGGGTAAAAGTTAATAAGCCGACGGTCCTCCCCGCAGTTTTACAGATACACTGCTACCGAGTATGGAGGCTCTACTCGGCTATACAGTATTTCCTAAGAGCAGCTGGTGGGCCGAGCCTCCCTTACCAGTGATGGATCCTACCGATTTTTACGCCAAAGCTTAAATATAGCAAAACGTGAGCGTATGCTATCACTTTAAATTTGACAATTTTTAGCTTTGTCATCTGTTATCTCGCTCTGTTCTATATAACAGCAGAGCTAAAAATAGCTGAATATAGAATAAAAACACTCATGTTTTGCTATACAGCCTTCGCAAATACATTTTGCGATACAGTTTAAACTATATATATAAAGTTTAAATATAGCAAAACATGAGGGTTTTTACTCTATATTCAACTATTTCTAGCTGTCTTCTGTTCTACAGTATATGTGTATATATGTATGTATATATATGTGTGTGTGTGTATGTGTGTGTGTGTGTGTGTATACACACACACACACACACACACACATATTATATACACATATACTGTACACACACACACACACATATAGAGGTTTAGGGTTCTGTAGAACAGAAGACAGCTAGAAATAGTTGAATATAGAGTAAAAACCCTCATGTTTTGCTATATTTAAACTTTATATATATAGTTTAAACTGTATTGCAAAATGTATTTGCGAAGGCTGTATAGCAAAACATGAGTGTGTATGTGTGTGTGTGTGTGTGTGTCTATCTATCTATCTATCTATCTATCTATCTATCTATCTATCTATCTATCTATCTATCTATCTATCTATCTATCTATCTATCTATCTATCTATCTATCTACTGTATATATATTTGCTCTCCTGTTTCTTTTATTCTGACTCCCCAAAGGCGTGTTTGATTCGTTTTGGTCTGGGACACGGTGTTCTAATCTAAAGGAAATCAACCCTGAGTTCATAACTGGAAGGGCAGATCCTGAAGCTGAGGCTCCAAGACTTTGGCCATCTCATGAGAAGAGAAGACTCCCTGATGTTGGGAAAGCGTGAAGGCAGGAGGAGAAGGGGACGACAGAGGACGAGATGGTTGGACAGGGTCATTGAAGTGACCAGCATGAATTTGATCCAACTCTGGGACACAGTGGAAGGCAGGAGGGCCTGGCATCCTCTGGTCCATGGGGTCACGAAGAGTCGGACACGACTTAACGACTAAACAAGGACACAGTGTGGGTTAAATTCCAAAATAAATCTATCTGGATAGTCAAATTTGCATGACCTTAACGCACACCACTGTGTTTCTTTCATGTTTGAAAGTGAGGAATGTTGGGAGTTTTTGCATCTTCATACACTGCGTTTAATAGGTTTGGCTTGGAGGGACCTTTCTGGGTTCGGGTGACTGTCAATCTATCCAGCACTAACCAATTCTGTCTCTGAATTGAAAGAGAGCCTCGCCTCTCTGCTTCTCAGTTCTTTCCCTCTCTTTAGTCCGTTGGAAGCAGTGAGTCTGTTATTGAAGGCAATAGTATTTGTTAGTTGTTCAGCAGGCGGAGGCAACGAGGCAGTCCCAAAACCACTAAAACCAGGGAGCTGGACAGGGGACAGATTGTATTTGTCTTCAGTGTGGAAGGGATGGTCACTCTCAAATTGGCCTTCTCAGCCACACTAAACGCTGTTCCAAGACCTCTGTTCAGAGCACATTACCATTGTCTTTTGAGATGGAAGGATGCCTACTCAGTATTTGTTAGTTTTGCTGTCTGATCTGTTCCCAACTATAAGCAAAGATTTTTTTTCCTCCTATGAATGTCTGAGGGCTAATTATTGAGAAGGTAAGTGGCAGCTGATGAGAAAAAGAGGTGGTCTGCTTTGGGAAAACTTTAAGCTACTCTGCTCTGTGACTCTCTGAGTGTCTGCTGCACAGCAAGAGTGAATTTAACCAAAAGTCAAAACTCTGCAACAAGGAATAGTTATGTATATCAGAAAGTTTGTGACTCTTTGCAGCCCCGGAGCTGGATTTCCCTTCCTTGCAAAGGGTTGATCCATTGGGGCCAAAAGGATCCTAATTTTGTATGTATCCTGTTACCAGCGGGGTCACCATGCACAGACATTCGGTCATGTATAAATCTTCACCGAACTCCAACAAACTCTATAACCACTCTGCTTCTCCATGGGGAGGACCTGAGCAAGATGGCAATTAATATTGTTACCAATTACATGTTATATTGTGCAGCCTGCATAATTAATTTGTAAACCGCCCAGAGAGTGCTTGAAGCGCTATGGGGCAGTATATAAGCAGCACACTTTGCTTTTATATTCTGATTTTCCTCTAGCTAGGGAGATCAAGAATGTAACCCTGAGTTCTGTCCAGCCACCACTGTTATTTTCCCATTTTCATCTTCTTCTTCTTCTTTTTTAGGAATTTTATTTTATTCTAATAATAACATAAATATAAAATACATAAACCAAAAGTACAAATCAACTGTGTTCCCCACCACCATAGACGGGACCTCTTCCAATAATCCTCTTCTTCCTCCATCTATTCTATATTCTTCTTCCCATCTGCCCGGATGACCTTGTGGGTCCATTTTCATGTTCACAGCTACACCTTGGATCCTTTTAAGGAGAAATAAAGGAGTATTTTATTTAAAATACTTTTTCCCTGCTGCCCTTCACTCCTGCCCTTTCCTTCCCCCCCCCTGCTTTTTCCTCCCCTTCCAGCTCCAACTGCCACTTTCCAACAGTCGCTCCTCCCTGACCAGTGGCCGAGGGGAGATCGGGCTGAGAGGCGGTGGGGCGGTCCAGAGGGACGACCATGAGGAGGAGGGAGGGCCCCGGTGTTCAAATTGAAATGATCCCTCCCTTCCTCCCACCCCACCATCACAGATACCAATCCCACAGATTGGCTCACTGGGTATGTCCACTGAATCTAGGAGGGAGTCCTCAGATGCCGATAGGGAGTGATGCATGAAGCTGGAATGTTATGGCCTCTGATGGGTACCTATCTGTCTCACTGAGCACCGCAGCCATACTCTGTGTCGCCGAGGCCCGCTCTGTCCCTTGTTCTGAGCAAAGCCAACCCTGCAGATGCTGCAGGAAGAAGAGGTGTCTCAGAAACAGGTCCCTGGACAAACACATGGCTTTCTGAAAACCCCCACGGCTTGTGCTGCAATGCCCTCCAATGCCAAACGGGCTTGGAAGGGAGAGTGAGACACAAGCTCTGAGGGAAAGACTGGCGAAGGTTTATGCGCAAGAAGAGGAACTGACCAAGCAGCTATCCTGTTAGGCTTGAGCCCTGGGCCGAGAACCACAGAATGAAAATTGACAGGGAGACGTGCAAAGTTCTCCATTTGAGGAGAGAAACCGAAACCCACAGTGACAAGGTGGGGAAAACCTGGGTCAAGAATACTCTGAGCAAGAAGGAATTGGGGCAAGTCACAAGTGGCCTGTCAGCCACTTGTGTGATGGGGCTGCAGAAAAGGGAATTGCTATTTTAGGGTGCCTTAAGAAAAGGACAGTTTCCAAATCCTGGGATGAACGAGTTCCCCTCTATTCGGCACTGGTCAGGCCTCCTCACACTTTGAGAAGGCTGTAGAGGAGAGAACGAAGGATGCTCTGGGGACAAGAAGCCAAGCCCTCAGAGGGAAGAGACCACCTGCTTCCTTGAGCAGGTCTACCAACTCCAGGGGCTTCTTCGGCCCCCGCTTCCTCCCCTTTGTACTTACGTCCAGGAGGGAAAAGAGGTGGCCACTGGTGGGGTCCTCCTGGAGCAGGCCTTGGAGGAGAACCTGCATGGTTCGCCTGGGGTTTTTGTAGAAGGCCTGCAAGAAAAAACAGGTGCCTTTATGACCTTGCTGGATTTGCTCCTCGAGGAAGTATTTCTGTCCCAAGGCAGTTGTGCGATGGCTGCCTTTCCCGGATGCTGCCCTTCCCAGACCCCACGCGGTGGTGGACTCTTGCCTGGCTGTGGGTGGAATCAGCCACGGTTGCCCTGAAGGGGGACCTTCACCGAGAGAGAAAGGACAGACGGCAACCCTTTTCCCCACCAACCTTATGTTCTTGCTGACATGGACACAAAGGAAGACAGGAGAAGGACTGAAGGAACACACACACATTCCTACCCCAAGAACCCAAGGCCAGGAGATGGTCTTGCCTTCCCCTCCTGTAGACTAAAGGGGGAATCCTAGGACCTGTGGTCTCTTCCTGCTCATGAACCGGTCAATCATCCACAGTTTGACGGCTGGGAGGGTCTCCCTGCAGGGCAGTCTCCAAGAAGGCTGTTTTCTCTTCTTCTGGGAAGAGCTCCCCAAACACCTAGGAACAAAGAGAGAAGGTTGGGGGGCAAGTTGTGTGTGTGTATGAATCAGCCTCTTTGGGTCCTCTGCTCCCACTCTGAGAAACCTAAAAGATGCTTAGGTGGATCCTCAGGTTTGGAGCCTCTCCCTCCCTTTTTCGCTGCTCTTTCTCGAGTGGTGAAGCCAGAAGCAACCCTCTCGGGGCGGGGGGGGCGTGTCTCCCTGTCTGCATCCTCTGTGGGGGGGCAACTGAATCCAGTCAGGACTAAGCTACAGTCAAGGCCCGCCCTTCCTCTTCCTCCCAGATGATCGGGCTACCAAGTCAAGGAGGAAAGAGCCTTTCCAGGAAGGGCCCTGCAGTGGGAGCACGAAATTGGAAGGTGGTGGTGGTGAGAGACACAAGCTCAGAGGGAAGCACCGCAAGAGCCCATCCTGGCAGTCACACTGTGGCCCCTCTCTCCGGGGGCTTCTTAGGCCCCTGCTTCCTCTCCTTTGCCCTTACCTCCACGATGGAAAGTAGATGGTCTCTGCTTGGGTCCTCCTCTAACTGCCCCCAAAGAAGATGCTCCGCCATCCTGGTGGGGTTCCTGAAGGTTCCCTGCAAGAGAAGTAAGGTGCCTTTGTTGAGCTGTCATCGGAAGAATCCTTAGATGCCACCAGGGAGCATCTCATAAGGCTTGTGGAAGAGCCTGCTAGGGCTGAGGAGAGACCCAGAGGGCACATTAACCCTCCCAGAGCATCCAGCTAGCCATGGCCCCTCACCACCCCGATGACCTTGTGAGTCTTAGCTGGAGATTTGTGCTCCCCAACTGCTTGGGTGATGGGGGCGCAGCCGTGGGGAGGCCTCTGGTAGTTGGTCCCTTTGACCGATTTGCAGAGTGGATCTTCTTCTTCCTCCGGAAGCAGGGCAACCTCTGTCCGAGGCTCTTGGTCCCTTCTACCTATTCCCTCCCTCCTGCATGACAAAGGATGAAGGGAGAGGAATGGAAGGAGCCTCCCCCTGCATTCTGATGAGCATGGAGCATGGAGGCATTTTGGAGCATCTTCTCTTTTAGGGGATGATGCTTTTTATTTTCTTCTTCACAGCTCCCACCCACCTGCTAATCCTGACAACTGGAAGCAGGGCAGCCTCTGCCATAGATTCCTCAGTCTCTCCTCTCCTACTTGGTCCCTCCTTCCAAATAGGCTTCTCAACCTGAGCTGCCCAAAGCCAAGACCAGGGCAAGACCGTCTTGCAATTCGCTGGAAATGGGGGATTTTTCCTTTCTGCTACTGATGCTGTTCATGTCAAGCGGCTGGTGGTGTCTGCGCCATATCTTGCACAGGGTGATTGTTCTTCTACCTCCGCCTAGGTCTTAAACGACAACCTGAAAAGATAAAATAATGAACATATGGTTAACATAATTTTAAAAAATAAAATAGTTGAATAACCCTGAGCCTTGCCTACTTACTTATTCTTTAGTTTTTGGGACAGTACTGCAAAATCTGGCCCCTTGGAAAAACTGAAATATCACTGTTCTAAACTCTGCTCTGTGGCGGTGGCCGCGGCGGCTGTTTGTCGCTATAGAAACAACGTCCTCATTTAATGGCTGAAGATATTCATTCCTTTGCTCTCTGAAGTTGTCCATTTTAATACGGCTGGAGTTCACCTCTTGTTCTCAACGGAAGGAATAAAAAAAAATCTCAGCTCCGCCCTTTTAAAGCTGGACCTATTGTTACATCACACCTTGTTTCACAAGGTGAGAGATCACAAAGGACTGTCCAGCTCCCTGGTTTTTCCCAGATGTGACCATGAGAATAACACAACCCTCCCACCCACCCTCCCCTGAAAGGTCCTCCTCAGAAGAGAAAATGTCCCTAGCTCCCGACCTGGCTCCTTCTGACTATCATCTGTGCCCCAAACTCAAAAAGCACCTAATTTGGTAGTGTTCTGGAGGCAACTAATGCTGCTAATCAGTGGTGACACCAGTAGTTGGAAGAATTTTATTTGCAGGGACTTAAGAAGATGCTCACTGGAAGGACAGATCCTGAAGCTGAGGCTCCAGTACTTTGGCCATCTCATGAGAAGAAAAGACTCCTTGGAAAAGACCCTGATGTTAGGAAAGTGTGAAGGCAAGAGGAGAAGAGGACGACAGAGGACCAGATGGGTGGACAGGGTCATCGAAGCGACCAATATGAATTTGCCCCAACTCCGGGAGGCAGTGGAAGACAGGACGGCCCGCTGTGTTCTGGTCCATGGGGTCATGAAGAGTCAGACACGGCTTAATGACTAAACAAACAACAACAATTACCAGAACTGTTTCCTAGAGAGAGAAAGAGACTGTGCTGTGTTTAGGGTTTTAGGTTATCTACACCGAGCAGTTTGGCATCTATAGGGAAAGGGGGTTGGAACTGATCCTCCATGGAATATCACATTCTTTGGGTTCTTTTTGAGGAGAATTGGGCTAAAACTATTTTAAATAAATAAATAAATAATGCTGTACACAGAATACATGGTAGCAGATGGTAGTGACTAAGTGAGGTAGAGAGACAATTACATTATAAGCACTGATGTTGACTTTTCAAACGGTGGTGATATTACCGACGCTGACAATGAACCATCCAAGTCTTGATTATGTAATAAGTATGCAAATTTATTATGTATGGTAATAGGTTTTGTTGTTTTTATGTGCCATCAGAAGCAACTTATAGTGACACTAATAGGGCTATCAAGGTAACTGAGATATTTAAGGAATGGTTTTACTAGTTCCAGTCCCCAAATGAGTTTCCTTGACTAGACGGGGTTTCAAACTCTGTTCTCCAGAGTCTTAGTCCACCACTCTATCCATTATACCACACAGGTATACCACACTAGTAATAAGGAGGACAGTTATTTTATATGCCAGCTGATAGACAGGTAGGCTCCTTTGAAGTATAAATGAAGACCAATTGTTTTTCGGATGATGTGCTGATATTACAATTGTATCACAGTCAACAAATTGTATCACAGTCCAATAAATAAATAAACTTCTTGGGTATTGCTATACCCAAGGCTGTAGATAAAAACAGGTTATTATATATTGTGCAACAGAGCAAATCAGGATATTCTCTGGTGCTCACTAGCATTCACAAAGTGACACCAAGCAAGGCAAACCCAAAAGCTGACTTTTTTTTTCATTAATCATTTCTCACTCAAACACTAAGCAATTGCCATGGATACTTTTTGACAAGTGTGAATGGTAGTGAGCACAAGAGGATATCCTATAGACCATCTTGACTGCTGTCATTGGTGTTGTCAACATTCAGGCTGTCTTTTATATGTAACATTTGGCAACCTTTTTCCTGCTGGCAATGAAAGTATGATATTATGCAGCAATAGGGGGCCATTTCCTGGTATTTTGAATTGTGGATACAGAATACAATGGATCCACAATATCCTAAATTTATAAGCCATAGGTTTTCATAGTGGGATCTGAAAGCCTTGGAAATGGATCTCAACGGATGGGAAATCCTGACATCAGAGCGTTCAGGCTGGAGGCAGGCGGTACATCACAGCCTCTCCCAATTCGAAGAAACTCTTGTCCAGCAGGCAGAGGAAAAGAGGCAGTCACGAAAGCAGCAAAATCAGGGAGCTAGATGGGGTACAGATTGTATCTGTCCTCAATGTGGAAGGGATTGTCACTCTCAAATTGGCCTTCTCAGTCACTAGATGCTGTTCCAAGTCCTCCATGTAGAGCACGATACCATAATATCTCGAGACTGAAGGATACGTATTCTAGGTTTTTTAAAGAATTGAATTAATATAAGCACTATGCTAAAAATCCCTGATGTTTATTTAATTCACTGGAATTTGTGGATGTAGCCCACTTAATTTTTCCTCCCTCTCTTCTCCCTTTTTTCCACAAAAGTTGCTTTGAGATCTGTAAAAGATCTTGGAACACTGTAAGTGACTTTTGTGTGGTGACGTTTCTGATGTCAGATTTGTGGGTTTATATTCTCTTGCATAGTCATGCCCTTGTACAGGCAGTCATGTTCCTTGTAACTCATTACACTCAAGTTCTGACAATTTGGAATTATATGTGTCCAGCCTTGAGCCCTGTATTCTTTGTGCCTGAGCTTCCCCTGTATTTTTTTTAAAGAGGAAATAGATCCAAGGGTATCAACAGTAAAGTACTCCAGCCCGCATGGAGGCCTTTTATTTTTTGGCTCTGCTAGGAGGATGCACATAGCTCTCTTGAACTAAACTGTCATGTGACCAACACCTGTGGCGCCTATATCAGCAGCAAATGTTTAACAGAAACAGAGACGGGATAATGACACCATCAGCAATAGCTACTGCCGACTCTCATGAAAAGAGAATGGCAACACACTTACTTTTGTCTACAGTGAAAAGTTTTCAAAGTAGAGGAAGTTAATTAATAGACAAAAATATCTATTTTCTTAGTGGAAAAGGCAGCTATACCAATTACTTTTCAAAACTCAAGCACAGAAAAGCAAGGAAATGCAAGCCAAGCCAAGCCAGCAAATACTGTGTGACAATCATTGTGCATTGTATTATTTGTAATGCACAATGATTGCTGTGCAGTTTTTAACAGCTTTGCTTGCACTTTTTTTCCTATTGTACATTTTTGAAGAATTAATGGATAGAGCAACATTAACCCTTCACGTAACCGAGGGTTACTTTAGCAGTAATGGCTCCAAGCCTATACTACCGGAAGCTTACTTCTAAGTAAATGAGCCTGGACTCCAACTGGCTCGGCTCCTCCAGACTGACCAGAGCAGGGAGGGCGGAACCAAGGAAAAGACGGGTTTCCATCTCGCTGGGGGTTTTCGGCTTCACTCGTCTGTGGGGATGAAAAGGAAAATGTGAGACTATGGGCTAGGAGGGGGACGCCTCCAACGGATGAATGCTGGCTCCACAACTGACAGGAGGCTGCTTTCCAGCCCAGGGGCACCCCAGGGCCACTTCAGGTCTCATCCCAGCCTCATGAAGACTGGGGAGCAGAGGTGGGGGAATCCCTACAGGAGGATGACAGGGCAGGCCAGAAGCCCTGGCTTGTTGGGACGACTTCCTTCTGCTGCAAGAGCTGCTAGCCCCTGGGCTCTCCTTGAGCATTTCCCTCCGACTCAAGGTCATGTGTCTTCCTCTGTTCTCCCTTCCACCCCTGACTCCCCCATTCCGCATTCAGGCCCCTTCCCCCTTCACTCCTCTTTTTCTCGCCTTCCTGACCTCCCTTCTTCCTCACAACCCCCACCCACCTGCTAATCCCAATGACTGGGGAGAGACACAACTTTGCCTACACTTCCCTCTCCCCACCCCACCCCCATCCCATCCACACACATCCCATTTGGACCACCTCCCAAAAGAGACCAAGGAGAGGGAGGGAGAGGTTGACGTCCTTCCCCCATGGCTTTCAGGGGGAAGACTCCTGCCCCTCAATTCAGACGCCCGTCCTCATGTTCCAGCTGGTTCATCCGCTTTCTTTCCTTTCAGAAGCCTTTGAACCAACTACAACTATGGATCAATCCCGCCACCGGCCCTTTTGAGCTGCCCTGGTGAGGGGACTGCCGGGAGGGATGGTCAGGATGAAGACCCGGAAGCTCCAATGGAAGACAGACCCAAAGTTCACTTACCACAAGTGCAGAAAGCATCTCTGCCTTCGAAAAGGGCCCATCAAGTTGCAGTTCCTCCTCCATGTGGTTCCTCCTCCATGCAGGCGGTGGTTGGGCAGCAGAGGAAGTAGAGTTGGTGTTGAAAACCCAGCTGAACCTGGAGACAGGAGGAGAGTCTGGCTGTGATTCGGGAGGGCTTTCTCTCTGTCTCTCTCTCTCTCTCTCTCTTTCCTGCCAAGCCCCAGGGAGGCATCCCGTGGGGGCTCTGGAGGAGAGGCTGGAGATGGCTAATCCCGGCCCCTTCCTGCACCCGGAGACACCCGAGTGAAGCCTGGCAGGGAGGTGTCCAAGGCGGCCGTACCTGGTCTCTCCTGCCTCTCCTGCGCATAAACCACTCGATGGCGTTGAGGGAATCCAGGGAAGGCTCCAGGGAGGAGTCTGCAGAGGCTGTCATGGAGCATCAGAGGAGGCTGGAAAAGGATGCTAAAAGGGCTGAAGGGAGACCGAGTTCGGTCAAGAGGACATGAAGGTCCAGCTAGCTGTGGCCCCTGAGCCACCCCCCTCTATGACCTTGTGGGTCTCACCTGGGGCTCTGCACTCCCCCACTGCTGGGATGACAGCCATAACCGTGGGGAGATCGTGGCTTCCAGAGCCCCCGTGATGGCGGCCAGCCCTCTCCCGCAACACCTCCAGCCCTGAAACAAGAGGTGGGCACAACCTCCGCTCATCAAGCTCTCCAACAGCGTAAGAGGGACCTCCGCCCTTGGGTTTCCTCCTCCAAGGGCCCCAGAAAGCTCCACGCTCTCTAGCCTTGAAGGGCTGCTGGCCGTTGGAGGGGGAAAGGAGGGTTTTCCGACTGGAGCCTCCTGCAAGGGACGTGGATGTTCCTCTTCGCCCTCTTCCTCTTTCTTACAGCACGGTCTTGCAGCCAGGAGAGAGTTCAGGTGGCCAACCACCCACACGTCCTGACCACCACCACCACCATTGACATTCTTTACCGGTCAGAAGAAGATGCAGGGTCATCTCTTCTATCTTGGTCACTGGGATGCTCTGTAAAAGGGCCCCTAAAACAAGGAAACGGAGGGAAGAAAGGGTCAGGCTGCCCCATCCTTTCCCAAGTCCTGGTTCAAAGGAGGATTTGAACAGAAAGGAGAGGCTGGTTTAGCTTTCTTGCTGGGAGTTTGATCCCCCACTGGGCCCCCTTGACCAATACTGGACTTGAGGATCCATGGGGGTGGAGCGTCCCTTCCAATTCCACGGTTCTAAGCTGATGATTAGATTACCTGAAATTTCCACAGCTTTCATTCGGACCTCGTCCTGGCCACTCGAGAAATAAGTGGCAGCTTTCTCAGGAGGCCCACACTCTGTTTGGAGCTTTCTTTGACCTAAAGATTTGGGTAAAAATCACTTCAGTTTGTTGGGCTGACAAAATCCATGTTTAAAATAACATGAGGATGATGGTTTATCCCAGTCTTGGACAGATAGCTCACAAGGCTGTGTTGCATTTTTTTTTTAGTTTCACTTTTTGGTGTTTTTTTGTCTTTATTACTGTACATGTAAATAAAATCAATGATTCCGTTTCCCAGCTTAGCTGGGTCCTCCACCCTGTAGCCTTCTGGGAAGCCTTAGGCCACCTGGAGGCTCTCTGCCCCAGGCTCTTGTCACGCGAGGCTGCAAAACCACCTCCCACCACCTGCCGAGGGCTCTCATTTCCCTCAGAAACCAAAAAAAACCCCACCTACACCTCGATGAAAGAGCCTCCCTGCCCAGCTCCCCACAGGTGCCCCTCTTAGAGATGTGGTGGCGCTGCGGGTCAACTCTGGCTGGCAGACGTGGCTCTCTGGAAGGCAGACTTTCCAAGCCATACCTGGGGACACCTTGTACGTCCCTGGCGGTGGATGGGGGAGGATGTTTCTGTGTCTCCCATTCAAATATCCACCAGGCCTGCCCCGGCTTTGCTTTCCATGCTGATTCTCGCTCACCTTCCGCAAGGCCTCAACCTGTGCCAGTAGCTCCCCCGCACGCACATCCTCCTGCCTGGCACTGAGGGAACTGGATTTCCGCTGAATGTAGGCAAGGTGGTGCTGCGCATGTGCTGGCAGTACAGGGTTTGACCTCTGCACAACACTCTTGGTTTGCCTGCCTGGGAGGGAAAGAGGAAAAAAAACATTTGTTTGTTTGTTTCTTTGTTCATTTAGCTTGTATATTGCACTGGCAGTTTACAACCAGAATTAAGCTAACATAAAGTAAAACAAATCATAAATATAGTACAGTGGGGTCTCTACTTAAGAACTTAATCCGTATTGGAAGGTGGTTCTCAAGTTGAAAAGTTCTTATGTTGAATCTGCATTTCCCATAGGAATGCATTGAAAACCATTTAATCCGTATCTGCTCTTTTCCGTCCATAGAGACTACAGTGCAACCTCTACTTAAGAACTTAATCCGTTTTGGAATGGTGTTCTTAAGTTGAAACGTTCTTAAGTTGAAGCAAAATTTCCCATAGGAATGGACTGAAAACCAATTAATTCGTTCTGGCTGTTTTTTTGTTATGTAGAGTTGCGTTCGTACATTGAAGCATTAGTTCCCATAGGATTAATACGTACTCTACCACTAGGGGGAGAAATTTTTTTTAACTAAGATGACCTAAGGTTAAAAAAAGAGCAGGAAAGGTTTTTTTTCCTGTTCTTATCTTGGATTTCTGTTCTCAAGTAGAAGCAAAATTTAGCAAATGGAGCTGTTCTTAAGTTGAATTGTTCTTAAGTAGGGACGTTTTTAAGTGGAGACCCCACTGTATGAAACAAGCACAACCTATAATCAATTAAAAAAACTCAAATAAATTAATGAAAACCAAACAATGGAGAACAGGCAATCTAAAAATAGTTATATTACATTAAGAATGGATGATCTTAAAGGCTTCAATATACAGCTCCTTGTCTTGAGCATCCTCTTAAAAGGTAGTAAGGGAGGATGCCAGGCGTGGCTTCACTATCATGACTCCTTTCCAGAGGGACCCTTCTCCCACCTAGGTCTACCCGTACCACCCAATCTAGCCAGGAGGTGAGACTGAGGAGCCTAACACCGAGGGAGGTCCGGAAGGAAAAAACAAGAAACCGGGCCTTCTTGGCAGTAGCTCCCCGTCTTTGAAATAGCCTCCCTCCTGAGATTCACATGGCCCCTTCCCTGGGCACCTTCAAATGCCAACTGAAAACCTGGCTGTTCAAGTAAGCCTTTCCTCCATCACTGTCTGATTTTGTTTTTTTATACTTTCTCCCATCTGGATCATTGTGTTTTTTAATAATATATTGTTATAATTTTAAACTGTATTTGCTATATGATATGTTGTTACCCGCCCACAGTAGTCGGTATGACTAGATGGGCGGGCTATAAATGTAATAAATAAATAAATAAATGTAATAAATAAATAAATAAATAATGAGAAATTCTAATACAAAGATGCCAAAGAGGTATTACGAGGAACTGGAAACATCGATTTTAGAAACTTTGTGGTCTGCTGCAGCTTTGAAAACACAATAATTTAAAATCCTGCATTATCCCTGGGAGCAATCTAAAACAAAACTTAAAACCACATTCAAAGTTGTCCAAGAGGGTGTACATAGCAACAGAAAAACCATGTGACTACCATGTGACTTTAAATCAATTGCTTAAATCCAGATCCAGAATGCGAGGTATTTCACAAAAGTGTAATATTTGATGTTCCTCCAAACTAGCTGCACTGTTGTTGTTCTAAGCATCAGCACTTATTTAGTTATACAACAGAAATGTCTATTCTTTTATACAACAAATATCTCTGTATCTTCCAGTGGCAGCTACTTAGTAAGGAAGTAACTCTGCTGGCTGCTTGGCCATAGCTCAGCTAAAGAGGGAGTGTAAAGAGAAGTTTATTCACTGACAACCTTCCAGTTCAGAACCAGCAGTGGCAAGAGAAAAGTAAGTGTGGCCCTCTGAATGAGCGAGTGATTTTTAGAGCCTGTGACTAGAAGCCTTTTGAGAATTTGTTGGAGAAGAGAGAAAAAGCCTTGTGTCTAGTTGATCTTTAATTTCTAGATTCATCTTCTTGGTGTGAAGAAAATGCCATTGGTCATCAGGTTACTCGGGTGCTTTCAGGGGGGATTACGATCTGGCCTTTCCCCCATACAGAAAAGAAGGGCAGAAAGGTCTCTCCCACAAATGAGGCTTCAGAGAAGGTGTACAGATGGGCTGCTGTGTCAGCATTGTAAAAAGCAACCATCCCGGCCGCACAATTCAGAGACACTCGGATTCTTTTGAGGTCATTACTTGGAGACAAACAAGTGAGCGAAGGATGGCTGGTAGACCTGTATTCACCTTTCCACTTCCCTACAGCCAAGATACCCCCCTTCGGACTCGAGAAAACAGGGTCCTCTCTCTCCACTGACTCTCGGGTGACCCCTGCCAGCCAGTTCTCCTCACTTCCCACAACAACTTCCCAGAAATGTCTGCCTGCTGTGAATCTCTCCTGTCCCAGCACAATATAAGCTTTGGCAAATCTCTTACGGTTGTCAGGCAGATCTTGGAATTCGGATCCACATGTTACACTTTTATGATCTTCAGAAACAATAAGCTGCAGATGAGCCGTGTCTGGATCCAGGGTTATGTTTGCTGCAGGAGAAGAGAGTTGAGAGGAAAAAAATAAGGAGCAATGTCAATTATAGAATCCACTGACCAACATGCTGACCCTAAGCATGCCAGAGGAATCAAATTCAAAATCAAGAGGTCACCCAAATACTGCAGGTTTGGGAGGACCTTCTCCTTTTTTTCAGACATTCCTACAACAATATGCTGAACCTCTTAACTTATATTCAAAACAAATCCCTCTCCTGTCACTCAAGACATCTTGCAATAAGAAAAAGTGACAGAGGAGATGAAAATGGAAGGTGGGAATTTGGGGAAGACAGTGGAGGGGGGGGGAGAGCCTTATGTTTTTGGTGAAACTGTGGCATGAAGGGAAAGTGGGAACTGAGAAGAGGAAGCGGCCGCCAGGGCTCTGAGGGAAGCCATCATCACCACCAGCGCCGCCACCACCACCAACACCCCTCAAAGCGACAGGAAAGGGAAGGGAAGCAATTTATAGGGCGAAATAGGAGGTAAAGGGAAGGAGAGATGTGTCAGTTTCCTGTCAAACATGGTTATAAGCACCCACTGTGAGGTGTGTGTTTGTGTGAGTGTTTTTGGCACATGCCCACGGTGAGGGTAACAGCAGCGGTATGCCCAAACAGATGCACTTATCCAGATGTGTGAGGGTCCGTTATTCTTCACCTCCCCCGAACCAAATGAAACAGGAGACGTTTTTGAACCAAACAATTTGTCTTCATTTATTAACTGGGGTAAGGGAATAGAATTGTCCATCAGCTTGGGAACGAACCTCTCCTGTGGGAGCAACGGCTCGTACAGGGGCACCCAATCTTCATCAAACGGGTTGCTTGACCTCGACGCCCATGGGCCAGCCTGAACCTGGGAGGGTTCTTCGGGTTCGATGTCATCCGGGTCCATTGTTAATAGTGGGGTTGTCTCTTCATGCCCTGTATATCCCCAGGGTACGTGGTTCTCTGCCCCGGTGACATCCCAGGGTCCTGGTAATAACCCAGTTTCCTCAGCTCCTCCAGATGCCATATTCTCTTTTCCTCTCTCTCTTTCTCTACTCTCTTCTTCTCCTCAGCTAACTTGCGCCACCACTAATCTCCCTTTCTCCCCAGTACGAGGGTCTTACTGTCATTTCCCTCCTTCTCCTCTCCTCCGCCTCTCGCTTAGTGAGACGCACCTGTTCCCACTGGCCAGTCCAAGGGTCTTGGATGGACACCCATTCCCATCCGGCCTCCTCAGCGTCCCTCCAGCGACTGACTTCTCCCACAGCTCCCTCCTCAGGATCTTTCCATCCCCTTCCCGCCCAAACCAGTGGAGTCTGGGTAGATATTGTTAACCCCCTTCAGTCCCCGTTCTAAATCCAAGGTGTCCACAGCCTGATGTAGCATCCGGGGTGGGAAAGGCATGGGAGCTGTCTGGGTGCCTACGGAGGCTCTAGGGCGAGACGGCACTCCCAACATCACCTCACGACCCAGGGTACGGGTGTCACAAGATGTCTTAATCATGTGAGAAGTAGTTGTGATAATAGGCAGTAGGGAGACCACTGTGGCAGAAACTCTCATCAGATCCCACTGTCCTGGGCAATTATTTATTTATTTATTTATTTATTTATTTATTTATTTATTTATTTATTTATTTATTTATTTATTTATTTATTTATTTATTTATTTATTTATTTATTTATTTATTTATTTAAATTTATTTGTCATTAGGACATAGAACCTGTTGCTAATTTATTTGAATCCCACCACTGGATGGAAGGCAGACTTTCCAAGCCCTACCTGGGGACACCTTTTACGTCCCTGGCGGTGGATTGTGTGTGTGTGTGGGGTGCTTCTGTGTCTCCCACTCAAATATCCACCAGGCCTGCCCCGGCTTTGCTTTCCATGCTGATTCTCGCTCACCTTCCACAAGGCGTCACACTTTTCAGGGGAACCATGAGATCTGCAGTTTGATGAGGGACTGAGAATTCTCTGCTTTAGTTCAAGGGAAGGAACTAGAGTACTCCAGGGAGAAAAAAAAGCACTTCCTCTCCAAATGACAACTCCCAAGATTTCATAGGCCATAAGAGTTATAGTGGTACCAAAACTGTATAGGTGCAGAAAACAGGGATGGGATTTATATATATATATTTTTAAACACCACCACAGAAAAGTCTGCTGTAGCTCCAGCTAGAACTCTGGGGGCTTTGCCCCCCCCCCCCCCGCCCTGTTAGGTATAAATTATGTTTGATATCAATTATGACTGGTGCATACATGAGAAAGAAAAATCCCCATTTCTGGTGTCTTCACCTGAGGACCTGGCTGGGCAAGGCTAGGCTTTATTTATTTATTTATTTATTTATTTATTTATTTATTTATTGAATTTATATGCCGCCCACTCTACCCAGAGCTTTGTTGCATTGCAAAGCATGAGGGGCATTGTAGTCCCCTGGTATTCTCCAGACAGGGTGCCTCTCGGGTAAAGTGCAGGGCCTTGCATGTTTTGTAGGGCCACAGAATCTAGACCTGCCCTACAACTTGGAAATGGAAGGATTGTTTTACTTATGTCTGCACCAGCTGTAAATTACCGTATTTTTCGCTCCATAAGAGGCAGCTCTCTGTAAGATGCGCCTAATTTTTAGGGGAGCGAAACAGGAAAAAAATATATATATATACAGTGGTGCCTCACTTAGCAACGTTAAGCCGTTCCAGGAAAATGACGTTAAGTGATTTAATCGCTAAGCGATTTTAAAAAGCCCATAGGAATGTATTAAAACGCATTTAATATGTTCTTATGGGCTTAAAAACTCACCTTATGTGAAATTCCTCCATAGTGGCGGCCATTTTGGGTGCCTCAGCCTCGTAGACCCTCCAGGTCTGAGCTTACCTGGCCTTCCTCCACAGCTTTTTCCTAACTGTGGGGGCAAAAGAGCTACCAAGAAGCAGCCTCTTATGCTACCTACAGTTAGGAATTTGAATTGCACCCCTTTTTTAAACAAAAAGTTCACCACCTTTCCAGTTACGATGTGAAATTAAGATTAGAAAAGGAATGGTGGAGTGGAATTTTCATTTTAAATAAATAAATAAACAACCCTGTGCCATAGTTTCCAAGGTTACAGCCTTCTCAGACAATTTCAGCATATTGACAAAATTAAAGGCGGGAGGACTAGAGAGAGAGAGAGAGAGAGAGAGAGAGCAAAGGATAAAATGTTGTGGCAGCTTAAAGACTAACCAAAATTTCCTACATCAAAGTACAAGTTGTGTCTAAGGAAGTGGATTACGTTCCACAAAAGCTCACACTGAAAAATCCTTCAGGGGGGTTTGCCCTTTGCTTCCATCACAAAAAATGAAAAACACAAATCCTTTCATTCATTCATTCATTCATTCCTACCCCATGCCACAGGCTAACCTGAGAGAGAGAGAGAGAGAACGGACCCCAGGCCAGCCATCTGCTTAGCATCACTCCATGGAAATCAGAACTCAGGTCTCCCCAAGTCAATGCCGTTGTTGTACCTAGATGTACAAAATAATCCAAGTGGATGATATTGTTGTGAATAGCTAAACAGCGAATAGTGTACTGTCTCCCCTTTTGCACTGTGTTTTGAACACCCAAGAGAATTTCAAACAGGGATAGTAACTGTGGGGTCCTCCAGCAGACACTTGTGGTAAATGTGGAAGTCCCAATCCTCATCATGACACTCCCCATAGGTACTCTGCCCCATAAAGAGAACCTAAACATGTAGGAAACTGAATTAGTGAATTTTAGCAATTAAGACACAGGTCTTTTGTGAAGTTAACGACTCTAAATTGTCCATTTAAGACCAACCCACCATGAAATACTGTGCATAGCAACATGGAGAGCTTGTAGCTGTACACTCTTCTTGGGAAAACCCATGTCTTTCCCAGCTATTTATTTATTTATTTATTTATTTATTTATTTATTTATTTATTTATTTATTTATTTATTTATTTATTTATTTATTTATTTATTTGATTTTTACCCCGCCTCTCTAGACCATGTCTACTCTAGACCATGTCTATTGCAAAGGTTGTGGCCAAACGCAGAGGCAACAGGGAAGCTTTATTGGAGTGGCAGATAAGATCAGATTCCCTATGTTGCATCCACCCAGTGTCCTTTGTTTATTTTCCCTAAACACAAGTCCACCCTCTGGACGTGCTTCCTCACTTCACGCTGCCACCAGGTATTATTTATTCAATACCAAATAGATATATATTAGACACGTGCTGCCAATACAACCGATTTATTGATATTACAGTTGTTATGCAAATCACAGACGTAAATCAGTGATGTTTAGGATGATTTATTAAATAGTATTTGATTCCACGTTGGTTTGTATGTGTTTTCATTCACTTTAACAATACTCTTTGTTTATCTATTTATTCTCTATACTTTTTAACTCTTTCTTATTCTCTCCAACATTCCACCTTTCCAATCTCTGTCTTAACTTTCTCAATTCAATCTCCTAACTCTCTCTCTTCAATTCCCTATCTCACAACCTCTTTTCTCTAACTCCCCTTCTGTCTAACTAAATGTCTATCTTCTTTTGGCTCCGCCCTTCCTGTCCCCTCATAGGCTCCTGCCCTTGAGCTCCCCATGATGGACAGGCGTGACATGGGGCATTCCGCCACACCCTGCTGCTCAAAAAGCCCCATGGTTTCCACCCTGCATGCCCTGGCTCCACTACACCACCATCCTCCACACGTTTCTGAGCTCCAGCTCTCATCATCCTATCCTAACTATTAGCTGCTGGCAATTCAACAATAACCAAGTTTCTCATCTCCACCCAAACACAATGCTCACCACCTCCCGAAATATTTGGCTCCCTTGTCGTACTGCTCTAACTGTTAAGATGTTTTCCTTGATATTCAGCCTAAATTTGGCTTGCCCTAGCTTGAGGCCATTGTTATGTGTCTTGTACTCTGGGATGATACAGACCTCGTGGCACAGTGGTTCAACGGCTGTACTGCAGTCAAAACTGTGTTCATGACCTGGGGTTCAATCCCAGGTAGCCAGCTGAAGGTTCACTTAGCCTTCCATCTTTCTGAGGTCAGTAAACTGAGTACCTTCCTTGCTGGTGGGGTTGGGCAATGTGTAGCCTGCATACTTAACTTGTAAACCACCCAGGGAGTGCTTGAAGCACTATGGGGCGGCATATAAGCAGCATGATTTGATTTCCGGTGTATAAGCAGCATGATTTGATTTGCTTTATGATCAAGAACAGATCCTGTCCCTCCTCTGTATGACTACCTTTCTAGTATTTGAAAGTGATGTCCTGTTTTTGCTGTCTTCTTTTCTCAAGGGTAAACATGCCGAGTTCTTTCAGCCTTTTCTCATAAGGCTTGGTTTCCAGCCCCCTGATCATCCTTGTCACCCTCTTCTGAAGTTGTTCCAGTTTGTCAGCATCCTTCTTGAAGTGTGGTGTCCAGAACTGGACACAACACTCAAGGTGAGGCTTAACTAGTGGTGAATAGAGGGGAACTAGCACCTCACGGGATTTGGAGACTATAATTCTGTTAATGCAGCCTAAAATGGCATTGGCCTTTTTTGCAGACAAATTGCACTGTTGGCTCATATTCAGCTTTTGATTTATAGCAGTTCCAAGATCCTTCTCACACATAGTGTCACTGAGCCAAGAATTTCCCACCTTTGTAACTGTGCATTTGGGTTTTTGTCCCCTAAGCATAGAACTTTGCACTTATCCCTGTTAAATTTCATTCTGTTGTTTCCAGCCCAGTGCTCCAGCCTATCAAGCCCATTTTGAATGGTGTTTCTGTCTTCCAGGGTATTAGCCATTCCACTCAATTTTGTGTCATCAGCAAATTTGATCAGCGTTCCCTGCATTCCCTCCTCCAAGCCCTTAATGGAGCGCCAGGCCCAGGACTGAGCCCTGGGGTACCCCACACTTGTGACCTCCTCCCAGTTTGAGCCATTGATTATTACCCTCCAAGTATGATTCTGTCGCCAACTGTGTATCCACCCGACACTTGATCCATCCAGTTTGCACCTTATTAGCTTTTTGCACTGTGTTTTGAACACCCAAGAAAATTTAAAACAGGGATTGTAACAAGGCTGATGTCTTCCGCTGCCATCATTTTTTGCAAATTAAAAGTTTCCGACACTTCACCCTGCAAAAAAGATTCAATGGCTCCCTTGGGATGCCTTTCTGGGGGAGCCTTAGGGGGCCACAGTATGGGAGGGTCTTCAATGGACAAAAATCCCAACCAACATTCTGTCCCATTCCTCATAATGGCTAAAGAGAGGCCTCTAAGGTCGTAATAAGTAGCTTATGTATGAGGGCAATAGGTGTATTAGGATGTATGATGCCTCCGATTCAAATCAACCCTGAAGCTGAGGCTCCAATCCTTTGGCCATCTCATGAGAAGAGAAGACTCCCTGGAAAAGACCCTGATGTTGGGAAACTGTGAAGGCAAAAGGAGAAGGGGACGACAGAGGACGAGATGGATGGACAGGGTCATCGAAGCTACCAACATGAATTTGGTACCAAACTCAGGGAGGCAGTGGAAGACAGGAGGGCCTGGCGTGCTCTGGTCCATGAGATCACAAAGAGTCGGACACAACGACTAAACAATGCCTCCGATTCTGAATGTACCATGGAGCCATTACAATTAATAGCTTCCATAGATAGTCTCATTCTCCACGAATCTGTCAAATTAAATTGGTGACTACATGCACTGTAAGTGGTAGCATTTAATTTTTCTTCTTTTCCGTTATTTCTTTGGTCCTAATCATCTTTCTCGTCAGCTTCACCGGATAGTCCAAGTTCCGGTATTGTGACAGACTGAGAAAAGCACCTCCATATCCTATTTCCCACATTGGGCATAATAATAATGACAATAGAACTGCAGAGCTGGAAGGGACCCTGTGGATCATTGAGTCCAGCCCGTCAAGGGAATCGAACTCCCAACCTCTCGCTCCGCAGCCAGATACTTCAACCACTGAGCTATGCACCTCTATCATGAGTCTCATTAAATCACTCTTCTTTCCGCACTCACATATTATACAGTAACATTTCCTGATAGGTGAGTTGCCCAAAACTCTCTTTGAGTTTTGACTGTCTTTTTTCTACTCCTTGTCCAGATACCCTCCCACATCTCAAATTTAAAAAAGGATGCTTCCAAACTTTAGGTAAAGGTTCCCCTTGACATTGAGTCCAGTTGTGTCCTACTCTAGGGCACAGTGCTCATCCCCGTCTCCAAGCCGTAGAGCCAGCATTTGTCCGAAGAGTTTCTGTGGTCACATGGTCAGCGTGACTAGACACAGAACGCCCTGACCTTCCCACCGAGGTGGTACCTATTTATCTACTCGTTTTTTTATATGCTTTCAAGCAGCTAGGTTGGCAGGAGCTGGGACAAGTGACGGGAGCTCACTCCGTCGCGTGGATTTGATCTTATGACGGCTGGTCTTCTGACCTTGCAGCACAGAGGCTTCTGCGGTGCCACCATGTCCCACTGTACTACAAATTATCATCGGTTTTAGGTCTTCTATATGTGTTACTGAGCTGCCTTACTAACAGCCCCTTGGATGGATTACTCCATTGTCACTCTGCCGCAGGCTGATCTATACCTAAATCTTTTAATACAAAATCTCAGAGGTTTCTAAGGTCCACATCATACAGAAGAATGGTAGGTGCAATAAATGCTTCACTGGAAAGCGCTCTTCGTTCTTCTATCCATATTTTCTTTGTCTTTATAAAATGCTGGGAGGAACTATGGTTTAGGGGAAGGAAAATCTGGGAAGCACGGACAGCAGAATAAAAGCTGAGGATGGGGTTGAGGAGAAACGACACAGCTCTGAAAGTCACAAGTCCGATAGTTTAATTCAACATTTATCAGTGATGTTATTGTAAGGCATCAATATAACATTTAAAAGGAATCCCCATACATTCTCCCAGAAAAAAATAAAAATAAAATGCAATTAAAATAGAGGCCTGTGGTGGCAGGAAGATCAGGCTAGTGGTTTGGGGAGAGGGGGGTCCTCTGCCAGACAGGAAGTGGTGTCAAAAGGTGCTGCATGCAAAATAAACAGCAAGACATACTTGCTGGATTGCAGTGGGGGGATACATCCTATTCCTCACTTAACTAAGTTCTCATTTGTGGAAGAGCAGAACTTGCCGAAATTCTTAAATATTTCAATGTCAATGAGACATCTCTCTGAGGCCCATGTTTACTGCAGCTTTCCCATTTCATCTGAAGCAGACTAACGTGGAACAAAAATAGTCAAAAAATGTTGAGATCAGAAGAAAGGGAAACATTGAAGATGACAGCAGGGACCTCCTCTCCACCCACAGCTGTAAACTGTTTTTTGCACGGGGGCTTCCGTCCAAATCCTTTCCTCCTTGCCTTGTCCCGAACGTGGTGCAGCTGCCAGGAGTTACTGATTCCCAAGGAAGGTTAATAGTCTTAGACCTGAGATTACAAGTCAGGGCAAATTCCACAACGGCATCTTCCTGCTTTGGCAGCAGCTGGATGAAACATATGAAACTGGAGTCATGCAGGTGTGAAGTGTGGTGCCAATCCTCCGCACAGTCCTAAGTGCAGGAAACCAAGAGATCTCCTCTACATTTTACAGCACTGGTTCCCAACATCTTGGGTCCCCAGATGTTCTTAGATGACAACCTCCAGAACTCCTAGCCCTGTGCACAGCTAGTGGTGACAGCATCTCAGTTTCAGTCCAAGAACATCTGGGAACCCATAGTTGGGAACTAGTGCTCTACAAAGTTACTGCTGAAAAGATTTGTGTGCCACCTACCCCCAAAATGTAAAGGAGGCCCCAGGGATAACGGTCTTTCAAAACGGCAGACGCACATGTTCCTATCCAGCCCCTATGGCCCCAAAGATGTCACGATTTCCAACATGTTCTTTTCTCTGGGAGCTGTCTTATACTCCTCTCTTGTTCAATGATCAAGCTCTCTTGTTTCTTGCAGACGGCCCTCAAGGAGGGATTAAAAACTCAGCCCCTCCCAGAGCAGGAAAAAGATGCATCACGCTCACCTTTAGGCCATCCCTTGAAAGGTGCAACAGTGCCACACAGAGGACCTCCCTCTGCCTGTATCTAATAAAGATCCATTCAACAGGGCTGGGTTGTTTCGGGAACGCACTGCACGCTCTCCTCTCTCCACCCCCTAGAGCATGATTCTTGTTGGCTGGCAACAGGATACTGAAGGTAGCCCTGGAAAAGGCAGGCTTTCTGATCAAGAGACTGTCTTAAAGACCTTGTCAAACTGCAAGCCGAAAGGAGCACAAAGGAAATAAATTAATTCGGACATTTAGCCCATTTGTTCGCTCTCGTGTTCCTGGGGGCATGAGCCGGAACCCACCAGGACCTTCTCTTCCGCCGGCCTCCTTTAAAATGAGAGGTTGGCCAACTTGGAAATGCACTGGTGGACTCCGTCCACGCTGCAGATGCCCCCCCATGTATTGATGTGCAAGAGGCATTTGCCCCACTGGCTTTCAGGACTCAGAGTCAGGCACTCAGAGAGGCCAAGACTTGGATCTGCAGCAGAGGTGAAGACCACTGGCCTCTGGCCAGGCTGCAGTTTAACAGGGTCTGGATATCAAAGTGAACTGGGTGACAGGAGGGTGCTAAATCATGGCCAGGTCTGCAAACACTTGAGACCTTTGACGGCACCTTTAAGGCTCTGCTTCGCAACAGGTTTTTCGCTGAGCAAGATTCTCTGCTTCCTGAATCACACAGTAAAAAGGACAAATGGACAAAAAAAAACCACATGCCCCTTCCTTTTAATTTTATAAACACGGTGGTTCTTTGCAAAAGCATCGTCCCTGCTTTCAAATCACCACATCCCACACCTCGATCCTGATCATTTCCCCACCCCCTTCTCATTGCTTCCTCAATGGCGCACACTGCCTCTTTCAGTGTCTGGAGGCTGAGCTATTAATCAAGTCCCTGAAACGGCGGGGGGGGGGGGGGAGAAAAAAGTGACCCTGGAATATACACTCACGATGCATCAATTTCAAAAAAAAAAGAGCCCCCATCCCGTAATGGTTCCACCTTGTAGCCATAAGGAAATATATCCCTGATACCTGGTTGTGCCAGTGTGTCAGGCACGTGAAGGCACATATGGGTGTGTGGGGGGGAGGGGGGGTCGGGATAAGGGAAGGAAGAGGGAGTCATGAATCCGGTCCCCCAGCAGGGGCAGCGATAGCACAAGGGGCGAGACGCCATTACTTCCTTCACATTGCCTCCTTCTTGCTTGCCCCCCCCCCTGCCGCCGCCCCACAGCTTCAAATGCTAGGCACAAGCTGGCACACCTAAGCAGAAACGTTTACGTCCCTGAGAGAAATGGCACCATGGGCAGCTTCCGGAGTTTTGTCCTTGAGCCCAGCAGGCGGGCTCTGCGTCGCTGCGGCCGCAACAGCCGTCGCCTCGGCAGCCACCAGAGGGTTCAAGCCCTGCGTCAAGATCTGCTGGATCGTCTTCCTTAAGTTGGGGTGCAGCTGGTTTTGGGTCTGGTAGAAAACTTCTAAGGCGAAGGACTTCAAGTGTCCAGTGCAGAGGTCCTCGTACAGGGGAATCGTGTACATCCGAGACATCTAGGAGGCCAAGAGAACGAGATCAGCATCTTGCAAGGAAAGATGACGCAGCACTGTGGCTAAGAATTCAGCAGATGGCCTTGGGCGAGCTATTCTCTCTCTGACCTTTAAGACCTCCGTCTGTCTGCTCATCAGCTGACATCCCTTACATGGCAAGGCTTACAAGGCAGGTCATAATGACAGCGCAATCCCCTGTGTTTTGAGGATTACAGCAGAAGCACTTCAAAATGCAAACGTAATTGCATATGTATTAACCAGGAGAATGAACACAATGCTCAGGTTTAAAAGAATGATTAACAACACGGTTGCATTGTTTCTGCCCTGCCTATTCCGGGCACACCCTCAAAGTTGCATTCACAGAACTACAGAGCTCTAAACCCACCCAGACCTTGTTTGAAAAGCTCCGTAAAGGAGAATCCACCTCTACGATGACACAGGACTGCTGTTCATGCGCTACCATGTTTGACAACACACTGTGAATCCTTCTAGGCATGTCTTGTAGGAGCTAGAATGAAGCCATATTAGCCCTCATGCTGAACAGTCAACTCTACTGTCCACCTAGCACAGTCAACGGGCAATGCCCTTCCGTCTACCGGGCGCCACCTGTTTCCTGCTCAAGACTTGCATGCAACGGACAGTCCCAACGACACTAAAGCCATTGGTTGACTCAGTGGGACAGGCCTCCTGCTGATTCACTATTCAGCCACTGATTGAACTGGGCAATTTTAGCAAGAATTGGGGACGGGATTTAGGCCCGTATCTCAGGCCTTAAGTGGCACAAGGGGAACCCAAACAATGACCGTACCTGGTTTTCCAAGAAGCTCCGGACTTTGTGAAGGTCAGGGTAGTAGTCATTGCGAACAATGATCTGCAGCCAGCGGATTCGGATTTCTGCGTTCATGCCATCCAGCTGGGCCGAGTAGCATTCGGAGAGCTTGGATATGACCTCTGAAAACCATATATCAAAAGATTCCGTATTGGAACCAGGAGGTTTTGTACAAAAGACAGAAGGAACATACCCAGGAGGGAAGAAACTGTTCCAACCTAGAAATCCTGCACAACATTTTGAAGAGTAAATTCGCAAAAATGGCCCCTTCCCAGTACAGCTGCCCAAGCAGATTAAAACACCCAAAATATTCCTGGGTTTGAGGCTGGATATATTCTTTGCAATACATGCTATCTACTTATTTATTTATTCATCCATCCATCAATCCATTTAGAAGCAAAAAATAATGGTACATGTGCGTCCTCTACTTTTATTTTGTGGTGCATTTCGGGATTAGTGGAGCTTTACCACCAATAGGTTTAATCTAGTTTGATCCTTTAATTTTCTTCTCTTTCTATTTCACATGGGCTTTATTTATTTTCAGTTTGCTTTCTGATCAGTTCTCTGTTGAAAGGAAGACCATATTTCAAGTAATAGTCAGACCCTCAAGCAATCTCGATTCGAGAAACACTCCCCCTCTCTGACATCAGAAGCACCCGTGTGAAATAAGTGCGTGCAATATGGGATCTTACAAAGAATTTTTGCGAAGAAGAAAAACCCCATTATGAAAAGAAGTTCCCATGAAAAATGCTTGTGGGAAACATTTCCAATAACTCTTTGCACAATTCCTTTCTCCTTCTAGCCACGTAATTTAGAAACAAATGCTCTTAGAGGCTCAGAGCCATGGCATAGAGAATGCATGGGCTCTACGGGTGAACACCTTTCAAGCAACAGGAGGCAGAGAAATCTACTGTGCAACAGCCTCCCATGTGCAGGGTCTGGTCTTCAAAATTTACAACTAGGAAATGTAAATTCGCTGGAATGCGGGAATTTGTGTCATGGTGAGTCTAGGCCAGCGTCTCTAAATCCCTCCTCTCACTGGGAAGGGGAAGATATTTGCGGTGCTCTGCTACAGAGCAATATTTACCCTTTTACTGGACTTCATTCCTGATAACTCTGAAGAACCCCCTCATCCAGTCTTACACTTTGGGGACCCTTCCCCACTCGCCTGGCCAATTATTATTTGTACCATCTGCGTTGTCTAGACCAGTGGATCCCAACTTTAAGGTGCTCTTGGACTACAACTCCCAGAAGCAACATTTCTTCTAAGCTGCATGGGTGCACAGCCGCGCAGTGATGCATTGGTGCTGCACACCCGCAACTCGTGTTGCTGCCCATTTAGTTCCAGTCACGGTTGGAACCCCGCACACGCTGGCAGAAAATTAGAGGGAACGTTGTCCAGAAACCTTCACCACTGGCTGTGCGGACCAGGATTTCTGGGAATTGTAGTCCAGGAACATCTGGGGACCCCAAGGGTGGGAACCACTGGCCTGAATGCATGAAGCGGGAACCAGCCCTGGCAACTCAGCAAAACTCACCGTGAGGCAGCGGCGAGCCATCCAGGAGCCTGTCCAGGAAAAGCACCGTCTGGAAGGTTTGCCACTCGGCGATGTTGACGCTGTTGGCGGCAGCCACAGCATCCAGAGGCTCTGTGGTCCAGAGATGGAAGAGCGTCTCCACCGGGTGGGTCAGACTGGATCCCTGAGATAAGTCTGGCTCAATTAAAGGAGGCCCCGTAGCATTCAGCCAGCGTTCAAACTCCAGCCCTGCAAAGGAGACACCACCAAGGCTCAGAGAAGGAACTGCTGTGCTGGGTCTACCTGTACATATATCAGCAGATGTGTTCTAAGCAAGTCAGACCGTTGGCCCAATGACAGCAATTCTGCCTGAGCTTGATTTCACTGGAGGAACCAATCTCTGGAGCCACTGCCTTCTGCATAAAAAGCAGACATTCCACCACATGCAAAGCACAGATCTTGCATATATGAAAGGAGGTGGATTCTCCTTTCAAAGAATCCTTCTCTGCCGGGGACTGGACTAGATCTAGACAAGATAATCAACCTTTGCGGGGGGGGGGGGGGGGCTGCCGTTATAGACATAATATAAAAGAAATATAGGCTGGATCTGGACTGTGTAAGTTGTATAATGAACTTTACAAGGTGGTGTGTGACGGACTGTTTCCAGTTTGTGGCCCCCCTTCAAATAGACCAGCCCCCCCACCCCGGGGGCCCATCCGGCTGCCATTGGGAATGGCTGGCCTGGATGAGTCTTGGAGTGCCTTCTTTTTGATTACTGACTATTTTGAGGAGTTTTAACGATGTATAAGTTCATATTGCGTTAAACTTCAACCGTGAGCCTTCCAGTCAAGGTGAAAGTAACAACAGAATCATTCCCTTCAGTAGAATATGGATTGCCCATCTCCATGGCTCACAAGGACCGTGACATGCAGCATCACAATTATATAAAACAGAAATATTCCATTACTACTACATCATGTCTCTCTGACCACAGCTTCTGCTCCTACATCTTCTGTGCCAGTAACTATGCACACCCCAGTCCCTTAGAGCAGTGGTTCTTAACCTTTGTTACTCGGATGTTTCTGAACTGCAACTCCCAGAAACCCCATTCAGCACAGTTGGTGGTGAAGGCTTCTGGGAGTTGCAGTCCAAAACTCCTGAGTAACCTAAGGTTAAGAACCAGTGCCTTAGAGTGCCTGAAGATTTTGTAGTGCACAGAGAAGCTAAATCTTTCTCTCTCCCTCCCTCCCTCCCTCCCTCCTTCTCTCTCTCTCTCTCTCTCTCTCACACACACACACACACACACACACACACACACACACACACACACACACACACACACACACACACACACAAACACACACGTGCCTACATAGAAGGACAGAGAGCTGTTCTTTCACTCCTTTTTCCTTCCTATACTTTGAGTTAAGGCTACAGATCGCATGTGACCATCAAGTCCACAAAAACTAGGGGGAGAGGAACCCTTCACTCCACTCTACTCGGCCAGGATGACACATATTCTCTTCCTACGTGGATAACAGAGTTGGGAAGGGGGGCCTCTAAGGCCATTGAGTCCAACCCCCTGCTCAAGGCAAGAATCCAAATCCAAACAGATCTGATGGATGCTCCTGGCATCCATGTGTAGACACTGAAGATAGTGGTTTGTGGCCTGCTTTCCTTCCTTTCACCTTTCTGTGAAGACTATTATTAGGCCCTGCTAGAGCTGCTCTGTCGGTTCCTCTCCTTGTGCCGAAGCCTTCCTCTGTCTTTTCTTCTGAGCTTGTGTCTTCCCCTCCCCCTTCCAATTTAGTTCCCTTGAAATATTCCTTTTCCAAGCATTACAGCTCTGTTTGCTGGCTCTTTCCTACCTGTTTTGCTATCAATGCACTGTTCTTTCAGTTCTGGGAAGAAAGCCAGGAAGGAATCCAAGAGGTCTTGGGCCACAACGCTCGTGAACTTGTACTTCTCGATGTAGGCCTGCAAGGGAGGCAGGGGGGAACGGGTTAAGGAGACAGTCAGGTTCAAGGAAAAGGCTGAGGAGTGTCCCCGCGGAGAAGGGAAAGCTGTTACCGGGGCACAGACAGGCGATGCCATGTCGGAGGGCTCGGACGTGCTAGAAGAAAACCTGAAGAGAGCACAGCTTCTCCGAGAGAAGGCAGAAAAGAGTAGCTTCTGTAAAAGAAGGCTGCTGATGACACACATGTCCACTACATGTCCTTTCCTCTGGAGATCAATCCCCTGTCACAAGATCTTCCTTTAAATTAATCCACGCTGAAGCCTTGAAGGCGGCCAAGGGAAACACTGAAATAAAACACGGGATGCCCCCAGAAGCTTGCAGTGGTGATGGCAGGCGGTACCACTATTCCCATGGGCTACGGATGAAATTTCTAGGCAACGCAGAACACACCATTCAGACTAAACCTGCAGGAGCTAGAAGCCACGGCTGAGGAAATCAAAACTGATTTGCTTGGCATTCAGTCAGCCATCTCTGCCACTGGCCTGGGACATCTCTTCCCGCTCCTTCATAAACTATTTTGAGTCGTTTCAAACGGGGCACCAGAGTAACATATAAATACTTTTTAGCCATGTTCCCTCTAAGCTGGGCGGCAGCGCTCTACGGGTGCAGTGCACCCGCAGTTAAGTGTTGCCGTTCATTTGGTTTTCACTGCAGCTGAAATTTTGTGCACATGGGGCAGGTTTTCCACTCAGTGCTGGTGGGAAATTAGAAGGATCGTTCCTTTTTAGTGATATTTTTCAGCTAACCATGTCCTGAAAACCAATGGTCACATGCTCCTGTTCATTCACAGTAACAGCCTGAGGCCTGACTCTCCCTCCTTCGTCCCTTCTTATCCACTGCTGCGTACTCTTTGCCCCACGGACCTCCACTGAAAGGTACAAAGACACCACCTCTCACATACAAACACATCACACACAGGTGTGGATACAACCCACCCCGAAACAGAAGTTACTAACTCGAAGGAAGGCATCAAAGCGTGTTGGATCTCCACAGAGCTGAGACAGGTAGTAAACAAAGCAGTAACCTTTTTCATACGTGAAGAGGTTCATCAGATTGCTAGGATTCACACCTGTAAAGAGGAGAACAATTTTTTTTTTCTTTTTAAAGACCGTAGGCCAAGTGACCGGCAAACCTTTCTTTGGTCAACAACCATTTCTTTCAACCCATTAAAAAAATAGTAATTCTACAACACACCAAGTGTACTTATTACAGTATAAAGCATAATAACCATAAGCAAGCAAGCAAACAAGTGATTAAAACAGGAGGTTCCCCTCCCCCCCGGTCAAACTTCATAAACTAACACAGAGGATGGGGAAGAGGAAGGAGGAAAGGGTGAGATCTTGAGCGAGTACACTTCCATATTGTTAAACATGGTTTTTATTAATGACTTGGATGAAGGGGTACAGGGAATGCTTATGAAAGTTGTGGATCAAAAAAAATTGGGTAAAAGGCAAAGGTTCTCCTTGACATTTAGTTCAGTCGTGTCTGACTCTAGGGCGCAATGCTCATCCCTGTCTCCAAGCCATAGAGCCAGCATTTGTCCGTAGACAGTTTCCGTGGTCACGTGGTCAGCATTACTAGACACAGAACGCTGTTACCTTCCCACAGTGGTGGGACCTATTTATCTACTCGCATTTACACGCTTTCAAATGGCTAGGTTGGCAGGAGCTGGGACAAGTGACAAAAGCTCACTCCATTGCGTGGATTCAATCTTATGACTGCTCGGTCGCCTGACCTTGCAGCACAGAGGCTTCTGCGGTTTAATCCGCAGCGCCACCACATTAAAAAAAACTGGGAGGAAGAGCTAATACCTTGGAAGGCAGAAACAACGTTCAAAAAGTTGTGGATCGAGCCCTGGGCTGAAAACAACAGAATGAAATTTTACACGGATAAGTGCAAAGTTCTACAAAAGGAAAAAATTCATAATTAAAAAGAAAAAAATCCATCATTAAAAGAGGGAGGATTCTTGGCTCTGTAATACAGGACGTGAGAAGGATCTTGGAATTGTTGCAGATCACAAGCTGAACAGTGTCATGCGGCTGCAAAAAAAGGCAAGTGATACTTCTTTGGTATTCATTATGGTGTGCCACAATCAATTTTCATACAGCACACCACAATAGTGCCCATCTAAAATTGCAGATGGAAGGGCTCCTGACTTGCCAGTATTTTGGGTGTGTGTGTGTGTCAAATTTTACAAATACTTGACGCTTTGAAAGAATACAAAGTTCAGACCAAAATAAAGAGATGAGAAGGTTTTGTGGGCATTTAATATGGAATTAGTTAGTTAGGCATCCTTCAGTCTCAAAAGAGTATGGTGTCATGCTCTGTATGGAGGACTTGGAACAGTGTCTAAGTGTGGCTGAAGAGGCCAATTCGAGAGTGGCAATCTCTTCCACACTGAAGACAAATCGAATCTGTCCCCTGTCCAGCTCCCTGGTTTTGCTGCTTTTATGACTTCCTCTTTGCTGGACAAGGGTCTCTTCAAATTGGGAGAGGCCGTGAAGCACTGCCTGCCTCCAGGCTGAACGGTCAGATAGAATATTGGAAGTCATTATCCCTAATCACGTTTTCTAACATAAGACTTAGCTGCCTTTAGCTCAGGGGTGTGAAGAAAATCCACAGACAGACCTAAAAATGCATTTTAATAGGAAACGTTTTAAAACCAAGAATGAAAAAGAGACATCTTTCAGTAGAAGGTGTAAATATCCTACAGATGTTCCAGCAGGACAGCCAAGCAGCATCCTCCACATGCAACAGTAAGGGATATTTGATCACCACCAAACTAGATTGATGGAAATCTAGTGCCAGGCAACAACTCTATCAGATCATTTAAGTAGAGACTGAATAACACGGGGGCTAATCTACAGCCCTGGCTGAACCACCTTGTGGCAGGGATAGATTTTCTCAGATTTCCTTCTATTCCACATCTTACATGAAGCCCGGTGCCCCGATAGGGGCATTCGAAAAGAGAGAGAGAGAGAGAGGAGTCCCTTATCTATAGAAGCATGGGGGCAACTTCAACCATCGTTTGTATCTTCATATAGAGTCAAAGGCAGATTTTAGGTCTATAAAAGCATTGGACAGACCACTGCCATAAGAGGTCATGTATTTCTCAGCAAAATGGTTTACGGCAATACTGTACAGTGATCTATTATTGATCTGCCCTTTCTAAAGCCTGCCTGTTCATTTCCTAAAATATTTTTATCATCGACCCAAGAGGAGAGTCTTCGATTTAAATTACTAGCATACAACTTGTCCGCGACCCAAAGTAAGCTGGTGGGCCTGTCATGTGATGGGTCCCCCTTCAGTTTATATGGCGGAAACGGTCCCTAACATCTGTCCGTTATTTTAGGGGAAAGGAGAGGGATTAGAGAAATGATAAAAAGAATCTCAGAAGATTTCAATTGAGCAGCAAATTTCCAGTTTTATAAAAACCCAGAAGGCCCCACCGGTTTCTCTCCCGCTTCAGACATACCTGGTTCCAACTTAACCTGAAGCTTGCTGACGGGGTTGTCCTCCCCAAGGAGCTTCATCTGTCTGTGAAGGGCATCCAGACGGAAGGCAGTCTCCAGACATGTAAAGGCTGCACCTGTCCCAAAAAGATGCACCTATTGAGAGACCTGAGGCCTGAAAAATATTGGGTCGACTTATTTATTGTATTTATTTATTTGACTTTTTATCCCACCCGTCATCATGGCATGCCACTACTCTGGTTGGTTTGCATGCATAAAAATGTAAAAACACCCAAAGCTGAGTGTGAACATCAACTTCTGTGGGTCTCTGCCGTGCTGGCGGTCTGCACCTCTTTGCTCACTTCTTCTATTAGCTCAAGAGGTGACGAGGGGGGGGTCCAATACTGGAGGCATTCATGAAAAAAAAAAAGAGAAACAGACAACAGACCTTGTCTGATCTGCTTTGATTTGGATTCCTGGCTTGAGCAGTGGGGGTGGACTCGATGGCCTTTAGAAGCCCCTTCCAACTTCATGATTCTGTGATTCTCTCCTTGCCCCACTCCCTTCACACTAAGTTTCTCCATTATCCTCTTTCCTTTGCCCTGCTTCCTGATCCTGCCACCCTCCCCAGCTTTCCCCCTCCATTTTCTTTGCAAAACATGGAGGGGGAAAGCAGGGATCAAAGGGCTTTGATACCTCTCCCCCTCCTACTTCCAAGTATAAAACAACCCTCAATTTTTGCTTTGATTATTTTAGGGGAAAGTGTCATTTTATACACAGAAAAATACGGTAAATACTAAAGGCAGGGTCACCAAGTTGGCTGTAAGAAAAATTCCAAAACTCATACAGTGGCATGACTTTTATTAAGCCAACAAAAAATATCTCTTCACCAGGTAAGCCACAACCACCTGGATTTTGTGGTGACGCCAAGTACCATTACATCATCCGGTGAGTTTGCAGATGCTTCCTCTCCACTACATCTTAAAGCATATGCAGGCCACATGGCTTTTAAGATCACGTTTCTCTCTCTGAAGTTTCCTCCCTGACTGCTTTTTTGGCAACAACCTACACAGATTTTTGTGCCTTTTTTGGTTGGCCGGTTGAAGATTGATTGATTGATTGACATTTCTATCCCACCCAACTAGCAGCAGAGCCACTACTCTGCACAGCTAACAGAGCAACATCAAAACAACATAATAACAGCAACAGAAACAACAACAGAATTTCTGAAAATGCAGGGGGGGGAATCAAAAAAGGGATCATGGTAAATATGATCTCTGACAGTACAATATAAAGCACAGTAAGATTACAAAAAACAAACAATGGGTGGCCAGCAGAGAGAAGTACACGAGTTCACAATGGAACTTGTCAGAGAACAAAAAACAGAAATTAATCAAAATTAATTTAAAATTACTTAATCTGGGGCAAGGCTATGAAAAGATCCTTATAAAAAGAGCCAAGTCTTAAGTTGCCTCCTAAAACCAAAGAGGAATGGGGCCAGTCGCACCTCTGATGAATGTTATCAACATTTGGATTTTCAAATTATATTAGTAAGAACTGCAGCTACATAGTGGTCCAGAATTCCCATTAATTGCTCCATGTATAACCTGGAGTTATACTCCATGTCTACTGGTAAAACAGGCTGTCTCCATGAACTCAGTACATGGGTTCCCCCCATCTGCTGGGCCATGCCTCCAAGGATTCAACGCCCTGGGAACACCGCCCACCTGAACCGGCGGCACGCCGTTTACCGTAAGTCTCTGTGGTGATCCGGCGTTGAGCATACGTGGCCAGCCCTTCGCTCAGCCACATCTCTTCCCACGTGGCATTGGTGACTGCGTTGCCAAACCAGCTGTGAGCCACCTCATGGATGACATCGATAATGAGGAACTCGTCACTCTCCAGGATGGACGAGATGATGAAAGTCAGGCAAGGATTCTCCATGGCAACGATGGGGAAGGAAGGAGGAAGGAACACGAGGTCGTACCTGGAAGAGAGGAAAGGAGAAGCGGCATCATTTTCAAGACTTCAGAGTGATTGTTTAAGCCAGCTGTTCCCAACCTTGGGTCCCTGGATGTTCCCGGACTCCAACTCCCAGAAAACCTGGGCAGCACAGTTCATAGTGAAAAGGCTTCTGGGAGTTGTAGTCCCAGAACATCTGGGGACCCAAGATCAGGATCCACTAGTTTGAGAGGTCTAGAAAAGATCGTAGAGTTACAATTCTCAAAGCACATGGCATTTTTTGGGATGAGGAGTAAATATCCCTTGCATGGCCAATCCTGTGCCTTTAAAATGCAATGAAATATGTCCCATGTACATGCTCCCAACCTTGGATTGATCATTTCAACAGCATTGTCCACCTTCATTTTGGGAAAAATTCAAAGCCAACGGTTCCATTCTTCTCCATCTCTGTTACTGCTAGCAGAAAACCCTTCTAGACAGCTGGTACACGAATCTAATGATTGTATTTCAATGACTCAATAAAACTCTTGCTGATTTCCCCACATTTCTGATGCATGTTTGCGTCTCATGTCTGTGCACAAATAATTTTTGGATACGAGGCACAGGTTTACATGTGTAAAGTCATGCACGTGTGGCAAGGAGGACATCTGGTGATACCATTGATAGCAACACACGCAAATGAGTCCAAGCTCACCTGCCCCACATGTAGGGTCCATACAGGTCCTCTGCAGCACTGAGCCAACGCTCAACCCTACCCGAGAGTTTGCTGATCGCTGTTGATAGCAGGCATGGCTCTGTCCAGACTTTGCTCCTGTTGTAAAGAAAGCAGAGATACATCTTCATTCTGTGTTTTAGGGTTCATAGAATCACAGAGTTGGAAGGGGCCTCTAAGGGCACTGAATACAACCCCCGGCTCAGTACAGGAATCCAAATCAAAGCAGATTAGACAGAGGGTAGTCCAATTTTTCTCCCGAACGCTCATCTCCCGAAGTCATTGGTTCTATTGTTGTACTGCTCTAACCATTAAGGAGTTTTTCCTGATATTCAACCTCAATCTGGGTTCCTGTAACTTGAGCCTATTATGACATGTCCTGCACTCTAAGAGGATTCAGAACAGATCCTGCCCCTCTTCTGGAGGACTACCTTTCAAAGTTCAACATTGTTGTTATTGTTAGGTGCCATCATGTTGCTCCTGATTTACGGTGATCCCATGAATGAGCAACCTCCAAAATGCCCTGTCCTCAACAGCCCTGCTTAGATCTTGCGAACACAAGCCTGTTGCTTCCTTTTGTGGGTCTGTCCACCTCCTATTTGGTCTTCCTCTCCCTCCCTCTTTTTTACTCCTGCTATTGTGTTTGGGTTCCTACTGTGAAATTCTGAATGTCTGCATACAGATGTATGTTTCATTTGAAGCTTGAAGTGAAGCTTCTGATAATGGGGCGCACGTTGTACAGAACAGAACAGTACAGGGAGAGGTTTCTTGCAGTACAACCCGTGTAGTGGCCAGATCTACAGCTGTAATGACCCATCTTCTCCACCCAACCCAATACATCTCATCACACAAATGCAAATAATATCAGGCAAACGCAGCTCACCTAGGACCCACGTCGGCAGCTACAAGGTCCCCGGCCACAAGGGCTACCAGATAGGCAGGGATTGGGTATTCCATGTAGAACTGGTAGACACCCTCTTGTTCCTCGTAGGTACTCTGAGTAGCACTCATCAATACCTGCATGCCTGCAGGAGCCTGCAGATCCAAAACAAAAAGCAGTCAAGAGACAGAGGAGACCACAACCTGATAAACAAACATCTCATCTGTATTTTCAACAATAATAATAATGATAGTACTCTGCGCTCATATAGTCCGAATTCTAATTCTGCTCAAACACACATGCATTGTACACAGCATACTATACTTACATGTACCATGCCTTGCTAGGAAGAATTAGAACAGGAATAGAAAAGGGCAACTAAACTATTCAGATACAGTAGTTCAAACAATTCCACTCTGGGCAAGGTTACAACCTCTGAAGCCACTGGCTCAGCAAAAAAAAGAAGGCAGGTAAAATGGGGTTAGGATATAGCTGTAAATCCTAAGTGGTATCGAAAAAATGGGATAGGAAGACGTTTTTTCTTCCTTTTCTCAGACACGTAATAATGGATTCATGCTACAGGAAGCCAGATTTTGGCTGAATATCAGGAAAAACTTCCTAACTGTTAGAGCAGAACAACAATGGAACCCATGACCTCAGGAGAGAGTGATCGTTCCAATGCTGGAGGCATTCAAGAGAAAATTGGACCACCCTCTGTCCGATTTGCTTTTGATTTGGACTCCTGCCTTGAGCAGGGGGTTGGACGTGATGGCCTTGTCGGCCTCTTCCAACTCCATTATTCTATGGACTCTATAAAATCTGTAGCATCTAATAAAGCTAACTGGTGGGTGATTCAGAACAGTAAAAACGTAACGCTCCTTCAGATATGAAATTGATGAACAACAGAATTTGCTTCTGCAGAACACGAGGCCACTAACCTAGGCGGATTTCAAATGGACAAATTCATGTGTGCACCCCTATAATCATTGCTGGGGAATATGAGTGGAGGGATTCCATCACATGCTCGCATGCAAGCTTCCCACAGACATCCAGGTAGCTCCTCCAACGCTAGTTCTACCTACATTCTCCAGGCATCAGTGGAGATCATTTTGCTTGCCTCCAAGCAAAGGTAACTTAAGGGCCTGTCCACATCATGACATTTGGCATGATCTAGCCATGCGTAAAGGGTCCTTATCTTTAGTGCAATCTATTTTAACTCAGGTACCCATCCCCTGGGAAGGCAGAAGAAAAAGAGCTATTTTGCATCTCAAGAAATTATCCCCAAAAGATTGCCTGTCCTAGTCTTGTGCCAATTCGGGGCAAGGCAGCTCTTAAAGGGGAAGGATGGATTGTTCTGTGTAGAACCATAAGCAGACAACGTCTTTTCTTCTGTGCTAAACAGTGCTATCAGGGAACCATCTGCCATAACTCTACACTAGTGTGGACAGGCTCTAAGTTCGTGAATACAAACGAGAGAGGCTTTTAAGTTACATGGCCTCTGGAATCAGTTTCTCTTGGGAGTTTATCAAGTCCCTTCTTCCTAAATTTTCAATGAAAGTTCTGAAGACTTAACCTCTCATTGCTGGGCTTTCTAGAATAGGCAGAAAAACCATTAATAAGCACTTAATATCAATTAATCAATGATACCTTGACTGTGGCAGAGTAGGTACACTTCACTGCAGGCGTATCAAAACAGGGAAAGAAAGATCGATTGCATATTGAGTGGCCTTGAGTGAAGATAAACGGTTTGGCGTGACCGTAGGTCAGCTCCGGATCTAACCACCAGATCTGATGGGACAACAAAGAAGGAATGCATGAAGAAAAACCTGGCGGAAGTAAACACAACGTCAGTACTGAAGAAGATTCCATGTGTGTGTAAAAGGGACAACATGAATTAAAACAAGCATTCAGGGAATCCGCCCTTCTGGCCTTCTTTGCCCCGTTTTGCTTTCCTCTACGGGCGCAGAGCATCTGTTTTGTGTTCCTGAAAGCAGGGTGTCGTGTTTTATCTTCCCCCTCAAGCTGTGCCTCTGTTGTGACGTTGCACATCAGAATACCCCTGTCAGCGACACTGAACTTTTTCAGGATTATGAATATTTCTGTGTAGCAGTCAGTATGTTGGTTCCATCCTTGTCTGTCCTTTCTCAGCAACTGAAAGGGGGGGAAGAGAGTTCTCATTTTCCTTGAGGGTGGAGACAGCGATGAGGTGTGGCGGTCCGATCTGCAACCCGCCCCACAATGTGCAACCACAACATGATCAAAATGCAAAGCCCAGAGGGAGGAACAGGACTTGGCAACTATGGCCGCTGTGTACATTACACAGCGAACACTGCTTATACTGAATGAGACTCACATGATTTTGTTTTTGTCTTTGCTATAGTGTGTGAGAGAGAGTTCAGCTGGTAACCCATATGTTTCAGTGGAGGCTTTTATCGCGTATTTGTCCTGCTTCACTCGTTGAGAGGAGACAGGGTCCAAACAAAGTCATCTTCTATTATGAGCCCTCCTGCATTTTCCCAACAGGATGGATAAAAATCAATGATTTTTCAAAAAACAACAACACCCCAACTTGATTTAAATCACGATTTAAATTTTTTAAAAATCATTTTTAAAAAATCATCCAAAAATCCCTCTCTGATTTTTAAAATGTACATTTGTTTCCTTCATCTCTCCCACCCCTTTTCTGAGGAAACCTATTAAGAAGGAAAAAGCTGTGCCATGTTTTCAAAATGGTAGCCGTAAGAGGTCACTGTGTGGAACCACATCTGGTCATCTGTGCTGCCCTATCAAAGGGTGAGGAATCCAACTGCAGAATCCAATCAGAAATCCAGTGGAGGTATCTCCTCACTTAGAAGGGGCCATAGATCAGCAGCTTACCTAGGTCTTACACGTACTACCTGCAACGCTAACAACTGCACTTAGTAAAGTTATCTTCTGTGTTCAGTGGGATTTGCAACGATGCTACAAGGCTACTCTGGCTTAGCTCCCATCAACCAAGCCTTTTCAGCAGCCACAGCAATATATGCACTTGATGTAAAGTGAATTTTTGCACAATTATGTTACAGTTCACATTTTAAACTCTTATTAATCTTTGTGTGTGAAGCCCCAGGCCAGGGCCAGGAAGCATTTGTCGGAGTGCCGTCGCTCCCATCTCACTCTAAAGAGACTCAGACCTCCCTCCGCCTTCTCCACCTAGGAAGGAAAGTAAGAAGGTGGACACTAAAGAGCTGGAGGAGCTGAGAGACAGAGAGGGACAGAAACATCAAGGGGTGGATACCCAGGAGTTGCTATTGGGGATAAAAGGGTTAAATGTGGCGGTGCAAACTGGTGAGGATTTGGCGGGGAAAGGGGAAAGGTCGGTGGAGGTGGAAGTAGGGGATATAAGGGAGAAGCGGGACGACATCCCGGGCGGTTGGGAAAAGATTTGGGTACAGGATCCCTGGACAGGGAAATGGGAACAAGTAAAGGTTCCCCATGAGGAGGCTGAAAGGCAGAGACGCCAAGGACAACAGCCACGTCCGTCTTACTGGGGTGAGATGGAGGCAAAGGAGTGGAGGCGCCGTCTCCGGGAAGAACGTGAGGCGGTGGCACGGGAGATCAAGGCCAAGAAGACATGGCATCTTTCCGAGCTCCAGAAGATGGGAGTCTTCCTGGACCGTGATTGGCCAGTCCGAGAGGGGATTCCCCGCTCTGGGGTTGGAGCGGAGATGAGTAGACCCTACCGTTACTAGCTGCGGAAGGAGATGAAGGCAACCCCCTGGTTACAGAGAAAGTCTTATCTGGACCGTGGGAGTTCGACAAACTAAACCCGTTTGTTAATAATCTTTGGACATCCTTGCAGTCACGGTTTCAACAGCAAGAGACGTTAAATCCTGTTCAAAGGGACGTTGCAGTTAATGTTGGAACGTTAATAAACGAAGATAATGTTACAGTTCACATACAGAGACTGGCGAAACGTTAGGAAGAACCACTTTCAGAACACGGCCAAGAAGCCCGAAAAACCCACAACAACCAGAAGATAATGTTGTTGAGTTCAAACCGTCTCATACTTTATTTGGTGTGACTGAAGCCCCTACAAACGAACCCTCACATTGTGTTGGGAAAAAAATAACACAGCCCATGAAATGTCACTCGGCCTTCTCCTATAGAGATGCCTCTGCCTTAGACCAAACCTCTTTTTCCCCCTTCTGGCCTACTTTCTGTCTGGACAGTTACGGTATCAGCAACTTGTAGACAGCAAGTTGTAGACTAGCAACAACTAGACAGTTAAGATATCAGCAACTAGATTCCCTTCCTAGCTGCTGCTTGAAAATCCCAAACCCCCAATGACAGGCAAGGCCAGACTGCATAATTCAAAAAGGCATTATCACTTGATGGGAATCTAGGTAGTTTAAAAATGTTTATTTTCTCCTGACCCAAAAGTTGCAAACCAGGCTACCACATAGCTAGACTCTTCAGTCATGGCCGTTTAAGTCTTCCCAAGCAAACGGCTCAAGTAAAAGGGAAACAGACACAAACTGGATTATGCCGCTCATTTGGAAGAACAGAAGGGAGCATACAAAAACAGAAGGAAATTGATCCAGCCTTGTGTCAACAGCTCCAACGAAATGGCACAGAGGTCTCCAGCTGCCCTGATCATGGGCAACCTTCCAAGAGGCTTCACAGAGAAAAGGGCATTCCACTGTCTCTTTTTATAACCTGATGGACAAGTGTGGTTTGTTCTGTTGTCAAGAAAAGCATGCAATAGCACAAACAAGGGGCTCCGCACCAACTTAGCTGGAATCTAAAAAGGCTGACTTTTTTTTCCAAGAAAATAAAAACAATCACTACCACTTGAGAGAGTACCAAGGATGGGAGAATCAAGGGAAAGAAAATCTATTTATGTTTCTAAAAATACGGAAAAATTGTCTGGTAGGCAAGCAGGCAGCCATGCATGCATGTATTTGGCTTACGCCAGATCCCCTTCAAAATTACTGTGAAGTGAAAAGAGGTAATCCATCACATCTGGAAATGTCCGGGAGTAATGATTTGCTCTTTAAATAGCTTGCAAGTTCCCTTGCATCTTCAAAACAAGCAATAAAGTATGTTTCTCATACAAATCCTAACTAATATCTGGCTCTGAAAGATCAAGGAAGAAATTTCTTAACAAAGGCTACAACACATATAAGGAGACCCACAATCCTCCCACCAGGTTGGGAAACACAGATTTCAATCCATGTCCTGTTCCATTGAGGGTCTGTAGAAGAATCACAGAATGATTTGAGTTGGAAGAGGCCTATAATAGCCATCGAGTCCAACCCCCTGATCAAGACAGGAATGCAATACAAGGTTCGCTGTATATAGACGTTCTGTGCTTATAATTGTAATTACCCACTGTACTGTATATGCACCAGCTTTTTCTCTATACACATTACACCGTGGATATCTGGTTTCATACTCTTCAGATAATTCTAATCATTTTGTACAAAAATCACTATAACTCTCTCAACTTGGCATGTTGTATTCTTGATTCTAACTGTTGCTGTTCAACATGTTTCTTTGGGCATAAGAGAGTCACTGACATTGCATGTCATAAGAGTCACTCCACATTGATTTGTGGTGGCCGGTCATAAGCTTATTATGGAATGCACACCACCAGTTTCTGATCAATATTTACACATGCTGGCAACCAGTGGCATCGCATTCTTTACGACACACAGGGGATGCCATGTCATCAAGGTCACACCCCCTGGGGATATAGATGCATATAATGTTGTTGGCCCAAAATATAGCTTCGTACATATAAATGTTCCTTACTCAACCCCTCCACCTTCTCACATATAGCAGAAGGGCCTAAACAGGTCATTTTTGAGTATTCATTTGAGCATCTGGAAGAAGCCTCAATGTGTGTCTGATCATCACATAATACGACTTGAGTTCGAGCATGACTAGAAGTCCCCCTTCAGATCCTCCAACTCATCACAGAAAGGGTGAGACCGGTACAGAGACCTCTAAAAACTGAGCACGTGCATGCAGAATATCCCATATAAGATAAGCGAATGAGGAAACCCTATGCACACAACACCCCTGAGAATAACATCTGAACAGCAGTTCTCTTTATCATCATTTCCATTCTTTCCTCTTTCATCCAGGTGAAATCTTTAGTCTATAAGCTCCTCACGGAAGGAATCTGTCTTCTTGCACTCCATGAAACACTACACACACTGATGGAAATAAGTTATTATTAAGTCAAACGATGGCCCGAAGGGAAGAGATGAGATTTATTGCAACAGCAGACTCTGTCTTCCTCAGGTTCTGGAAAAAGCTTTAAAGGATGGGATAACTTTCATCTAATACTCCATCCGGAGCTAACCACTCCAGATGCTGAACTGAGCAAGAAGGAATCTATTTATTACTTTAGCAGAACAAGAACCACTTCTGTTTATTCCAAAGGCCATCTTGAAAACAAAGAAAACTGGGGAGAACAGGCAGGTACAGAACAAAGATTATTGGCAAAACACCACAAGGCTGTTTTGGAGAGCCTAACTGGAAAAAAAGTGACATTTCATGCCGTAAGATGAAAGAAGATTATTAAAAATGATATTTTCCCAGAACAACCATTATACGTAAGAATTGCGCGGGTGAACCTGGCTTAAAATCCAGCAAATTTATACTCAACACATGATGGAGATGACCAGATGTTGGCAACCAACGGGAGACCAACACAGAGCACGGCCCCATGCCAGTGCTTTCCCCCCCCCCATCAGTTTGGGGAAAAACATGGTGTGCCCAGAAAAAAACCATTTCAAGGTAAAATAAGCAAACTACACAACAGCCATTAAGAGGGAACTAAAATATGAAGGCATGTAAAAACAAAAAGGCCTTTTATTCACACGGGCTCTTGAAATGGAAAAGGGATTTTAATGGACAAGGGCCAACGATACTCTATGTTGTTTTTACTATGAAAGACTAACACTGCTACCTGTCTTGAGATCTTAGGGGGTGCCGCCTGCTTTTATTGATTAGTAGTTGCATATTTCTTCAAGAGCTGCCAAACGGATGGCACTTGGCCCCCAACAAACTGTTCTGAACAAATCCTTGAACTTCATCTCTTGGCAGCAACCTTTGCCCCGGTTCATAAGACTCCCAGCTGAAAATGGACAGTCATGGCCTATGTTTTTTTGCAATTCTCCAAAGACTCATTTAGCCTATAGTTCACTACCCATTTCACAGTTCCAAGAAGTACATTCAAAGAAGACTCACGGTTGATCTGAATATTTCTAGTGATAGGTTCCTCAATGTTTACTTTTAATTTGCACCCCTGGTGTCGTCAGTTTGCATTTCTCATCTCAGAGCTCATGTTCCTTGTTCCCCTGAGATGGGCAAGCCTACCATTGACCGAAGGAACCATGTCTGCCGTTTAGAGCTTCCTCAAGCATCTTCTTCAACCACGCTGGCATCTTCTTAGACTCAGGGGTCTGTTATTGCAATGGGAGCCCATCCTTTAACTAAGGTTTCTATTATTGCCATCAGAGGTGGATCTTCTGTAGCCTGTATGGCCTTTCTCAGAGGTGGATCCTCCGTAGCCTGTATGACCTTTCATCTCCCGGGTTTCTCCTTCCCTCACCTCCAAATTCAACCTTTGGATTGCAACGCGTTCCAATTTTTTTACAGTCAGCTTTCAAACTCAGTTTTATGATTCCACCCAGCCGTGACCAGGTTGGACTTGTTTGTATTTGTCTACACTGGAGAGGATCAGCCGCCTTGAGCCCTCCTCAGTGGTGGAAATGCCATGCATGATGAAGGCATGGATGAAACGAGAGGGCATACTCACCGCGGGCGCATCGATGGTGGTGTAGCGGATGATGACCTGGAAGGGCTGGTGCGGTTCCAAGGAAGAAGGCAAAGTGATGGTGAGGGCCGAGCCGTAATCGGTGAAGGGGTCCACCCTGAAGAAGAGGGGGCAAGGGGACAGGGAGGAGGGGGAGGAGGGGGCCGGTTCGGGAAAGGTGGGGATGGGCGGAGGGGGCAGCTCTGGCCCCACTGGGAAAAGGTCCGAGGCTGGACAGGGTAAGGGGTGAAGGGGGCTGGCCGGGGCCGGGAGCAGCCCCGGGTGGGGGTCGAGAGAGGGGGCCTCATCCTGACCCCCAGAGGGGTGCTCAGGGTCCCCCTGGGGGAAGAGGGAAGAGCCCCCGTGGCGGAGGCGGCGGCGGTGGTGGTGGAGGAAGCCCCCTGAGGCGAGGGGAGGGGGCTCGGGCAGGGGTCCCCCCAGCGGGCAGGGGCCCCCCAAGTCCGGCTCGGGCTCTGAGGGGGGCGGGGGCGGCGGGGGGCGGCACCAGGGCGCTGGACCCCAAGGCCGAGAGGGCGCAAGGGGTGCTGAGGGGGCAGTGGGGGTGGGGGTCCGAGAGCGGGGTGGGCGAGGGGCCCCCGGCCCGGGAAGGGGGGGTGGCCGTGAGGGGAAGGGCCGCGGGCGGGGGGCGAGTCGCCTCGCGAGGAGGCCTCGGCCTCGGAGCCCCTCCCGGGCGGGTCAGCGCCTCCCGGGCGGCGGGGGCTCCTCCTCGCCTCGCCGCCACCCCCGGGGCAGCAAGAGGAAGAGGAGGAGGAGGAGGCCGGGGCGGGAGGGAAGACGAAGCCGCAGCCCCGCGTCTCCCCCCCGCCCGTGCTGCCGCCGCCGCCGCCGGGGAAAGGTCGGAAGTCGACCGAGGCCACCCTCAGGGCCGGGTGGGTGTCGAGCACCAAGGCCCGGCAAGGAAAGCGGCCCCGGCCTGGGGGCTTCTCTTCTTCTTCATCATCCTCCTCCTCTCCCTCCTCCTCATCTTCTTCCTCTTCCTCCTCTCCTTCCTGGCCCCGAGGGGACGACGAGGAGGAGGCGGCCGCCGGCCGGGCGCTGAGCTCGAGCACCAGGCAGCCGGCCAAGGCGCGGGCCTCGGGCCGCAAGTCCAGCCCGAGGCGGAGGTGGCGGAGGCGGAAGAGCCACCAGCTGGAAGCCGAGGCCACGTCCGGGGGCCCCGCCATGGAAAGAGAGAGAAAGAGAGAGAGACGGAAAGGAAGGGAAAGGGGAGGGACGGAGCGGAGAGCGGAGCTCTTCGGGGCTACGGCGAGGAGGAGGAGGAGGAGGAGGAAGCAGGAGGGAGGCTAGGTGAAATCCATGGGCGGGCGAAGGCGAGGCCCCGCCGCGGCGGAGGGTTCACGGAGGAGGCCACGCCGCCGCCGCCGCCGCCGCCACGCCAGGAAGAGGCTCGGCCTGGCCCGGCCCGGCCCGGCCCTGTTTGCACGCTGTTTGGCTGGCGGGGCGGCTGTTCCTGCGGTTCTCGGGCCTCTGGGGGGCGCTAGAGAGAAGCAGCCGGCGGGCCAGGGCGAGGCGGGCGGCGGCCGCGGCCACCAGGGGGAGCTCTGGCGCCCGGACCGGCTTTCCCCTGACACGAGGAGTAGGAGTAGGGTCGGGTTCAAAGAGGAGGGGGCTTGCTCTCTCCGAGACGGGACCCCCCCTTTTTCCCTCTGCAAATACCCCCCCCTTTCCTCTTTCCCGCGGCTTCCTCCTTGATTTGTCACCCGCCCCTCCCGATCCTGTCAAAGCAAACCAAACACGGACTTCCAGCCTGCATCAACAATACACGTGTTCAAGGCGGGTCGTGATCTCTTCCCTAATCCTTGAATCGTTGAAATCTGCCTTAAGGGGTTCTGAGAACTCATAAACGTCCAGTTTTTCTCCATTGAGAATTTTGCTACGTTTACTGATGTGACTGCAATTCACTCCTAGCATGTTGCTTCGGATGATGTAGAAAAGTTAGATGGGAAGATGTTTTGCAGGAGGCAGTCGCTATTTATTTATTTGGGTTTTTTTTTTCCTTTTGTTTATTTAAAATATTTTTACTCCGCCTTTCTCCTCGAAAAGGACCCAAGGCGGCTGACAGCGCTGGAAGACAATGTTTGAAGTTGAAAACAATGAGGACACAAGGGTGGTTTACATCGTTAAAACAGAATATTTGAAGCTGAAAAGGAGTAAAAAGAGGCCTCTTGCAGCATTAAAAGGCATTAAAGCTAGGAAGAATAAAGCATACTTTAAAAAAAATGCCCCTCTGAGAAATGGGAAATACAAAAATTGAAAACGTAAGTAGTACTAAAAATACAGTCAAGGCAGTCATGCATAACGTGCATAAAAAAATAATCACACACAGGTAGCTAGTAACTGAGGGTAACATATTTTGGCATATCAGGGGAAAAACAAAATGAAAATAACAAAGAGGATAAAAACATTGTGGCTTAAAGACTGAGGACGTGGACTTGTCCATCAAAGGTGCCACAACATTTTGATCGTTTCTTTTTTTTTTGAAATTTTTCTCTTGGTTTTTGCCTGATATGTGGGTAGATGTGACATCTACGTTTCCATTAATTCTATTTTCCCTCAAACACTCTTTCCATCATAGAGATACTGGTATTTGGAAGCCAATGTGTTTTTTCAGGCTATTTTAAACTTACACAGTTTTACAAGCTTAGGCTTGTTTTGCAATCTTTCTGTAAAATATTAAACACAGACAAGGTGGTGACATGTTTCCATTCAAGCATCTCAAAGGATTTGCCCCAAACCCCAAACTACAGGCACATAATCATGCTGGATGTGAATGGTCTTTAAATTGTATTTTCATTACTTCCCAAACTGAGGACACAACATCAGCATGGATGAAGTTACTTTTCAGTTTTGGTCCACCATGGATTCAAATAGTAATTCCAAAAGTTGGGGTGGGGGGGGAGCTTCAGTTTAAAGGAATTAAATCGTACACCCAAAAATGAGGAAAGGCAGACCACAGAACACCCTGCCCCCCCCCAAAAAAAAAGTGTGTGTGAGGGGACATATTAATATTCCTTTGTCTCTTAACTTCAAGAGATTAGCTTCATTCTTGGCTGAATGAGACTTTCCTGAGTATGAACCAGTTAGACTGGACAAGTAAAGATGATGTAACTGTGGATTGGCCTACACTGCAAGCCGACCATTACCTGGGATGGATGGTCAGATGTGGGCCAGATGCAGCCATGTGCCCATGTTTTGAGTGAGGAAGGGCCTGATCTGTGGACTGAATGCCCATACTCTTGAGGTTACAACATTTGTTTTAAATCCAAGGTATTAGTTTCCTCTCTGCTTTTTGAAACATAGCAGCCCACAGACATCAGTTCTTTGAAACAGTGTCTTTGCTGAATGATGTAAGTGTGTGTGTGTGTGTGTGTGTGTGTGTGTGTGTTTAAAGTTATATATAAGCAAAACACAGTAAACAACACTAAGGACGAAGCTGCTTGGCCTCACTGACCTCTCCTAGACAACTGGAGGTCTAAAAAACCTATCCAGTTACAAAATGGGACAGAGTTCCCATTCAAGCAGGTCACGCATACTCAACGTGTTACTTGCTCACACATCTGCCTTCCCCTTGTTGTTGTTTAGTTGTTATGTCGTGTCCGACTCTTCATGTCACGCCAAGCCCTCCTGTCTTCCACTGCCTCCCGGAGTTGGGTCAAAGTCATATTCGTTGATGTATTCGTGAAGGCTTTCACGGCCGGAATCTGATGGTTGTTGTGGGTTTTTCAGGCTCTTTGGCCTCTGAAGTGTCAGGAAGATCAACCTTCAGAATACAGCCAAAGAGCCTGAAAAACCCACAACAACCATCATGTTGGTCGCTTCGATGACGCTGTCCAACCATCTCGTCCTCTGTTGTCCCCTTCTCCGCCTGCCTTCACACTTTCCCAACATCAGGGTCTTTTCCAGGGAGTCTTCTCTTCTCATCAGATAGCCAAAGTATTGGAGCCTCAGTTTCAGGATCTGTCCTTCCAGGGCCTTCCCCTAGACTAGAGCAATGGGTGTACTCCTCAAAGTCTTTGTCTAGGATGAGATACTACATCAAAAGTTAGCCCTGCACAAGGTGGAGAAAGACTTGGGAACCTCTGATTTGCACCCCATAGTTGCCAGTATGGTCAGATCTTGCTCAGAGGCGCACTGCTTGATTCCCTTACCAACCAACTTAATGCAGATCTACAAGGTAAATCGCAGATGCCTATACTGTATTTGTTTTCAGCTGCCAAAAAGATTCTAGGTTCGTTTGTAGTCAAGAGATTGAAGCACTCCTTAATTAATCTGTGGAAGTCCTTATTCATGGATACTTTGTATTTTACAGCACCTGTACCTAATAGGGTGAAATAATTATTCAAACGTCGCCTTCTCGTTTTATTTAAGCATGGAAGTAAGCGGTGCAAACATATGCCAAAAACTTACAAAGTAAGTTGAGTATTTTGAAAATGAATATATTGAATAGATAAGCCTATTAAAAGGCTCAAGGTTGTTAAAACGGGCACCCAAATCGTTGGGGGCGGGGGAACAATGTGTAGCCTGTATAAGTAACTTGTAAACCACCCAGAGAGTGCTTTAAGTGCTATGGGGCAGTATATAAGCAGCACACTTTGCTTTTATGTAAAATACAGTATATGACATGGATTGTACCTTCATGAAGCAAAGTTTATAATTAATACACTATAATATTACTTATCTAAAAAACATCTCAAACATTTTAAATGACTTTCAGTAATACAAAATTACAAAGTGATAAATGATGCATCAGAGAATTACTGAGAAATCTGTGAGGTTAAATTGTAGTGGATAAAGTGATCGATTAGGACTCCGGAGAACAGAGTTCGAATCCTCGCTTGGCCATGGAAACTCACTGGGGGAGTGGAGCTGGTAAAACCACTCCTTAAATATCTCATTTACCTTGAAAAGCACTACAGTGGTGCCTCGCTTAACGCACCGTTTAATGATGAATTCGCATAGCGATCTATCTTTTTGGATAGCTAATGCGATCGCATTGCAATGTTCTGAATAGGCAAAACATTGCATTGCGATGTTTTTTTAAACAGCTGATCGGCGGTTCCAAAATGGCCACCGGGTGCCCAAAATGGCCGCCGCAAGTGTTTTCGCACCCTGCCCTTGCTTACCGAGGGCGCGAAAATGGTGGCGCTATGGAGGAACATCGCTGAACTGTCAGTTTGGGAGCCATAGGAATGCATTAAACCAAGTTTAATGCATTCCTATGGCTTTTCCCGTTCCGTTTAGCGATGTTTCTGCATAGCGATGATTAATCCGGAATGGCACCACTGTATTAGGGTCGCTATAATCAGATGTGATTTGACAAGATATAGCAAGAATAAATGTAATATTGTGAGACCAGAGGTGAGGCAATAGAAGACCTCGCCGGAGTGTTGTCCTCAGTTAAAAGAGAACGAGAGACAGACAGCATCTCCGACTACAGGGGCTACAGAGGATGTCTGTGGCTACACAGACTCAGTTAGAAAAGGCGGGAACTCGGGTAGCTGCGAGACCGTTAATAGAGGCGGGGCATGGGGAGGTAAAGGAGGAGAGAGACCGGATACCGGCCGGATGGGAGTGGATCTGGATAGAAGATCCCTGGACAGGGAGGAGGGAGAGAGTTAAGGTGCCTCGGGAGGAGGCTGATTATAGAAGAAGAAAGGGTTTACCCCTCAGACCGTCGTACTGGGGTGAGACAGAGGCAAGGGAGTGGAGGAGACGTTTAAGAGGAAAAAGAGAGTAGAGAAGGAAGAAAGAGAAAGGGCATGGCGACTGGAGGAGGCTCGCCGGAGGAGGTGTTTACCGGACCCTGGGACTCCTATGCTGAGGGAAGCGACCCCTTCGACTTGGAGAGGGGAGATGAAGAGACAATACCTTTGATTGAGGTGGACGTTGAAGGAAAGGTACCAGGCGAAGTTAACCCGTTTACCAAGGGACCTTGGTATGAACCTAGTTTTAATCCGTTTTATCAAGAAGCATGGACACCCTCGTTAGACCCGTTGGTGACGAGAGAAAAGACAAATGACAAGTTGAATGTTGAAACTTCTTTATTTGATATTCCAATAAACCCCAGTTCTGTTTTTCAAGAACAAGAGACTCCTGTATTTGTGTCTGGTAAGCCTGAGGTAGCCACTGAACCCTCACAAATATACACAGTAAAAATGTTGTCAAAAGGAAAAGCACAATATTTATCCATTTCTGTGAGACATATAATATGAAGAATGCTCATCAACCAAAACAGAGCTTCATTTTGGAACAACTGTCTCAATGCAAAAGGAGAAAGAGATTTGCATCTACAATGATTTAAAACATTGGCTGCAGAAATTGGGCTGTAGTGATTCAAGTATTCCACGAGAAGGCAGCAGAGACTATTAAAGCAGCAAAATGCAACCGAAAAATACTTTTGATAAAGCAATTACTGTAGTTTTAAATAAGGCAGGGCAGCAAAGATGGATTAAAAATCCTGTAATATGTTTCTTATGGCATAATGGCCATGGCAAGAGATTAACTGTTGGGGCAAAAACCCAACATAAAATTATGGGCTACAAAGTAATGATTTTAAAAAAAAAAAGATAAAATGTTTATTTAATTTATTTGATTTTTATACCACCCATCTGGAGAAATCCACTCTGGGCGGTTTACAATTAAATGTTATTTAAAAAGTAACCACCAGTTAAGCGATGGATACTTTTTACTGAAGTACATTTGATAAATATGATGCCACCTTGACACATGGATAAACATCTAAGGCTAGTAAACAGCAAATAAGAATGCTTAAATGCTTATAGCTTTTGACGTTTTCATTGTCAGAAAAAGAGCATAAATATAAGCTGATCTAGACAAGAATAGAAGGAAGGAATTAGTATAAGATGCTTTGCTGGCTAACATTTTTCCATTTTATGGTATGAGAAAATATCTTACATTAGGGTGTGTCAGTTATTAGAAGACTTGGCTTATGGCTCTTAGAAGAGAGTTACATTCTTTTTATGCGTCCACATTTTCTTCTATTAATTTTTTTGGGGGGGGGCTAATAATAGCAATGTTTTGCCTTCTTCGAAGGGATTTTCTATCGTATCTGAAACTTACGAAATAAAAAAGCACAATTTTTTTTCCTCTGGAAGCTGCACCTATTTACAGGAACATTTTACCAAGAAGGGGTTTACCAAGCCCCGCCCTCAGGAAATAAATATAAGGAAAGAAAAAGAGAGGAAGAATTAATCCAGGAATAAACAACCCTATTTAGAGGACGTGGTGGCGCTGCAGGTTAAACCCGCCGTTGTAAGATCGCATCCACACGACGGAGTGAGCTCCCGTCGCTTGTCCCAGCTCCTGCCAACCTAGCCGTTCGAAAGCATGTAAAAATGTGAGTAGATAAATAGGTACCATCTCGGTGGGAAGGTAATGGCGTTCTGTGTCTAGTCACGCTGGCCACGGAAACTGTCTATGGACAAACGCTGGCTCTACAGCTTGGAGACAGGGATGAGCACCACCCCCTAGAGTCAGACACAACTGGACTAAATGTCAAGGGGAACCTTTACCTTAAATAACCCTAACCCTTGTGTCCTCTTTAGAGATGGGCACAAACTACTGGTTCAGAAGGGTTCATTTCCCGGCCAAACAGCTGGTTTGGCGCCCCACCCTATCCAGGAGACACCCACTCGGAGGAAGTGTTCCTCTGGGCGCTGCCTGAGTGGATGCCCACTAGAGGGGACAGGGTGCCAAATTGCAGCTCAGCTGTTTGGCTGCTAAACAAACTGTGCCAACCATGGAACCAGTGTTTCGTTCCCATCTCTAATCCACTTACCTGGGAGCCAGCAGGCCTCGCTTCTGAATGAAAAGGTGTTAAGGTGGCACTGCTAATCACATCTGTCACCATTTCCTCTTCAAACCACATCGTTACAAATGAAGGCTACCGACTGGGAAATACAAGGTAGGTTTGACATCACCTTCCCTATTTTTAAGGGACGTGGTGGCGCTGCGGGCTAAAATGCAGAAGCCTGTGCTGCAGGGTCAGAAGACCAAGCAGTCGTAAGATCGAATCCATGCGACGGAGTGAGTGCCCGTCGCTTGTCCCAGCTCCTGCCAACCTAGCGGTTTGAAAGCATGCAAATGCAAGTAGATAAATAGGGACCACCTCGGTGGGAAGGTAACAGTGTTCCATGTCTAAGTCGCACTGGCCATGTGACCACGGAAGATTGTCTTCGGACAAATGCTAGCTCTATGGCTTGGAAACGGGGATGAGCACCGCCCCCTAGAGTCGAACACGACTGGACAAAAATTGTCAAGGGGAACCTTTACCTTTACCTAACCCCCATTTCGCACTTACATTATTGGTGGTACAAGATCTGGAAGAGCACGGACTGCTTTAAAACTGCACAAATGTAACAGCATTCATTTATACATTTGTCTGCGAAGTATCCAGTCAATAGTGGGGGCCCCCTCGTACACGCATTACTGGGAAGAGATCAACCATGCCCAAAGAGGAACACACACGTGTTTACAAAAGCCAAAATAGTTTTTATTCACGTTTCCAGATGTGTGTCCCAACAGACAATTAGCAAACATGCCAAAGCTATAAAAGTCCAGATGGACCAAAAAACCAAAACAGACAAACAAAATCACGTGCAACGCTGATCAAGTTAAAAAGGAACAACTATTACAGGACTGACCCACGCCCCACTCCGGGCTACTGGTTCCATATACGAGGGACGGCATACAGCCACCATGGTAACGTACCACACAGGACTCAGCAACCTGAGGTAGGTCTCTTTACAGTAAGGAAATAAAACTTCCTACACCAGTGTCAAACCCTGATCAGCAGGAGCTTGCTCAAAATTGCAGACTGGAAGGAGAAGAGTGATAAGTTTAGTAACAAACAGGCAGGAAGAAATTTGCACACACGCTGAGTATGGTTATTTGTTACAAATACCAAAGCACCAGAAGAGCTTTCCAGGTGAAGCATTTGTATTATCTAGATCAGTAATTCAGCAGAGGCGAATTCGAAAATGTTTACAGGCAGGACTAGAGAATCCTGATCTTAAAGTTCATTGCTGTAGTTTAGTACTAATTACCATGTAGGGATCCCAAGCCACAGTGTTTGCTCAGCAGAGGGCATTTGCCTTTCATTTCTATAAAATATAAAACCAAACTCTATTGAAAGAGAATGTCAGTACATTCCCTTTATTGCACTGGAGTGAATGATGAGGGGCTGGTAAGATAACCTAAGGCAAAATGTGCGGTTCTTCCCTTACAGCACCCAACAGAGCTTAGGGAAGAAATCAAAAAGAAAAAAAAACAAGGATCAGAAGCTCCATCAGGAGGAGGAGGAAACCTGGGACGTGGCTGGGCTACTTCTGTGCACCCTGGCAATGTGCTAGAGAGTCTACAGCTATAGCACAACTGCCCACATCCCCCATGTAGGGCCATGACGAAAGGACACAGAAGGACACAACTGTTTCATTCCCATCCTGCAATCTGGGAAAATCCGGCACTTGGAGGAAGGCCGGCGGCAGGAGACAAAACAGGCTCCAGCACGGCCCGGCAAAAGCCGGATTCCCAGCACCATAAAACTGTACAAAAATGATAGAAAAGAATATGCACTGGTATTAACACAGCGCTCATTTTAATATAAAATAAACGGTTTACATTTCCACTGTAAATATAGGCTATGTACAGAATTCTGTATAGATATAGCTGCATGTATAAAGCTTCAATATAGGCCTCTTAATACATTTATAATCATGGCTCCCTGAGCCATTTTGTACAGTGCATTTAATAGCAAAAATTAGTAAGAAGAACATGGAATAAATACCATAATAGAAACCATAAAGAATCTTCTTTACAGTACTTCTTGGAAAAAAAGAACTCAGTTTAACCCATGATACCTAAAACATAAAGATGACAAGGCAATAATAGTCTGCTTGGAGAACACAGAGATGGAGGAGGAGGAGGAGAAACCTGCCACAGGCAGAGCATAATACCCTCCTAATTAAAGTGACATTGCCCTGAATTTTAGCCCTTGACAGCAATCTTGTTTTCTGCAGCAGCAAACATGGCATAGAAGCGGGAGTTCTCATTGGACAGGAGTGCAGATGGAGTATCAAATTCCACCACCTAAAGCAGAGAGGGAGGAAGAGTTAGTGACGTATAATGTAACCACTGTTAAATCTTCCATGAATGAATGAATGAATGAATGAATGAATGAATGAATGAATGAATGAATGAATGAATGAATGAATGAATGAATTCACTCACTCACTCACTCACTCACTCTGTTGGACTCTCTCTGAGCTCTCCTTTCTTTACTAGCCTCATCTGGTACTCAGATCTTGTCTGGTTCCAGAGAGCCATAGCATGTGCAACAGCCACACCCCACTAGACTACACGACAGACAGGCTAAATGTTAAAATATTTTTGTCCCCCACCCTTTGTGCCCTGAACTGGATCAGCAGCCGGTGGAGCTGCTGTAACAGGGGAATTATGTGATCCTTGTTACCAGCCCTAGTTAACAATCTGACTGCAAATGTTTTGGACCTGCTGAAAATTCTGAACACATTCCAAAGGCAATCCCACATAGAGGGCATATTTTTAAAATGAAAACAAAAATTTACACACCTAGTCATACTTGCAAAGCAAAGCAAAGGAAAAGGAAGTCCTAGCCTCTTGCTTTCGAAAAGATTAGTTAAGCATTAAAAACATCCCTATCAAGAAACAGTTAAAATTCGTCTCCAGTGAAGCAGCATCTTTCACTGCTTTTTAACTTCAAAATTTCACCTAATATTTAAACCAGATTTTCCTTCTGAGATCTGTCTTGATTATGTAAATGTTACAGACCCCTGTCTCCAGGTGAAATGCTCACTGCAACACAGTTTGAGAGCATGTGGCCTGTATGAATTTGCAGACCGGGGGGGGGGGGAATCCATGCTAGTTTCATGCTCACCTGTCCTTGCATCAGCACCATGATCCGATCCGAGCCCAAAACTGTATGAAGGCGATGAGCAATCGTCAGCATTGTGCAGTCTGCAAATGCCTCTCTGATGGTCTCCTGGATCAGCAAGTCAGTCTCCGTGTCCATGGCAGCTGTTGCTTCATCCAAGATCAAAATCTAAGGAGCAAGCCATGACTTTGGTTTAAAAACGCGATTCTCTCTGATTCCATCACGACTCAGTGATTAACGGAATGTGAACTAGATTCCACAGAGGTGGAAGACTATTTCCCTTCCAAGCTATTCACATATATACAGTCTGAAAGTTACTTGCTAAGCTGTTTGCACTTCAGATCTCTAGCACAGGTTAGCCTCAGTCCAGACCTCCAATTTCATTTGACAGACAAGGAGACTCTACTACAGAATTCTGAGCAATAGCTACAGACTTTGGTATAAACTACAAATAGTTCATTATCTTAAGAAAGATGAGCTTTCACTTATACGACAAAAACAATCCACATGTTCAAAGAACAAATTTGGAAGTATGACTTCCAGTGACTTCAAGGTCTTCAGTACCACACACAGCTAATTATCCCTCTTGAAGAAGAATAGAACCCAATGAAGTAATGCACACGAAGAGATGCATGTATAAACTGGCTTGATTTCCTTGATACTACTTCAGAGCAGACATCTGGGTGTGTTCTTTAAATCAGACTTACTATAATTCCACTCATAGTGCAACAGATGTTTCTGAGAAGCTGACATGGCAGCATTTCTGGAACAGTAAAACATACTAGACAACATAATAGGTCAATGTCAACAGAATACAGTACGTGTGTCTAGTATACATCCTGGTATTCAGATGCCCTTCTGTGGTGCCACAGGAAAGAAATAAAGATTCTGTAGGTACTTTTTGTCTATACAGAGATCACTCCAAGGGTGAAAGTTCACCAAGCAAACCAAAGTTAAGGATATAGTGGCTAGATGAAGGCGGTGAGAGTGCCCTATGGAAAACTGAAAAGCAGATTTCAATTCTGGGTCAGAGGCTGAAACCCATCTGTACATTCTGAATCCAGATAATACTCTGGATGTAAAAAATCCAGAGTATTATTTTTTTATCTACTGTAAAAAAAAGTCACTGACATTGTCACGCAGTTTTGTTACATTGTCCTTCGATTTCCTTTCCTTTCAACTTGCTTGATTTTAGCCATAAATCTGCAATCTTCAGCAGAGCCCCTGGTTGTGCGTGCCCACTAGCCTAAGAAGTGAAATTCGTGAATGTACAAAAGAAGGCTTTTTCTGCTGCTGCAGCTCAGTTGTGACACTTCCAGGAGACCTCACGCTGGCTCCATCCCTGATGAGTTTTCAGTAAATAGCCTAGCTAGGATGAACTGTACGGTATAGCCTTTGGTGTTTAAAACAGTTTTAAAGCTGGCTGTTAGAGTGCTCTTGATTTATGTTAAAGAATATTGGCTTTTAGGATTCATTTTTTTAGAATGGTCCTTTATTTGTTTATAACGTTTTTTATCTTTTTTATTGTTGTGCCTTGCTTCAGAGGCCCTCAAGGGCTGAGAAGTGAGAAATAATAAATACATAAAACCAGATTTCTTTTCTGATTGGGCCACTTGCCTTACAACGACGCAGCAATGCTCTGGCAATGCAAAGCAGCTGCCTCTCTCCAACAGAAAAGTTTTCACCATTTTCCATCACCTCAGATTCAAGTTTCACGGGCAGCTGGGAAATCTAAATGAGAACAAGGACAAAGAGAGATGGATCAGTGCCACGGCCCAACATTTTTACAACATCATCTTCTCAAGAAGCAAGTTGTCAGAAAGGTGCAACAACCCAAGTACCTCCCTGCCAATGAAAAAAGATCAGCAATGACAAAGAGCCAAAACTGAAGTCAGGGTTTTCCATGGATGAATTTCAGAAACCATCAATCTGTCATCTGAGTCTACCCCAATCAACAGTACAGACAAGAGTTTATTTTAGCACTGGCTTTTATTTATTTATATCTATAATTTCTACTTTTCTAGATCACTTGAAGTGAGGGTTTTTGTTTTTTACTATGGGCATGCTGTCTTTTAAAGTGATTGCTTTTCCTGGCTGCACAATAGCCTGTCATATGATGACTGGCAGCAATCTCAGAAATATTACACAGATTGCCTATGCATCTTAGAAGCTGTAAATGAGATTTGTTATGCTGTAGACCAGTGGTTCTTAACCTTTTTGAAAGAAACGCCCCCTTGAGCCATTGAGGAAGTTATCATCGCCCCCCTCCCCGCGGTGATATCTTATCTTATCTTATCTTATCTTATCTTATCTTATCTTATCTTATCTTATCTTATCTATCTTATCTATCTATCTATCTATCTATCTATTTATTTATTTATTTATTTATTTAAGACACTTAAATCCAATGACCCCTGAAAACAAAATTCAATTCCAAGAAAATGAAATGCCCCCAAAAAGTAACATTTAATGATTTAGTTGCAAGCGAATTTTAAGACTCAAAAAGAAATATAAAAAGGGCATAAAAACAAACCGCAATGCAGGAACTAAAAATTTCAAGACGAAAACTCTGAAACTAAATTAAGATTGGAGGAAAATATATATTCATGCACATTGTAAAAAGGCTGCAGCCATGTTAACAGGTTTGGCTTGCTCCAGCGCCCCCACGCCGCCCCTTTTCGTTCTACTGCCCCCCTGAAAAATGAAATCGCCCCCTGGGGGGCATTATCGCCCACGTTAAGAACCACTGCTGTAGACAATGCTGTCTAAATCACCTTCGACCTTTGTGTTACCCCACATCTGTATGTCCTTCCTTAATCCTGCTTCCACTTATCCAATTGTTTACAAATGTCCATGACCTTTTCGTAAAGACAGTGCCTATAAAACAGGGTGGACAGCTTTTGGGGTTTGGGTGCTCTGCACCACCTCAACCCATTGCTGCTGCATTTTCCAATGTAGTGGAAGGAAAACCCTATTTTTGTTCCTTTTAAACCAAAGTTGTCAATCCCCTTAGTAGGCATGAGACCCATCTCTACCACCAAGTGCTGTACTTACACAGTCCTTCATGTGAGTCCTTTCCAAGGCATCCCAGATTTGCTCCTCACCGTACTGTGAGAAAGGATCCAAGTTGGATCTAGGAAAACAAAAATCGCAACAGGAAATGATCAATCATTCCCTTCCTCACAGCACGTACCAAACCGGACAAAACAGGGGCCAAATATACAAGGACAATTGCTGAAGTTAACCAGGCTCAATAGATATTCAGAAGTTAACAGGAAATCCATTCCACATTAGTGAATTATTCAACTCTCAAATGCCAAACCTTATGACTTTCCCGTTTTCTGCACAGCAGGTTTTAAGAATGCATAAAATAACAATCAACTGAAAAGCAAAGTAACTGCCAAAAAAAAACACAACCCTCTCACACCTCTGCTGCATTTAGGCAGGAAATATCTTGTCCCATACAATGTAAATGTTTGAGCAGCATTTAAAACTTTCACTCCATTACTGCACAGGACGAAACGTGGAATGAGGAGAAGTAGCACAGAAGGAGGGGCAACCCACTCCTCCCTGTTTAATGATGGATCATACTAACCTCACAGTACCACTGAATAGCACAGGCTCTTGGGGGATTATGGAAAGTTTGCTCCGGAGATCAGCTAATCCAATATCACTGATTTTCACTCCATCAATTTTAATGCAACCTCCTGAAAGCTCGACCAAACGGAAGAGAGCCATTCCTAAAGAAGACTTTCCTGAGGAGGGAGACAAGTAGTAATTAAGAGTTTGCTGGTGTTTCAGGTAACCCATAGGATTGGACTGCATGTCACAGTAAACCAGGTTGGCTGAGAGTTCTGGTTTCCTGTGCACAAGCTAGTATGGCCAGAATCATACACCTAAGACCTTCTTCCCTTACCTGACCCTGTTCTCCCCACAATGCCGATCTTCTCCTTGGGTTTGATAGTGAAGCACACTTTCTTGAGAACAAGTGGCAGGTTCTCCCGGTACCGCATTTCCGCATTTTCAAAAATGACCTCTCCTTCCTGGGGCCAGTCTGGAGGGGGAGCCTTGTTCTTAATGCGAGCTGGAGCCTCCAGAGAAAGAGTCTTAGAAATTGTGAGGGGAAGGGGAAGGAAAGAAGAGAAGAAAGAAAATGAGGCCCTAGCTGCAAAAAAATATTACTGAGAATGTCCTACCTTAAGAAGCCACACCTGCATTGTGCAGCAGAAAGACGACGGCTCAGGAACCGAAATGTGTACGTTGGAGAGCTGGCAGAGGCTAGTGATTACAAAGCGGAAGCCCTAAAGCAAGGGGGAAGAACAGATGGCCCTACAGCAATTGCTAGACTCTAACTCTCACCAGTTTCAGACAACAAGGTCAATGGTGCGGAATGGAAGCAAATGCAGTCCTACCTCTGCTACACAACAGATGCCGCATCTCTTAGAGCAAGGGTTCTCGCAGTAGGAGGGTGTGATCATGGAACTTAAAATGTCCTAGATTCACCTATGTCTTTGCAGAAAACTGCATCCTACCTTTTACGAACTTGTGCTTTGGAATGCTTAAATCCACTGATCTCCCTCCAATCTCCAGTTAAGGAAGAAAGACATCCTACAGGGATAACTGGTTCTTCCCCTTTGGTTTGGGAACAAGACTCCCAGAAGCTTCTGGATTCTTGCTTGGGAGGAAGAGCTCTCTTAGCATTTGTCTTGCTCTCTCCAATGCAGAGAACATGTTTCCTGGTGGATTCCCTACCATCTCCAACTAATTTCTTAAACAAATCATAACTAATCAATTTAGCTATGGGGGGGGGAGACTTTTATGATAAACAGTACGAATGGGAGGAAGAAACTCTTTATTTTCTATAGGTCTTAGATACTCATACACATACTCTGACCCTTAACCCTAAGCCAACTTGTCTTGAAGAAAAAGAATAGAACAACTTGGATGTAGTGGTGGACTTTAGACTGACCAAATACCATTCATCTCCTTCAAAGGCTACTTACTGCAAGGGGGAAGGGAGGCTCTAGATTCAGGTAATGGAAGGATGGTCAATCCTTGATTATAGTGCTGTTATGGTAGGCATTATCTGCTTGCACAAGACAGATGCTATACATGGGTACATTTGCACAATTCTTTGTTACCAGGCCCATCTCTCTCTATGTCTCAGGCAATGGCTGAAATCCGGTAACCTACAGGTATGCTACGTAAGTCATCAGCCAGGGCCATATTTGAATAAAATATTTTCCTATTCCCCTCAGTTCCTTTAGGATTCCTTTGGTCCCGGGGAGCCTCAGAACAGGGTGGGGGAGTCTTAAATATCTGAAAATCTCCACTGCCAGTTTGCAGACACTTAAGACATCCTGACCCCATCCCACTGCCCCCAAAGAATTTGTACCCCAAAAGCTTCCTCAAGACAAAGGGGATCCGACGAACTGAGCAGAGAGGGGGTAGTGATGGTGGAACAGGAAACTGTTTATCATCAAAAAGCCACAGCTGATGACATTATCAGACCTACGCGGCCTAGCAGGATTTCAGCCACTATAGAATGGCCATTTTTCCATTCAATGTATTGGCTGCCTGGATGAAAGGCCCTATAGCTTATAAGATGGCAAGCAAAATACATAATGGGAAATTCAAGCCAGCTTCAGCAAGGGACAGGGAGGTCACCAAGGAAACAAGATCAGTTTCACTAAACATCCAACATCACAGGATATTATCCTCTCAAGTCAGAGGAAGGATTGATTCTGATTATGGAATTCTGGCCGACCATGACATCTGGCCTGTGCCTAAAATATTTAGAACACAAGTCATGGCCTTCTCTGTTAGCCACCTGAGTTGGTTAAAGCTACAGTTACTAGGATTTAATTGTCTATGGATACACTGGCTTCTCAAATGGGGAAACCTCTCTAACCAAGAGGGTGCCCCAATAACCAAGGGGATTCCAGAAGTCTCCGAAGTGGTCAGAAGATGCCATTTATCATGACCCTGTGTCATCCCTTCTGCAACCAGAGTTTGGAGACGTTGCATTTTTAATTCCAAGGATTGCTGCTGAGACATTTTGAGAATTACAGTCTTAAAAAGTAGCTTCTCTAACCTCTATCTATAGTGAGAAAGAGCCCTCCGCAGTAAAATTCAACACTTCTTTTCCATGCATACTGTATGCGCATGGGTGCAGAGAAACACTTTGTACCTTCTTCAAGCATGGCTCCTGGAGTTCTATGGTCAGCATTTGTTCAAAAAAGAATTTGTACCAACAGAATTCAAAATAGATGTTTCACTTATACCACAAACATCCAAATGTTTATGACCACGCAATTTGATGACAAGAACAAGTGAAGTCACTATTAGGATGTAGTGAACTGATAGAAGCGCTTTTCTATGAGCAAATGACATAAGAACAGTACAATTAATGAACAAGCAATGGAAAAATGTTTTGAGTACCTTGATGTAGTGGTCAATCCTCTCCACAGAGGTGAAGCGGGCCTCTGTTTCTGAAGCCAGCCTGACTGTGAACTGGAACAACCCTGTTAGCTGAAAATCAAACAAAGGATCATTGAGCCCTCTGTACTTCAACTCAGCTCCATGCTTTTATTAGTTTACTTGTTCACTGCCTAGATGTGTACTCCACATCAGTGCCAATGCATCACACTAATGAACAATTTGCCATAAAACAACATAATACAATGCACGGTCTGTGGCCTGGGTTGGACCGGGCTGCAGAGACAGATCTACTACTCCCCCCACATGCACTCTCCCCCCGCAAGCCCCTTTGCGCCTGTGTGCAAGTGCCCCCGCCCTTTGCGCCTGCGTGCGACTGTGTGAGCACCCCTGCTCCTTCGTGCCTGCATAAGCATGCATCGCTGCCCCTTTGCGCATGCACACAGGGTGCCCTGCCTTCCCCAACTGGTCTGCGGTGTTAAAAAGTTTGGGGACCATTGATACAATGCATACAGTAGCATTAACTATGTAGTTTGCTACATAGTTGAATACTGTAATGGAAACATTTTGTTAGGACACAATCCAACACTAGTTTTTTAGGTGAGGACATGATTTATATTCATTTTTTATTTTATTTTATGATAGATAGATAGATAGATAGATAGATAGATAGATAGATAGATAGATAGATAGATAGATAGATAGATAGATAGATAGATAGATAGATAGATAGATAGGTAGATAGGTAGGTAGGTAGGTAGGTAGGTAGGTAGGTAGGTAGATAGGTAGATAGGTAGATAGATAGACAGATAGACAGATAGATAGATAGATAAAATTTACATTCATTCATTCATTCATTTACATTTATTTATTTCATTTATTTATAGAAGGGATTGGCTATATTCTAAAACCCAACCTTTTCCATTCTTGTTGCGATTAATTAAGTAACTAATATTTATGTAAAGCACTAAGACAGAGTGCTTTATACTACACATATAGGCTAAAATTCTTGTGCTGCAAGTCCTGCCACATAAGGCCAATTATGTCAGTAGAAATTGCATTTTTTTCAGAAATAAATCCGGGATCCTTTCTGCCTTCAGAGTTTCCTTCCAGCAAACAGAACAGATCCTTCTGCCCATAATCTTATTAATCTTTTCCTCTAAGCTAACATTTACTCTTCCTTGCAGAAAACATATTAATGTTTTATTACTGGCAGCTGCTCCCCTTCCCCCCCACAAAGAATGCTCATAAATATGACATCATAACAACTAAATCAGCATCTCAGATATCAAACAGACACAGAAGATAGCAGAAGGCAGACAGTTAAAATCGTCTAATACAGAGCTAAACAGCATAGCTTCTGCTGTTAAAACAATTACAACATTCTTGCTTGCCACAGAGCTCAAAAATCCGAGTCGGGAAGCCCTCACCTGAACTGCATAGGAGATGGCTAGCCCTGCATAGGCAGGGGGGATCTTTCCATGCATGAGGACAATCATTAAGCCGGTGGTTGTGATGAGGACAATGCTGACGATGTCCAATCTGACCGCTAACCAACGCATTGCACAGCTGAATAAATAGAGTGGTGCCTGGTTGTTGTCTAGCAGTTCTTGATATCTAGAAGGGAGACAAAATGTCTAGTAACAGAAATGCTAACCAAGCACAGTGCAGTCCTCCAGATGTTGATGGGATGCAATCCACTGCCCCCGCCCAGCCTTCCCCACCACTGGCTATGCTCCCTAGGGTGGATGGAAGTTGCAGTTCGACACCATCTAGAAGAATGTATCTCATGTACCCTCTTGGTATACCTTCCGGTATCTTGCCTTATAATCTGACCACCGCCCAATTACAGCAGATAGAATCTGAACCCCAGCATCAAACCAACACTGTATTCTAAGGAAGAGGCACTGACCTATGAAGGAATTCTTGCCCTTTATTGTAGGCATGGATTGTAGACAGGCCTTGTATGCTTGATGTGATGTGTGAAAGGAATGGAGATTGTGTAATATTGTCCAGGCGCTTCAACTCTCGAATGAAGACCCTACAGACAAAAGGGAATTCAACAGGCTTGAGAAAAATGACGCTGCAAAAGGTTCAGATCACGACACTGGTAGACCACATGTTCAGTGATTCCCAGCACCGTGTCCTCCTGCTCAGAGGCAGTAGCCAGAGGAGGTGTGGCAGGGAAGCACCGAACACCTTTTCGGCTAAAGGACAAACCAGCACGAACCCCCAGTTCAGTGGTTCAGGTCCATCTCTAAATGTGACCAAAAAATATCTCTAAACCAGTAACAGCTCTTTACCTAGAGACAACATGGAGGATTGTAAAAAGGACGACAAGAGGCCCAACTGCCATTAGGAACCATGGGAAGACACCTGAGATAACTCCCACACAGAAGAACACCAGGATGACGTTCTGTATGAACATTTCAGCTTGAAATGGCAGACGGACATCAACTGGAAGAGATGGACAGAGATGGTGGTCTTCACGTAGGAAATGAAACACAGAAGTTCTGACCCAGTTGGCTAATAGTCTATATGCATGCAACAAAATAAACACTCCTAGTTAAACTCCCTTTCAGGAATTCAGATTCTGCTTCTATGCCGGGAATAGAAATAGCAAGGATCTTAACCACCCCATACACTTTTGCAATTTGTGCGATTCTGCCCCTAGAACAAAAAACAGCAGGCTGAAAAAGCCTATGAGAGGTGCCTCCTCAGACTGTACCACTCCAATGTACGCATATTTCTATTTATTGCAACATGGATTGCATGTGATCTGAACTGTTGTCTGCAAAATCCTATTCTAAGTATAGTTGCAAGGAATGAAAATAACACATATTGAGTGTTTCTCCTGTACTTTAAACTGGCTCTTGTAGGAGGGTGTTTTTTTTTCCTGATCATGGGTATTAAAATAGAATCATTAAACAAGAACAATTACCTTCATCCATATCTTTGGAGAACCGATTGAGAACCCTCCCTGTAGGTGTTGTGTCAAAAAATTTCATAGGGCTACGAAGAATTCGTCGGAATAGCTCGTCATGGAGCCTGGAAGACGCTCGCAATGTTCCCTGGAAGAACAGGAAAGTGAGATGACTGGAATCAAGCCGGGATGTGGGACACAAGCAGTTGCAAGTTTCTAATGCAGCTTCATAAACCATCATTGATTTCCTCACCAACTTCTCTCAAAAGAAGAGGCCAGGATATTGCCGTCTCTAGACAAGAAGTAAAATTCCAAGAGAAATAGCAGACTGTGCAAAGGAACAGCCCAAGGAAACCTTTTGATCAATCACTGAAATACGTATTTTTCCGTGTATAAGACTATACTTTTGTCTAAAATCTTTAGACTAAAAATTGAGGGTTGTCCTATACACTGAAGTAAGCTGAGGAGAGAACAAAAACAAGTGGAAGGGAAAGCAGGGATCAAAGCTATCCTGCAGTGCTTTGATCCCTTTCCCCCTACACTTGCTAAGCCCCACTTAGATTTCTTAATTTTGGATTAGAAAAGTGGGGGCGTCTTATACATGGAAAAATACGGTAACTCACGCCTTGGACACAGCACCTACCTTGACAAAAACCACCCCACGCACAGCCTTCAGAATCAGCATGACACCCATGGAGAGTGCATAGATACCAGCATAGTAACGCATATGAGGATTATCCTTCATGCTGCTGCTTATAACTGTTTCATTTCCCAGCATCAAGGTGGAGTTCTAGTAAACAAGAACCAAGACGTTATATAAGACAGAAACATGATACAAGTTTGCCCATAAAATCATATCACCGAATCATAGAAAAGTGAAGTTGGAAGGGGCCTACAAGGCCATCAAGTCCAATTTCACACTGTCAGCTGATAGTCTTCAGCCAATATTATATTCTTATTTTTCCCTGAATATTTAATAAAGCGAGGAGTTTTTCATAGCCACTCAATAAGCCTTCCATCTAATCAAACATAGATCTTGAATTTCTCATGGAGATCTTTATTCATTATCAGTGTGCTCCACAATTTTAAAATTACGGACGTATATGAAATATAGGCAAAATTCTTAAGAGATTACAAAGGCAGGAAAAGACTACCAGGGCACTCCAATGATTACTCATTCCCTCTCAAAGTTGCACTTCAATAACAAATGATTTTCTAAGCTGATACAACTCTGTTGATAAAAGTTGGCAGATTTTTCAGCTCAGGAAAATCTAGCAAATGTTTGCAGTTCCACTTCAGGATCATTATTTAGACCGACTAACCAAATGGAACTGTTTTAAATCTTCAAACATGATGATAAGGCTAACTTCTCTTGGATAAAGTTATTATGGCTTACAATATCCTGAAGAACATTTCCCCTTGTATATGTTATTAGACTTACAGAGGTTTCATTCTCGATTCTTTTTCCTAGCTCTTTCTAAATAGTGGAGCAACAAGCGCTGTCTGTCTCTCAGCCACCTGGACTGCTCACGTATCAAAGCTTTCCTAGAAATAGTTATTAATAGTTTGATTACTAGCTCTAAACTCATCTTACAAGTCATCACTAGCAGCTCAGTCCCCTTTTCTCCCACCAAAGAGCTACTTCATCATCTTTCTAGTAAATGAAAATAACCTACACAATAGACAATGGGAACAATGATGCTGGCCTAAATCTTACTGTGACCCTTTTAAGTATTCTATTAACATAATGCATATTAATAAATTATGCATAAAGAAATTAACATAATGCATGTCAGTGCTGTGAATGTTTGCAAAGATTTTATAAATGCCAAGTTTTTGTAGTATCCCTCACCGGCCCTTTGGTATACTGGTCAAAGCCGCCATTTTCACAACAAAACGCCCCTGATTCTTTCCAGTCATGCACTGGAACGCAGTGGCTCAAGGGCCTCCCCTAGAATTGAAGCCACAGCTCACTGGTAGAGCACATGCCTTGCAGGTTGACCTCTCTTAAGAATCATCCCTTTGCCACTTGAAGGGATCATAGAGATGCATCTCTTGCTGGAGCAGACAGTCCTTTGGTGGATGGGCACAAGGTCTTACTTCATAAACGTTGTCTCCTCACCACATAGACACATCTTAGATACTCTCAGCTGCTATTTTTTCCTGCAATCCTCTTCCTACAGAAAGTCTCTGCTAGTCTCTCCTTTTTAGTCTCCAACTTAAGATGTCCATCTTTTTAAAAAATGAGACTACGTCTGTGTAGTTGGTATTTCATTTAACTGCTGGGTGCTTCCGTCTTTAACTTTACATCCCTCAAGCACCTTTTTTAAATACAAAGAACACTTGTGTTGTTTACATGTGTTTGTTCACGTTTACAATTCGGGAACTGCCAATCTACTAATTCCAATATTTCTCTATGGTAAGGATAAATCACAACTGTCATAGGTAAAAACTATTAATTCTAATAGAAAGTCCTTTTTTTATTATAACTACGGACTTCACCGTGATAAGTTCATTTTTCCACGGATGGACAGCATCTTCAAATGAGCTGCTCATGTGGTCCAAAAGGCAAAGTTGATTCAAATCAATCTTGCTTATGCCTTCCTATAAGCCCTGTAGTCTTATTTTTCTATAGTGTATTAAATAGAAATTGGGATTAGCCTGTTCCATATTTTCTCTGTTGTTTTATGTGTGATCTAAGTTCATCCACAGAGCTCACATGAAACTGTTATTCCACTTGATCCTATAGCCATAATCTCTTCCCTACATTTCGTCCCAGCTCCTACAACTACCATCTACACTGCAAATAAACCTTTGCCCCAAATTTTGCTCCCTCTGTGTGAAGAACCGGACTGCAATCCACAAAACCTCGCCCTGCTTTTTACTGCTAAATACAATATGGTCTTATTCAAAGTATATACAACAATGTTTGTCAACATAACTTTTTTGAGGAAGAGTTGTTTGATTCTGTAGTTCAGAGTTAAGAACTGCTTAACCAGTTCTGCGGATAAAGTTTGTTATCCAAGTTGTCTTCTAAATCTTGCAAGCAAGAAACTACTAATGCATGTTCAAAATAGGTCAAAGGCTCCTCAAGCATTAAGGCAATTATACATTAGTTGTTATACATTAATGATATATATTAAATGCTGAAGGCTTTGATTCCAGCTTCTTTTGAACTGGCTCAGCATTAATCTAGGTCGACTGGAATATGGGGGAATATGCTGCCTGAAACTGACTAATGTACCAACAAGCAGAGTGAAAAATCCCTCAGAATACGTCAGCATTTTTTAAAAGGTTATCTACATACTGTTCTGCCATCTTACCTCTTAACTATAATATGTCTATGTTGGTTTTATTTTACAGTATATGCTTTATTTTTTATTTCTATTTTGATTTGTGTTTGATTTTGCTTAATTTTGAGTTTATATCCACCACTGACAGATTGTAATTTGATGAAGTCTTTATTTTGTGTCTTTTAAAAAAAAATTGTAAACCACCCGGAGTGGCGTTGTAGCCAGATGGGTGGTACAGAAGTTGAATGAATGAATGAATGAATAAAATACATACTAGATTTTTGTCATTATCCATTAGCTGAAACACATATTCCTTATATTGTCTTACTGTGCTTCAAATATGTTACAAGCTTTTTAAATGGGGCTGCGGCTAGACCACAGCAGTGAATCCAACATCACAGTCATTAGCCAGCTGCCATCCCCACCTATCAAGGAGGCAGTCAATTTTCAACAAAGGATATGCTGCTCCCTCTCAGACACACCATGTGAGACAGTGGCATGGAAGCCTTATAGTCTTCCTTGACATCTTCTTACCGCTGGTGCCTCCTGCTGAGAGAGTGTCCCAAAGCAGGGTCTGAGAAAGAAACAGCACAACCTAGTTTCATGTCAGATGAGCGGTGGCTGGCGAAGGGATGGAAGAGCCTGCTTTAGAACAAGTTAGATCAGTGGTCCCCAGCCTTGGGCCTCCAGATGTTCTTGGACTTCAACTCCCAGAAATCCTGTCCAGTAGAGGTGGTGGTGAAAAGGCTTCTGGGAGTTGTAGTCCAAGAACATCTGGAGGCTCGAGGTTGGGGACCACTGAATTTGACCATTTGTCCATCCTGCCCAGTCCTGGCAACTGAGGGGCAAGCAGAGTTTCAGCCAGGAATCTTTCCTCCTCTTAGCTGGCGACCTCCAGCATTGCCTGGGTTCTAAATAGGCCTTGTCTATTACCAGACTTCTCACCAGGTCTAGCCCTGTGCTCAGCTTCACAAATCAAAGGATACTAAGTCTGTTCAGGACAGCACGGCGCTTCACTTTTCAGCTGAAGAGTAGGAAAGAAAAAGGGGCAGTGGAACAAATAGTGTATGATGCACTGATGTACTACAGACAGGTATCTTGAGAGTTCAAAATCCATGCACTGCTGAATAGCCCTCTTTTTAATGTACAGTGGTGCCTCGCAAGACGATGTTAATTCGTTCCACGAAAAACACTGTCTTGCGAAATGCGGTTCCCCATTGGAATGCATTGAAATCTATTTAATGCGTTCCAATGGAAAAATCGTCCATAGAAAACATCGTCCTGCAAAGCGCAACAGCGATCGCAAAAACCAATTGTCTTGCGGATTAATCGTCTTGCGAGGCACCACTGTACACATATTTTTCAGCCTTAAGATTTTCCACAATATTTAAATGTTGTCCTACAAAAGGACTGTTTCTGTGCACTAATATCATGACTTGCCTCGCAACACTATCTCCTGCTCCTTTGATCAGAAATATGGCACCCGTATACTAATTCCAACCAGTTCCATGAAGGCAATGTTTTCTTGACTCACCAACAATTCAAAAAGACAAATGCTCTTACCCCGCTGCCTTGTTTGATCCAGTAACTTAGCCACCAATTGCTGAATGCAGTACTGCCCACATTCAATATGAACAGTGTCATAATGATGAGAAACGCAATGGGGCCTCCAGCTGCCTTGATATATACACCATAAGCCGACCAAGGGACAGAACCTTTCCCTTTATCTTCCACTTGTATGAGTTGGCCTAAAGCACACAAATACAGATAAGGGGTGTGTGAGAGTAGACTGATAAAAAAGATCCAAAGACCTTGAAGTATACTGTTTCTGTATCATCACCATATAGGTTTCCCTGACAATATTCATTCTCATAAGTAGCAGAAACAAACAAATAAGAACATTTTAATGGGCTGGAATTAGGTTCTATTACAAGTTTTACGTGTAAGTACAGTTCATACAAATTGTCAGGTTGATTCTAAGATCGCACTGCAAAACCCTTCGTTAAGGTGTTCACAACAAGTCTGCTAGTGCAACAGAAACTTTCAGGCATAGATGCACAGCCTTAATTGGTGAACACCTCTGTGACAAAGAAGAGCTTACGGAACCACAGCATGTAAACAAAGGCCATGATGGACCATCAATACTTGAAACCAGGTGGTCAACATAGTGAAAACCATCAGGAAATGAACTAAATAAAAATGCAATGCATCAGATTGGTTTTAACCCAGGTCCCTCTGTTTCCCAGCACCAAGAGACAATAGCACAGAGGCATGGGCTACAGGGAAGTCCATGTATTTTTCCTGATTGGAATCAGTACCTTCTTCTTTCTTCACCACCTTCTCTTTCTTCACAGATCCTGATTTGGACCCTTTATCTGGGTGCTTCTTCAGTGAAATGTTTGTGGTCTTCTTTATGTTAACCTGGGGGGAAAAGGGAGCGACGGGAGGATTGAGACCTATTTGAACATAGGAACAGGAGCAGCCATACTGTACATATAATTGAAAAAAGGAGGGCAGGTCTGGTTAGAATCACAGAAACAGGTATGTTCTCCCTTACAAGCCCTACAAAGGCTGCCCAGCTGCTTGCAGCTGCAGTTTCACAGCATCTTTAGGAGAAGCTTCACTAGCTTTAAGTGAAAGCAAGGAATACTTGATTCCCATAGGTACTATGGATGGCATAACAGAGACACTATTCACACATCTTTCAGCACTCAAGCTGTGAAAACTAACAAGAAATCAGGATAGATTTTAAAGAATCCAGAGTGATCTGTTTTGCTAAATTTGGATTCGCAAAAATGTGCTCCTTTGCTGCCTTGTTCTGATCTTGGTTTATTCGACAGAGCCTGATTGTGCAGGCAGTACAACAAAATCGGACTTCCATAAATGTGCCAGGCACTACACCCAGCAACAGGGAATTGTGCAAGTCAGTGGCACAATTGCTCCTGCTTTTTCCACTGCCGCTGCTGCACAACCCACTGGCAGAAATGCTTCATGGAGAGCGTTTCCATCTTGGTGCCACTTTTGCAGTTATTGCAGGTGTGATGTCAAGTTACACCTGCACAACTACACCAGAATATTTTGCCCCCTGTTTTCCTTAGGTATTGAGAAGTGATTGTTATACTTTTGTTCTCACTTGGGGCCTTACTGTATTTGCCTTAGCCAAAACCCCAAAAATAAAATTATTTCACCGCATGATAAAATTGACCGGCAAATCAAAATGCTGTCGAATAAAACTGTCTGCCCTGAAGAGGAATGATCCTCTGTTGTCATATATTCCCTTAGGTCAACCCAAATCATTGTCAGTTATTACAGAGTATACAAGCAATAGGCTTCTCTGCTGTGGAATCTTCTACATTTCCAAAGGTAGCTCACCGAGCCTCCATTCTGGTGACTTTTCTCAAAGCACACAGAAACATGGATGTTTCAAGCAGCCCACTTGACAGACGGATGCAATGCAAGATGACAGAGTTAATCTGCTGACAATTGTATGTTTATATACTAAATGTCTATTTGCTTAAAAATTACTTTTAAAACATTAAAGATGTTTATTCATTATAAGAACAATTTACATCCATTGTCATTTCTCTTTGGTCTTGGGGGAGGTTTTTTCAGGGGGAGGGGTTTGTAACCTGTATACAGCTTTGAATGTTTCTTACAAGATAGAATCGCGGCAGAGAAACAGTACGAATGGGTTAATTACCTCAATATGTGGTGTGTCTCCCAGCTGCAGGCTGTTAAAAATGGCTGCATAATCACCATTCAGATTCATCAGATCCTCATGGCTTCCCCTCTCGGTGATACAACCCTCTTTCATGAAGATCACTTCATCACAATCCACAAGATACTGAATACCGGCGACAGGGAGCGGAAGACTTATCATGTGATGGGCCTAAAATCTCATTTTTCATTTTTATCATTCTAGTGGCATCGCAGTACTGTGCTACTGATTACACATCACACAATGGTGCATATTTTCCCCTTCATCACATTTCCAGTCTGCTCTCTTGGAAAACCCCCGTGCTCTTGTTTGGAAAACAATTTCTTCCCATTCACACCTTTCCTGCTTTTACAAACTATTCCCTTTTCTAAGCTAAAAAGACCTAGCTATGAAAGTATTCCCTCTAAATGGAAGAACCTCTATGACCTCTACAGGCCACTCATGCTTGGTTCCTTTTTCCAGCACAATCTCCACTCCCATCGTAAAGACAGCTGCAGTTATTCACATTCTTGCTATACTCTTTTATTTTTGCATTTAGGCCCTTCGCGACCTTTCTCTCTAAGTTACACGAAGAGAGAGATGTTCTTCGAGTAAAACCAACTCATGTTTTCCTTGTCCCAATAGGTAAACTGGACTATCCAGTTTATAGATAGCTCAGTAGTGCAGGTTATCTGGCCACAGGGCCAGAGGTTGAGAGTTCAATTCCCCACTGATCCTCCCTGATAGGGGCCGGACTCGATAATCCATAGGGATCATCAAGTCTAGCTCTAGAGTTGTAAGATTGTTTTCGTTATTACTCTAAGAGCAGAACTACTATCACACAAACTCATTTCCCCTCTCCTGTTCCACATATATATATAAGTAGGCTGACAGAGGACCTTGATTGTACCTGGAGCTGATGTGTAACAAAGAGAACCGTCTTTGACTTCAGGTGCTTCCGTATTGCACTGTTGAAGATGTGGTTTCCGACATGAGCGTCCAAGGCACTGAGAGGGTCGTCAAGGATGTAAATATGCTTGTCGCTGTACAGAGCTCGAGCAAGACTGATCCTCTGGCGCTGCCCCCCACTCAGGTTGGCACCTCGCTCACCAATCTATATTGAATATGCTCAATTAAAACATTTCTTTTTGTACCACTGAAGGCAAGACATGGGGCCTTATTTGCTACCCATGTGTTTTCTGATTCCCCTCAAAAGCTCAGAACAATATTTTAAGCTACACAACAGGACTGAGAGATGGGTATGTCATTTTTTATTCAGTCCAGTATAGGTCTAATCAGCGAGCTTTATGAATAAGCAGGACTTTAAAATAGGTTTCCTACATTCAGACTGGACAATCTAAGCCGAGGAAACTGTCCTAGTGTCCTACAATGATTAAGTTGTTCTAGTGTCCTACAATGATTTGGGGCACAGCAATGAACTGTAACATAAAATTAACTGAAACTTCTTAAAATTTTGAAGTGCCATCCAGTTTGTAAGAGAAGCAACTATTTATTTAAAAGCAGTAATTACAATCAAAAAGATCTGAAGAGCCAGTAGGTTCATGAGCGTCATTTCAAGAGAGAGGTTTTACTAAAGGCACCATTTACCACCACTGTCTATTTATATGGGGTTTTGTTTTCTTTATTTTTATTTTGTCTTAGCCTTATACAGGCAGATGTCAGGTATGTGAGTCACAGGTATCAGAAATTTAATACTTAGAGCAATACATGTGCCTGAGCTGTGACCAGAATGGAGCCTGATCACTGATCACTACACATTATTAGGAGATCCATAACGAACTTTATCAGTAAAATATGACCAGATGAACAACTCGTGGAGCAGTGGTTAAACCGCTGTACTGCAGCTAAAACTGTGCTCACGACCTGGGGTTCAAATCCCAGGTAGCCGGCTCAAGGTTGACTCAGCCTTCTATCCTTCCGAGGTCGGTAAAATGAGTACCCAGCTCGCTGGGGGGGGGGGCAATGTGTAGCCTGCATAATTAAATTATAAACCGCCCAGAGAGTGCTTGAAGCGCTATGGGGCAGTATATAAGCAGCACGCTTTGCTTTTGCTTTGCTTTTATTTTTTAAGAGTTTGATACGAAACTTAGGACACTACAAAATTTAAGAAAGTTTTTCACATGTAAGAAAAAAGCTTCACCAGTTCTAAAACATGTCCGGCCCTTATCTTTCTGTATATGTTTATTTTTTATTTATTTATTCACTTAAAATATTTTTGCCCTGCCTTTCTCCTTAAAAGGACCCCAGGTGGCCTACATAAAAAAAATGACAATCTTTCAAAGTGAAAAACAATAATTATGCCAATATTTAAAAAGAATTAAACAACTATTATATTAAAACAGTAAATAAAATCAGTAATATAAACACATCAAAAACAACAGAGCACAACAATCAATTTAAAAAACTCCTCTCAGGCTTCCAGACTATTAAAATGATCCTTTCAGAATACTGAAACAATCCTCTCAAAAAAAGAGTCTTACCTCTGTCAGGTCCCCATTAGGTAATATCGCCAAATCAGGTCTGAGACAGCAGTCATTTAACACAGTGTTGTATCTGGAGAGGAAATGTAAAGGCAGTCAACAATAGCAGCAATCCCTGGTGTTAAATTCAAAGGAACAATAACTCCTTTGTATTATTTCAACCATCCATGGGAAATGGGACTTATCTAATTGAATAAATAAAATTCGAACACACGTTACATTCATGTGTCCTTTTTAAAGGAAAGGTGTTCAGTCCCAGATAGAACTATGACTGCAGTAGATAAATTACAGCTACTGCTTGCTTGAAGTGTTTACATACCATAGACGTCATAAGCACAACAATGGACGTCAATGAAGGTTATCTGAAAAATGAGTAGCAAGCTAATATACTGCCACTGGGCATTTATTGGCCAGGTTGCTACAAATGCTGAGCCACAGTTTAGTAAGGCATGCATGAATCTCTCTGAGACTAAGCACAGCCTCTGACTAAGCACAGCCTTCTCTTCCCACTCCCCCTGTGTGAGACAAGGTGGTCTCCTTCCAATTTCCAAAACTCCTAGTTTGTACATATGAAACAAATTACTGTTGGGGGAGAAAAACAGGCTCTGCTTTTCAAGCAGACCCACAAAACAATCTAAGAATTGCTTAGCAACTAACTAGAGTTTGTGTTAAACTTTCGTTCTTGCAATAAGCCAGGAATCAAAGCAAGCAAAGGGAAATCCTAGTTAAGACATCCTGGCAGCGACAGGGGTAGAGGAGTTGGGAGAGAATGGCTGTCTTGACATAACCCCATCATCTTTTAATCTTTCCACCAAACACAAGTAAGCAATCCAAGTTGGTACAGAACGGCTTATATTAAGCATGCAGTGGCAGTATCAAAATAGCCTGCATGAAGTAGCTTTACTTGCTTACACGGAAGAAGGGAGCATTAGCAACAAGCTGTTACATAACAAAAGCCTACAAACCTTTCTTCCTCAAACTCCTTTCCAAAGAGGATATTGTCCCTGAGTGTGGCATTGAGAATCCACGCCTGTTGGGCCACATAGGCAAAGGTTCCGTCTACAGCTACGCTGCCCTCCAGTAGAGTCATCTAGAACAAAGAGCCGGAAATCTCCAAATTGAAGGCACACCAGAAAACACCCTTCCTGCTTCCTGGCCGCACTTCCTCACATTAAACTCCAAAATAAAAATCCAATCACACGTTTGGAAATCAACATTCACTGTCACTTCAGGAATTTTATTCCATTTTATAATTCAAGTCTGATAAATTGTTTATCTTGTGGATTTGCAACCCCCCGAGCCAGATACACTTCCTTGCCAAGAAGGCTCATAAGTGGAAGGCAAAGAACATGAGCCAAAGTGATGAGAACGAAGATGCTAAAGTGATGCTCTCACCTGTCCTAAAATTGCGGAAATGAGTGAGGTTTTCCCACTCCCCACGCTGCCACAAATGCCGACCAGTTTCCCCTATATGAGAAAGAAAGACACGGTATTGGGTAAGGAATCAGTCCTTCACACCAGGAAAGCACAATACTTATACAGTTCAAATGTTTACTAAATTCATGAAAAACAAGCATAGGGAATAAAAAGAACCACTAGACTGTATTTGACAATAGGAAGATGGGGGCGGGGGGGATTCACACTACTGTGATTTAAAGGTAGCCCTCAAACGTAAACCCTTTTTTGCTTAGGCCAACCACTTTGGTGGTCGGTTAGCCACACCTCCTGCATCAAACTAGCAAAGTTTCCAGTTCTGAAGCAGAAAAGCAGTCTCAGGCTAGCTGTACAACCTTATGCAAGTGATTTGGAACAAGTTCCCTGACTTTAATGAGATTTACTCCCAGGAAAGATTGTTACTTAAGATAGGAAAAGGAGTCACTTTAACCTTTCCCTTATTACATGGGGGGAGCTAAAGCCCATCGTAATCCTACGTACAGGAACATCACCTGTTTGTTGGGGAGCTGCAGCAAACCACAGCTCTCCAATAGCAAGCTTATCATGCTTTTTTCCCAGAGGTTAAAGATACTTCATTTGTGAATGGGCTGAGCACCAAAACAGCATCGCAAGGGTGCAAAATACCCACATTATTCTTTGCAACTCCAAGAAAAACACAGCATTCTATTATTTTAGGAATTTTTTGATCCCCCCCCCCCAAAAAAAAAGGTTTTGCCTCCTCACCTTTTCAATGTCCAGGTCAACATTATAAAGAACTCTCTGAAGCCGGACGTTCATCAGCTGTGCTTGCTTGTTCTCCTCCTCAGGGCTTGGCGGGTCATCACTGTCCACTAAGAGGTGGCCCTTCTGCTCGGCAAGCATCGCCTGTTGTCTCTCCTGCTGCTGCTGCAGCTTCTTCTCCTTCCTGCTCCTGGCCATCTTGTCTTTTTTCATTTTAGGGGTCATCTTGGGTGAGCTCTGGACACTGGCATGGGAGGATTCCCAAGCCAGGGTGGCATTTTTCACTTCTATGGCTGTGTGAGGACTGGCTGGTTTTTTCTTTACCATATGAACCTCTTCCATTAGAAACAAACTCTGATAGGAGTTGTGAGAGAGGTGCAAAGATGAGACACCTGGTCAAGACTGAGGGAGGGACACAAGCCTAGGGCACACTCACGCAGCAAAACACATCAGGCTATACAATGGGAGGAAGCTGAAGAGCAAAAGGTAGCTCATTAGTGAAAACTAACACCAGATCCATCAAAGGGCCTGGCAATCCATGAATGTGGTGGTTCCCTGACAGAGAGACTTCTGAAAGCTACAGAACTCCAGATACCAATTTGGTTACAGAATATTGTCATGTTCAATGTGGTCTGTCCACCTATTTCTTGTACTTCAGGCTTCTAAGATACAAGACAAGATGAGGAAGTGGAAGAAATATCTGCTCATTAAAAATATCATGAGGCTTAAAAGGACAGATGTGTTCCCTAGCATGTGCCCACTAAAATTCCCAGCACCAAATTCAGTACTCTTAAGAATCTGACAATTTATGATCAAGTCTGGAGGCAACAGATCACTGTTAATAAACAGAGGCTCTATATCAAGTTTTCCACCACATTCATCTGTGCAAAAACATCATCAGAAGGTTACACAAGGAAAAAAAAGTTTCCAGTCAGTTCAGCCTCCATTTCCAATAAAGAATCTCCTTCCCTTCTCAGTTCTTATCACAGACACAGTTTTGGGATTTGCCAGAAAATACTACACAGATCAGCAGGCTGAAAGGCAACATCTCAGAATTTTTCAATTTTTTTCGTCTTTCACCACAAGGGAAGACAAAGCCTAAGTGAGAAGCCGCATGGGGGCCCCCTTCCAGGCCCTCTCAGATACTTCAAGACCCCATGCTTTGAAAACAAAGCAAAAAATGCTATTAAGATAGCAACATGAAATGTCAAAAGACTCTGGAAGCATAACTAGCCACTGTGGCCATGTATGTGCTGACCTTGTTGGGAGGGGCCAAACCTGCAAGTAACCAGATATCAGATCCAATTATTAATAAGGACTCACTGGCCCCAAAATACAGTGGACCCTCGACTTACAGACGGCTCAACTTACAGACTTTTCGAGTTACAGACTTCTCTGGCTGCAATATTTAGGTTCGACTTACAGCCGGAGAATCGACTTACAGACCAGAAAAAAAAGCCAAAATGGAGCAAAAACAGAACAATAACGGCCAGTTACAGATTAATCGGTTTTCAATGCATTGTAGCTCAATGGAGACTCGACCTACAGACTTTTCGACCTGCAGCCAACATTCCAATATGGATTAATTCCATAAGTCGAGGGTCCACTGTAGAGCCAGGAGGCTGAACATGGGCCTCAATGGCCAATCCTACCCCTTAAATGATTCTGACAATGAATATGGCCATGGAGGGGAAGGTATATGTGGGGGGGTATATCTTCAGTATTTTAAAATGAGTTTGCTGCCCTATGAGATAGCGAGTGGCTCAAATAGCCCCAAATGAGGGATTCTCAGAATTTAATTCTACAAATGTTTCAGATTTCTAATTCTAGCATGCCTGAGTAATTTCATGCTGGCTAAGTTGTAGCACAAGCCATGGTTGAAGCACAAAACATCTGGAGAGCTAAAGGTTGAGAACCACTGGCCTGATTGACCTGGCTGGCCTATAGAATCCCTGCAAGACCTTGCAGGCCCAAAGGCAATTCAGTATTCAAATGACATTATCAAATGATTTTTATCTACCTGCAGCCCTACATAGGTAATTCTGGGGACAACCCCATACTGAACTTCAGCTAATCTGGGGCCTGTAAAAGGAGAGCCATGTATACCATGAAGCCCAAGAGACAAACAGGAAAGAAGGAATCGACTAAGTTCTCAAGCGTATGATCTTCCCGGCCGAGACCTGAGAAGCTCTCTCAACTCACATGCCACCTGATGAAGCCCAGCAGCTTGAGCAGCTCTTAGCATGAATGAGCCATGCACTCTAGAATATGCCACAGAAATCATCTTCGAGTCATAGGTGTTATACAAAGAGTTCCCTGAAGTCTGAAATCTTTGTGACTGTCATGGAGCCCTCTTTATGGCTTTGTCTGGAATCTACAGGATTACGCATGGGTCCTGCACTGCCCTGCTTTCATGTTGGTTAGGCTCATGCTTCACAGGACCTATACCTATTTTTACCTGGATGGCAATGTGACTGAATAATGGGAGTGAACACATTTCAGCTGCTGCAAGTTAATCTATTATGGCCAAGTGGGCCCCTCAAGAGGCAAAAGGTGCAAACGGCACTCACTTTCAAGCATCTACCTCACCAAAGGTAAGCAGAACAAGATGATGGAAACTCACCTTGAATCTGTCAACGGCAACAGACGCTTCAGACAGAGACTTCACGGAAAAGGGTGTGACTTTCAGAGCAAAGGTCATTGAATTGAACACTGTAACCACTGTAAAGGCCTGTAACAGAAATTGGAAGAGTTATTTGTTTGCCTTTTTTATACCGCAGCGTCTACTCCCAGTATTCACATACCCATAAGAATTAAGAGCTAGACAGCAGCAGCTGCTGAAAAAATGTCTTCAAGTGAAAACCTGTGGATTGCATGTGCTACCGGGACCAGAGAGAATGGACAAAGGAAAAAGAAGTTTAGGGAGAGTTGGGGTGGGAAATGCAGCAAACAATTAACCTGTTGATGTGCTAACAGTATCAGAGACAAGGAACTATGAATTTTTATTTATTTACCAGATTTTTTTAGCCGTGCCATTACCAATTGTCTCTGAGCGGCATACAACATCAAAACTTTAAAAACATTTAAACCATTAGAAATAGGCAATATTATAATAATATCTTATATTAAAAAGTCATTAAAACATTAATATTAATAGATCCTGCTGCTCATATGGCCAGCTAAAGGGTACTATTTAATTAAAATGCTGGCTAAACAGAAAGGTCTTTGCTTGGCGCTGAAAAGCCAAAAGTGTTGGATCCAGGCGGATCTCTATAGGGAGGGCGTTCCAAAGTTGAGGAGCAACAGCTGAGAAGGTCTTTTTTCGATATGCCACCCCTCTCACCTCTTTCAGGGATTGCACCTTCAGAAGGGCCTCCTGGCCTGATCTTAGAGGACAGGCAGACTCGTATGGAAGAAGGCGGTCGTTTAGGTAACCAGGTCCTAAGCTGTTTAGGGCTTAATATGTCAAAGTAAGCACTTTGAATTGGGCCCAAGCAGCAACCGGCAGCCAGTGTAAATTTTTCAGAACCGGCATGTTATGAGTCCATGCGGCAACACCACTTACCAGCCGCGCAGCCCGGTTCTGTTCCAGTTGCAGTCACTGGACCGTCTTCAAAGGCTGCCCCACATAGAGCGCATTGCAACAGTTCAGTCTGGTTGTTACCAGTGCATGTGTGACTGTTGCCATGCTCATCCAGGTGAGGGTGAAGTTGATAAAATCGCAGCTGTAAGAAGGCACCCCTGGACACCAAGTCCACCTGGGCTTCCAAGGTCAGACCCGGGTCAAGGAGCACCCCCAAGCTGCAGACCCTGTCCTTTAGGGGGAGTGTAATCCTGTCTAAGGCAGGGAAATGGCTCTTTAACCTATCTGGTGGAGCACCTCCCAGCAGCACTCCTGAATTGTCTGGATTGAGCCTCATATATTGACCCTCATCCAGTCCATTATTGAGTCCAGGAGTTCACAGCGGCGACTGCCACACCTGGATTGGTAGAGAATGAAGGTAGAGCTGGGTGTCGTCAGCATATCGCTGACTCCTCAGTCCAAACCTCCTAATGACCTCCTCCAGCGGTTTCATGTAGATGTTAAACAGCACGGGGGACAGTATAGAGCCCTGAGGAATCCCATGACATAACCACCATGGATCAGAGCTACTGTCCCCCAGCACCACCTTCTGGACCCGATCAGCCAGGTAGGAGCGGAACCACCACAAAACGGTGCCTCCCACTCCCAACCCAGCCAGCCTATCCAGAAGGACACCATGGTTGATGGTGTCGAAAGCCGCTGAGAGGTCCAAGAGTATCAACAGGGTCACACTCCCCCTGTCTCTCTCCTGGCAAAGGTCGTCAAACAGGGCGACCAAGGCAGTCTCCGTTCTATAACCCAGCCTGAAACCCAACTGACATGGATCTAGATAACTAATAGCAGAGAAAAAGGCCGCAGCTGCATTAACACCTTCCTAACCATAATTTGGGACTAACTATCAGCCTTAAAGTGGACCACTGTGTTTTTCATAATATCTGCATGCACCAACATGTTTTTGTTTGCTTGTTTTTTGTTTCTTGCTTTTGTTTTTTTGGAAGAAGAAGACAGTACATTCTTTCATCACAAGAATAAAGCAGCAGGAAATTCAACTGCTTACCGAATTAAATTTTTGCCAGCCAAGATGAGTCCCAATCCTATTTGCCTTCAAACTTTATACTGCATGAATGAAATGCTACAGGCAGGAATGTACGTATTTGCTTTCTAGTTTGTTCTCAAATCCTGGACGGCAAAACCTATAAGCTGAATCCCTCTTGAAAACTGTATATTAAAACAACAGGCTTCTATACAAGGAGTTTGCATAGGGAAGACAGCATCCGTTTTCCTTCCCATCTGTCACAATCTGAACAGGAAAATTTATTTATTTATTTAAAATATTTTTACCCAACCTTTCTCCTTTAAAAAGGACCCAAGGTCGCTTACATCACTAAAATACAGTATTTAATAATCAAAGCCTCTCAGTGTACCTGCTATGTCTTACCATAGCACATTTATTTTCAGTTTCACATTATCAATTATTTCTCAGTTTCACCGTTCATAATCAGTCATGAAACCTATGCTAGGGCCAAAGGCTGCCAGTTGTTAACCTGGAATCTTACTGTCATGGTCTTTTCATGGCATAGGCAACTCATGTGAATATCTAAATTCTAAGACCATTTTGGAACAAAAAAAAAAAAAAACCAATAAAAATCCAGACCTGCAGAAGGTCTTTTCCCATATGTGAAGTTAATAACACCTACTTCCATGACGCATTACCTGAACTGCTGTGAGGTCATAGCCAAGGATCATATGGACAGAGAACGTCACCACACTGGCAATAACCACAACTATGGGAGCCACTCCTACAGTGATACTCTGGAAATATCCAGCACGCTCCAAGATCTTGCGTTCCTCTTCTCTAATGTCTGCAAGTACAGAGAGCACAACTCCTACATGTCAAGCTTTAAGAAGCACGTTTGTGAAAATCAGTAATTACAGAACAGAAACCTCTTAGAAAAAAGCACATGGAGAACAGTTGTTGCAAAAGAGATCTTGTTACTTTTGCCACGCTGCCCATCACAACCGGTTGTGAAATTGATCCCACAAACAGTCCTCCAAGGAGGGGAGGTCTGCTTGCAAAATGACTGCACCATTTGCATATTTTCCAAATAAGAATCCGGACTACAGATTCATTATTCACAGCATCACCTATACCTTCAAAAACCAAACTGCAGAGAAGAACAAGTACAACTACTTAAATGACAACGACCTGTTATAATTTACATCAAAGACAAGGAATGTAGCTGTATTTTCCGTTTGAAATCATTACTACTGAGTAGATCATTTTAATATTAGCCCTCCCAGGTAAGAAAGTTAGAACAGTTGTCTTTTACATTAGGATCAGTCATATATGTGTAGTAAGCTAAGGCAAGCCTCGTTTCATATTTGACATTAGCCAAAGTGGAATATTGGCTGTACAGTTTCTCTTTACTGCCTGATCCCATGAGAAGACATGACATGAAAATACAGGCATCAGGGAATAATAAAGAAAACTGACACTCACTCTGAACATTCTGAGAAAAGGCTTTGACCCAGGCATACATTTTAATGAACTTAATATAGTTCAGAACTTCATTCATTTTCTGTACACGCTCGTCAGTTGCGGCGACACATTTCCTTCTGAAATAAGCTGTGCAGCGGGATGCAAACATCTGAAACAAAACGAGGCATCGTAAAAGAGAAGAACTGCCACAGGATCATCTTGGTCAATGAAGAGAGAAAAAATTAAAGCCCTTGTATTTCCTGAGTTTGTAAACATTTAAAAATTCTTCTAACAATGCAAGCTAATATACTGTTTCTCGGAGGCAAGTCCACTATATTTGGTGTTCAGACTGAACCCTTGTCAATTCAGATCTACCAAAAATGATAGGCCAGCATTGCCACTTCTTCTTCTACCTTATATTCTAAACACATGCCTTCATAATCATGCTCCTCTTTTAAAAAAATAATCAAGAAAAGTGCCCCCCCTCGCAATGAACAGCAACACTGTGTTCTCTCCCGATACTCTGATGGAAAATGAGAAGCAGAACCTCTAAACCAACATTAGAGTAGCATAAGGCAACTGCTGGATAGCTAATTGGTTTAGGCGTCTTGACAGGGGCTTAAATGAATGATCCACAGGACCCCTTCCACCTCTGCAATCCTAAAATGATTATCATTATCATAAAGAAAGGAGATGCACCATTCACTATTTTTCTGGTGGAACACTTTGCCTTTGCACTATTCTCAGTGTATACATCTTGAGATCATTTTAAATACATCAAGTGTCAGGTCAACTATCCCCAACCTGTAAAAACATTAGGTAATAAAGTCACAGCTTATTCTACTTGACTTCCCTGTAACATTCTTCTCATTCTTTAGAAGAATGGCAGCATTCATTTGCAGTTTTTTTTTACACTGACAGTGATCTACTCACCATGGCTGGGTAGAAAAGGATAAACACTGCCGATCCCAGGAAGCCTGTTGGTCCCAGAATAATAACACTGTAAACCATTCCAAGGATAGCAACAAGAGGACCTCCAGCCAATAAGCTACCCACAGCTGCAGCTTCATACATTCTCTGTCCATCGTTCGAACATACATTTATGAGCTGCAATAAATAAAGGACACATGAAAAATCTCTATAGTCAAAAGACAATTTTTAAAATTCTCAGAAAATTTCTTTTATTTCATATTATTAAATAGATATGTTTTGAGAAAAAGCAAGTGTGACTGATTAAAACAAATTCAGTAATGTAATAGACAATTCATTACAATCAACAAAGGCTAGCAGCAGAAGAAAGAAGCAATTAAAAAAACTGACTGCATTAAAAGATCTTCACCTACAGAAAGGTGAAAAATGAAGATGCTCAAAATTTTCCCAGCAGGGATTGCCACAGTTGCTGAAAACCCAGTTATATATAACCAGGAGAGGTTCTCTGAAACTAAAAGGAGGAGTTGAGCTGGTGCAGTATTGGAAGATGGTCCCAATAAGATTAAGTGGGCATTCCAAAGGTCACTTTCGAATAAGTACAACTGGGCTTGTTTGTGGGTTGGGTTTCTTGTTTTCGGTTTGGTTTGGTTTGGTTAGCCTCTCTGATTTTGTGATATTTACCAACTGCACAGCACACAGAGACAGTGGAAAGGCCTACCCCGACTCATAATTACAGGATTCTGGATAAAAAAATGTCATTATAGTACCAGCTACAAGCCATGCATGCTAGATTCAAACAGAGCATTTTACTCAGAGGATATGTGGGTCCCCACCCCACTTCCCCCAGATCGTTTCACCACAGTGACCACAAGATGCAGCTCATCTTACCTCTCCCAAAGACTTCTCCTTTATATTTTTCAGCTTCAGTATTTTCTTAAAAACCATGGTAAGAACAGCACCACGCAGTCTGACCCCAGTGCGGTAATTTAATGCCCAGGTTAAAGCCAGGGACCAGGAACGCACTATTTCAGTCATGAAGAGACCAAATACCAACAATAGGCTGTACTGTAGGTTGGGCTCTGTTTGCTGTGTGTATTCAAGGAGGTGTTTCACAACAAAAGCCTACAGGAAGAAATGCAAACCTGCATCAACACCCCAACATGCCAGAGAAACCATTCCATCATTTCATGTTAAGTTAGAAATAAGGAGCTCTTTTATTTCCAGTAAATAATTTGTCTGGCTAATAGGGAAGTCTTTAGACAAACAAGAACTGCCAGCTGTTTTGTAACACCTGCTGAAATCAAGCAGGAAATCAAATTGACTAAGTATGGGGAATGAATTTGGAACTTCCCAATTTGGTCCACCAAACTGCTGCTCCTTCACATTGTCTGACTTAACACAAACCTGACAGTTAGCCGAAGCAATCCGTTATCATCGTATACTTTACAAAAATCTGTACTTAGGCAAACACTGAACCTGTTAAAAAGATTTACTCCTTTACATGACATTAAGACCTTTTTATTCTTGGTTTCAAACGTGCTTATTTGATAAAAAGGAACAAATGTACCTACAGTTGAACTGGGGAAGAGTGTGAGAAGGACATTTTGCAAAACATTCCTGAAAATAAACATCAGCAGTTTAATAGTAAAGAAGAAGACAAGCGGCAAAAAAGGGGGGAATCAAAGAAAAAAGAAGAAGAAGGGGGGAAAAAAAGGGCAAAGGCGATACCATCAATTAAAAAGAAGAAGACAACCCTTCACCCTTACCTCCCTGGCCCCCACCCCACCCCCAAAAGACAAAAACAAGGTTACCTCGAAATCACATTTGAAACACCACCTGCAGAAAGAGAAAAACAGCTCCAAACCCACAAATCCCTCATCACGGGTCATGTCAAAATGTACAGAACAGTACTTCCAACTTGTATTCATCAGCAATATTAAATACTAATAAATAGAAAGCAGTATCTTTTTTTATTATTATTATTTAAAGAAAAGCACCACCATGTCAGAATGAATAACATCTCACAGACACTTACAAAAAAAAAAAGAAAAAGTTTTGTGGAACACATACAATCTATATGTGCAAGAGAAAAGTTATACAAAACCTGAATCCAACATACAGTCTGGCTTCCAACACAAAATCAAGTTAAACTTCACATACACACAAAAAGTAAATCATACAGGAAAAAGCAGGACCAATATTGGTCGTTCACAACGTCCGGGGAAGCTTGATATTTGCACGGCTAGTCAGGAAGACTTCCAAGACCCAGGGGCGTTTCTCACATTTGGCTTAAGAGAGCTTTGCTACAGTAAGGCTTTCCAGCGGGGCTTTTCTGACATCGATGCCTAGAGATCCTGTTCTTTAAGCAGAGCTCAGAAGCAGCTTTGCCCACCACAACATTCTGAAACCAAGGAAGAGTTTTGGAAGGCTTTCAGAGTTCATGGGAAGTCCCCTTGACTAAAAACAGGAGATCGGAGTTCTGTGCAACGCAAGAACGGATGGAAAACAAAAGCACACGGCTTCAAGCAAAGGTAGCAGCTGCTCAATCGAACAGATTAAAAATGAAGGTAGAACAAACGTGTAAATCCTGAAATGGTGAATTCTGAAAGCCACAACTGAGACCTGAGCTGTACAGCATGTCTCTCATGAGTTTTCACGCGCATGTTATGAACCAATTGTCCATCATGTTCCCAAAGAGCATTGAAAAAGAGAGAAGTGAATCTTAGGCAGCTTCCTGATCAAAGTGCAACAGCTCGTGTTCCAGCATCACACTGTGCCAGCTTTTTCCTCCACTGGGTTTCTTTCAAATTTTTGGTAGTTGCGGCATTAACAGCTACACAGCGGATTTGCTGTTGTTTAAGACGTTTGGCTTCTTTTCTAACATCCAATCCAACAAAGGCAACTGAGTCACTGAAAGGATCAACAATCCTTTCATGTTTTCCATTCATAAGCCAACGGGCTGACAAGAGCTACCGTTCGTTTTCTCATACACCACAGTAAAGAAGGAAAAGTCTCCAGGATATGTAGGCAACACCAGCCAGAATTCTCTTCTCTCCTAATAATTTAGAGTAACCTTTTTGGGGACACAGAATCTGCGGTCCCCCAAAAGAACAACAGATGTTGCTCATTCTTTTTTTCTTTTTCTCTTTCTTTCTTTTTTTTTTTGAGACTTGAAAAAAAGTAGTTTTAGAAATATTAAAGGAAAAAGAAACAGACAACATTTGCAGTCTTAACATATCACATTTGGTTAGAGTCAGAAGAAAAACACCAGATATAACATTTAATTTTTAAAAACAATAGTTACCAAAAACTAGTAGGAGCATGGAAAAAATATTCCTTGGATTATCACGGTAGTAGGTATCCTTAGCTTCCTGGCTGTCTTAAGCATTCCCATTGAATAAATGTCACCTTACCTTTCATCTTGGAGTAGGATTCTGCCCAGCTTGACTGTCTCATTCTGATCGCAGAATACAGCCATCCTGGAAATTCTAAAGAACAGCTTCTGTCATTGGTTTCACTACAGAGAAAGATTCCCCCAAACCACATCCAGTGTTTTACAGCACAAAGCAAGCTGTCACTGGAGCGGACCTGGAAGAGCAGGAGGCTCACTTCAGTGGGCTCCTCCATCCAACCCCCCACTGCCCACAGCCCACCATACCGTCTTCAGAAACTAAATGAAAACTCATATTGCCATGTTTTGCAGTAATAACGCTTACTAGTCTTCCAACCAAAGCCACTTCTGAGCTGGTGGATGTGCCTCGTCATCCATGACCAGATTTGAGAACACTGGCGGGACACAGCCACAAGTCTTTGCTCCAAAATGAACGTGGAATGTTTAGTAGCCATCTCTATAGAAAGTATTCCCACTTTACTTTCTGAATCCGAAAGGATATTAGAAAAATGTACGCTGTCTCAACTCAAGGAAGGGCAAACACGAGTTTGAAAAGAGCGCCAGAAATGAATTTCAGAAAATACCTCCTTTCAAGAACGGATTGGAAGTTTGGATCTATAAGAAACTTACAAACAAGGATTACCTGAATTGTCGGCCAGAATTAGCACAAGGAATTTCAACAATCACATTTCCCCCTAAAGAAGCATAAGATGAGAATGGCAGTTTGCAGAAAAGTTTCAAATTTACTCATCAGGACAAAAAGTCAAAATAGTCTCTTCGTAGCTACCATTTCTACGTGGGGGGAAAAGGGTTTCGATTTAAAAAAAATAAACACATTGATGTTTCAACAGAGACAGCATTTAAGCTTCAAAGTAAAAGGGAACAGGATGATAAAGAACTCCTTTTCCTCCAAGTGATGAACACCAGTAGGTTTGTTTTTTTCCATTCAGATAACAAGGATTACTGGACAGTGAAGGATGTAGACAGGTTGCACATCCCAATCTAAACTGTGTTCTGTTCAGTTCCCTCCTGATTTGTAAATTTGATCTGTCTGCTTCCAATTGAGTAAGGCTAAAGACAGAGACAACTTGGCTGCCCATTCTCTGGTAGAGGTTAGGAGCATCCACAGGCCCTGTAGTGAAACAATGACAGAAGCTTTTCTTGGGGGAAGCTGGTTCTGTTAAAACCTCATCTTACTGGCAATTAAAAGCACATCCAGTAAAACCTCTTACAAGCGTTTTAATATTCATCACAAGCTATTAACAATACCCCAAGCAAAACTATTTAGTCCCTTCTTAACAAAGGAAATGAAGAAAACATGTGCAATTTAAGGAAATGGGTGGGATTAGGGGATATTTTTTAAAAAAGACAAAAGACAAGACTGTTTTTTAACATTAACCTCAGCTGTACTTACCCAAGCACTGAATCATCCCGCTTAACAGCGCATTGAAATGTGCACTAAGAGCAATAACACTGCTGCTACTCCTCAAGGGAAATTTGCAGAGAATAGATTTAGTCAAGATGTCAAAGGAAAAAAAAAACCTTGCACCGCACGTGCAACAAACAGGTGACAAGAAAATGGTGTGAATGTCAAGTCCTACATGCCGCCCTCTTGTTACCAACTAGAAGCAGCAGGCAACATCCTTCCACTCATGGCACCAGAAGGGAGATCTATCCAACCAAGCCGGAACTAGTTCTGCAGAATTCCTCTGAGCCCTGTTCCCTGGGAATGTTACAAGCTGATCTAGCAGCACTCTCTTCCATTTCTTGCAGAGAAACCCAAAGAAAGGGACCTACACAGATCGACTTTGCTGTTAGGTTACTGGTCTCCGCCCTGAAAATGTAATCCCTCTCCCCTAACAAGGCACCTGGTTACAAGCAGTAGAACACACCACAAATGTAGAGAACAGTCTGAAAACCCCAGCATTCTGAAAGGGCTATTTCTTCTATATAAACTGAAAGGCAGCATTCTAGCTAATCAGAACGCTTAGGAGATCCTCTGTAATGAAACTTGAACAAATTAGCACTGGCCATGGGATCAAGCCCATTCTAGATGGCAGACAAAGGATGGATAGTACTTACTGGTCCACTGAAGCCAGCAAGTTGTGTGACCATCAAGCACACTATGGAAATGATGACTCTGGTGCGACAGAACACCCACACAACCCTTCGGAGAGAGGCATCATCAGGCCCCTGTTCATGCAGTTCTTGATGCCACAACCTTTCTAGCCTGCAACATTAAAAGAAACAACTCTAACGATCTTTCTATCAACAAAGACAGGAAAAAAAACTGTTTTTAAAAATAGCAATTCAATTATTTCTTTAAAAACAGATTTATTAAATGAAAATAATAAATACTAGTCATGGTTACAAGAATAACTAGGTTAGTAATAAATAACAAGTGATTTGGCCTTGTAGGTAGTCTCTAAATAGAATCAGGAAAGGATGGGTGATACTTTTATTAGACCACTAAAATCTCACAAACAGAAGCTAACTTTTTGACAGCCAAAGACTTCACCAGGCTAGGTATTATGGAGCTGGGGGAGGGCGAGAAAAAAATAAAAATTCCAAAACCCAAAACCAAGTTCTAAAATGGATGTTACGCATCTGCTCAGAGGTAGAAGGTTTCAGTTTTCACCTCTGATAGGGTGGATCAGAAAGCTTACTTTGAACTTGCTGGACAAAGAAATGCCAGTGGATAAATTTGAATTAAACTCAACCAATTAAGCTGAATTGACTTAAATCTTTCCACCTGATTTTTACCTCATACATCACATAATCTACCTTATATAAAATCTAATAATTTTGTGCAGAGAAAGGTAGATAAAGCAAGATCTCCAATAATGGAGCCTTTAACAAGCAAAAAATGTGAATGATGTCCAATTCATTTATGAACACAAGAAGGAAGAAAAGAAATATATACATGAGACAGCAACAGACAAGATTTTGGAAAGGCCTTCAACCAACATCTCACATAACATTTCACAGCAGGCTCTGCTAAGCACTGGCTATCTGGAACAGGAACCTCTGTAAGACAATATAGAAAACTTTTACCTTTTAACAAAGCAAGCAATGGCCACCAGCATGAACTCTGAAACCTATATCTCTGACTTGTGTCTACACCCTGCACTTTGCAACATACTTTTTACTTTTTAAAAAGAGACCTGGTACAGACATCTGCCAGGACTTTTGGAACCTCCATATGTTTTTTTCCTCCACCATCCACAATATATGGAAGCACAGCGTGATGAAAACTGGCATAGATCAAAAGCTTGAAAGGGTGTTTTGGTGGTGGTCTAATAAAGGTATCACCTACCCCTGCTTTTGTATTGGATAAGGCCCACATGACTTTATTTGCTTTTTCTTACCTTCGACAGTTAACTTCTGAAGACTCATGAGTTGACAAAGGCCAGACATCTTCCGTCCCTAGTTCTCCTTTTTTGTAGGCTATTCGTGCCAAAGGAGTGAGCCACGAAAAGGTCATATAGGAGAAAAATCCAGCATTATCAATTGGATGTGGATGCCTATAAATAACAAAGAGATTAAAGGCAAGTGAAGAACAAGAAGAGGGGGGAAATTACAGTACTATAAAGCAAAATTAATTTTATTAGCTAAGATTTCAGATGTTATTTTCCTTAGCAAGCACAATTTTTTTAGGAAAAGCGGCATTTTTCCAACAATCACGCATCTTGTTATTCCCGTTTTCTGAACAGTTGCATCCGTTAACATAAAATCTTACTTGGAAGTCATCCGGAAGGGTTTCATCAAGTTCCAGCCATGGTGATATTTCCCTTTGTGATGGCTTTCATCCAACACTTTCAAGTGAAAACTTGTCAAGCCATCTAATGGAAGGCCTTCTGCCCGAGCAGCTGTTTCCAGTGCATCTTGGCATTCTACCTGCTGGATTGAAAACAGAGTAAAAATATTAATCATACCATACATTGGGCTTAGAAAGCTATAATTTCAGTCTTAGTTGTACCATGTGATTTGCAACCACTAGTGGTAAAACTACTGTAAGTTCCTGCAAGCTTATGAGCAGGAGGAAATGAATAAAGAAAGTGAAAAGGGGTATTTTGTGGAGAGGTTTGAGGAGAAGGCCAGACATTCTTCACCAGTACCTACAAAGAATAAAGAAACATGAGGGAGCTGATGCAGTTATCTGCAACATCTATGCCATGTTGGTTTTCCTGCCTAAAGATGTAGCAACTTATCCTTGCATGAAATGTACTGTATTTTTTGCACCATAAGACTCACTTTTTCCCCACAAAACAGAGGCGTGGAAAGTCTGTGCGTCTTATGGAGCGAAGAAAACAGATTATATTTTCCTGTTTTCTTCTCCTAAAAGAATGGTGCGTCTTATGGAAAGGTGCGTCTTATGGAGCGAAAAATACGGTAAGCTGGTTACCCTGCTGGCGTCTCTATCCACACTTCAGCTCATTGGAAAAGATGAAGTATTTTGAGATAAAACAGCAGATTTCTTCATTGAATTGAAAGGTCTCCGGGGGGGGGTACCAAATGTAGGAGGCAAGCATCTGAAAGAATGGGAGACAGAGAAGCAAGACTACCAGGAACCATGCCACGTCTTTAGAGCTATAGAAGCGACATCAGGGCCTTCCTATGAACAATGATGTTACTAGAACTGGAACAGAGATAGCACAGAGGTGGTCAGCCAAGGTTCTGTGGAAGGAAGGATTCCTATCTGCCTCTTCCCAAAGGATGGAGAAATATGTAGTGGTAAATCCCTGCTGAAAGGGACAGAGGCAGCACTGATTTGTCAGAATGTCTCAGGTATCAGGTTGTCTTCCTGGTGCAAGGATTAAAGAGATGATAAAGAATTGCTAACCTTCATGATGCCCTCTGACTATTATCCATTCCTTCTGATTCACGTGGGAACAAAAGGTACTGGCCAACATAGCCTTCAGTATGACAATATGTGTGACAATAAGGCTGCGGGTAGGAAGGTTAAGGACCTTTCAGAACATATGATTATTTAATCATTCCTTGCTGTTGAAAGCTATGTATGGTCCATGAACAGATGGGTGTATATATAAAATGAACAAAGAATATGTCATCAAAAAAGATTTGTTTTTTGTTTTTGTTTTTTACCCAGGATCTGCATTTCCATGTGGTTTCTTGAAAATGATGGGCTGCACTGGGATTGGCAAAAATATGATTGCTAGAGGACCTGCAATCCTGACTGGGAGGGGGTTTTATACTAAATCCTGCCAGGAGGTGAGACTGTGGACAGAGGGACATCAAGTACTGGAGACAACAATGAGGAAAAAAAAAGATGAAATCAGGATGCATTCTAAATTGCTTTCTATATTGACCATGTGTTGTTGTTTAGTCGTTTAGTTGTGTCCGACTCTTCGTGACCCCATGGACCAGAGCACGCCAGGCGCTCTTGTTTTCCACTGCCTCCCGAAGTTGTGTCAAATTCATGCTGGTCGCTTCGATGACTCTGTCCAACCATCTCATCCTCTGTCATCCCCTTCTCCTCTTGCCTTCACACTTTCCCAACATCAGGGGCTTTTCCAGGGAGTCTTCTCTTCTCATGAGATGGCCAAGGTATCGGTGCCTCTGCTTCAGGATCCATCCTTCCAGGGAGCACTCGGGGTTGATTTCCTTTAGAATGGATAGGTTTGATCTCCTTCCAGTCCAGGGGACTCTCAAGAGCCTCCTCCAGCACCGCAATTCAAAAGCATCAATTCTTCAGCGGTCAGCTTTCTATATGGTCCAGTACATTGACGATGTATAATCATAGAATAGGTGAGTTGGAAGGGGCCTATAAGACCACAGAGTTCAAATCCTTCTAAGGGGTGGCAGAACTGTTCCACACTTATTTATTTATTTATTTATTTATTTATTTATTTATTTATTTTTATTTATTTAATTTATATGCCGCCCACTCTACCCAAAGGTCTCTGGGCGGCTCACAACAACCAAAATTCAGTGCAGTAAAACAAAATGATTAAAATACAGTTAAAATACAATTAAAATACAATTAAAAAATACAATTAAAATTGCCATCATTAAGACCCACAGTTAATGTTATTTCAATTAAAAGCCTTCTGGAACAGGAAGGTTTTGACCTGGCGCCGAAATATCATCAGTGTCGGCGCCAGGCGAATTTCAGTTGGGAGGGCGTTCCATAGTCTGGGGGCAGCTGCCGAGAAGGCCCTTTGTCTACAAGCCATCCCTCTTACCTCCTTGAGGGATGGCTCTTTCAAAAGGGCCCCCTGGCTAGATCTTAACAGCCTGGTAGGCTCATATGGAAGGAGGCGGTCCTTCAAGTATCCAGGGCCCGTGCCGTTTAGGGCTTTATATGTCAAAACAAGCACTTTGAATTGGGCCCGGACAGCAACTGGTAACCAGTGTAAATTATACAGAATCGGCTTGATGTGCTCTCTGGCGGCCCCACCACTCACCAGCCGCGCAGCTCGATTCTGGACCAGTTGCAGTCGCCGGACCGTCTTCAAAGGCAGCCCCACGTAGAGCGCATTGCAATAATCAATACGAGATGTTACCAGTGCATGTGTAACTGTCATGAGACTCCGCTCGTCCAGGTAGGGCCGTAGCTGGTATAATTTCCGCAGCTGGAGGAAGGCGCCCCTGGCCACCGAGTCCACCTGGGCTTCCAGTGTTAGACTGGGGTCCAGGAGCACCCCCAAGCTGCGGACCCTGTCCCTTAGGGGGAGTGTAACCCCATTCAGGACAGGGAAGTGGCCCTCCAACCTGTCCGGCGAAGCACCCACTAACAGCACTTCCGTCTTGTCTGGATTGAGTTTCAATTTATTAACCCTCATCCAGTCCATTATCAGGTCCAGACACGAGTTCAGCACAGAAACCGCCTCACCTGGATTGGTGGAAAACGAGAGGTAGAGCTGAGTGTCGTCAGCATATTGCTGACTCCTCAGCCCAAACCTCCTGATGACCTCTCCCAGCGGTTTCATGTAGATGTTAAACAGCATGGGGGACAGTATCGAGCCCTGAGGAACCCCATGACATAAATGCCATGGGGCAGAGCAACTGTCCCCCAGCACCACCCTCTGGATACGGTCAGCTAGGAAGGAGCGGAACCACCGTAAAACAGTGCCCCCAACTCCTAACCCAGCCAGCCTATCCAGAAGGACACCATGGTCGATGGTGTCGAAAGCCGCTGAGAGGTCCAGGAGTATCAACAGGGTCACACTCCCCCTGTCTCTCTCCCGGCAAAGGTCATCATACAGGGCGACCAAGGCTGTCTCTGTACCAAAACCCGGCCTGAAACCCGATTGAAATGGATCCAGAAAATCCGTTTCATCCAGCAGCGCCTGGAGTTGCCCGGCCACAACCCGCTCCAACACCTTGCCCAAATAAGGGAGGTTCGCCACTGGTCGGTAGTTGACCACCAGCCTTGGGTCCAGGTTAGGCTTTTTAAGGAGTGGTCGAATTACCGCCTCTTTCAAGGCGGTAGGGACCACTCCCTCTCTCAGAGAGGCGTTCACGGCCTCCTGGACCCAAGTGCGAACCCCCCTTTGCTTTTATCTTTCTTCTAATTCTACTTAATCTGAAGACACAGTCAATGATGCAGTGAGAGGACGGCTACCCAAGATAAATAAAGGGCTGCTATGGGTACACCACATTGCTTTAGATGAATTAAAGTTTCCAGGGTAGATGATCTCTACCTCAGGATACCAAAGGAACTTGAGAGACAAATCTCAGGGCATCTGTCTATTATCTCTGAAGAAGAGGTGAAGTCTCTGAAGACTGGAGATGAGCAAATATCATATCTGTCCTCAAAGGGGGTGGGGCTCTGGACAACTACCAACCCGACAAATTGATACTGATACCATGAAAAGATACTGATACCATGAAAAGTGGTATCACAAAAAGTTCAAGTACAGATAAGTAAACACTTGGTTAGAATGTCCAGAGAAGCAAAGCAAAAAGCAAAGCATCCTACTTATATACCACCCCTTAGCACTTAAAGCACTCTTTGGGTGGTTTACAATTTAACTTTCTAAAGAAAATCAACCCCGAGTGCTCACTGGAAGGACAGATCCTGAAGCGGAGGCTCCAATCCTTTGGCCATCTCATGAGAAGAGAAGACTCCCTGGAAAAGACCCTGATATTGGGAAAGAGTGAAGGCAAGAGAGAAGGGGACGACAGAGGACAAGATGGTTAGGCAGTATCATCGAAACTACCAACATGAATTTGACCAAACTCCGGGAGGCAGTGGAAGACAGGAGGGCCTGGAATGCTCTGGTCCATGGTGTTACAAAGAGGCAGACACAACTTAACACAACTAAACAACAACAACAATTTAATTGTACAAGTGATAGATTGTGCACTCCGTCATCCCCAGCAACGTAGGTACTCAATTTACCAACCTCGGAAGTATGGCTGGCTGAGTGAACCTCAAAACAGCTAACTGGGATTGAATCTGGGTTGTAAGCAGAGTTTTGGCTGCAGTATTGCAATTTAGCAACTGCACCATGAGGTTTATTTATTACCAAGAACCAGCATAGGCTTCTCAAAAACAATCAGGCCTCAACCAAAGTACTGTATCAAGCTCCTGTACAAAGAGGACACACAATCTGGTACAAGACCAGAGAAGAGTGACCCAAGCTGATAAAACATCCTGGAAACCACTGAAAAAAGTGCCATGTTTAAGCTGGAGAGCAAACTGTTGACAGGTATATGAGAGTGTTGCTCCAAGATGTGAAGGGATGTCATGTGGAAGATGGAGCAAATTTGTTTTTTCATGTTCTAGATGGCAATACCCAATGATTTCAAAGTACAAACTAAGAGATTCCTGACTATAAGAGCTGTGGAATGGGCTACTTGAAAAAGTAGTGGACTCTCCTTAATTGTAGGTGTTTAAACAGAGGCTGGATAGCCCTCAGTGACGTGTCCCTGGGTGTCACTGAACAGCCCTCAGTGACGTGTCCCAAATTATTTCACTAGCCTGAGGCCCTCGACACATTCCTTCCTTTACGCTGCCACCAGTTGTTCTGTCAACAATGTTCAATTAGAAAGATTGAGGTCCACGCTGAGTGTAAAGTTTAACAAAAACAGGTTTACTGGAAAAGATTCACTTCAACAGATTTTTCAAAGCCTTTCAAGTATTTAGTAGTTTTGTAATAACTTGTTTCACTCTTAACTCTCTATAGGTTCCACACTCTTAACTGCCTCCCTTAACTCTACATTCTACCACTCTCTCTAACTCCCTTCAGACTAACTGCCCCAAAAAACCTCTTCTCTCCTCACCCCTCCCTTCTAGTCTCTCTGGCTCCGCCTCCAAACAGCTCCCATTGGTGCATGCAAATAACCTCATACATTAATCGAAGCAGAGTGATCACTACACCGTATCGCAGAGATGCTTTAGCTGTGGACTCCTGAATTGCCAGGGGGCTGAACTTGATGGTGTGTGTATGTGTGTGTCCTGCTTTACAATTCAGTGATACAGTGGTGCCTTGCTTTACGATGTTAATTCGTTCCAGAGAAATCGCTGTAGAGCGAAAACATCATCAAATGAAACGAAAAAACACACTGAAAACCGTTCAGTGCGTTCCAATGGGCTGAATACCTGCTTGTCCAGCGAAGATCCCCCATATGGCAGCCATTTTTGGTGCCTGTAATGTAAGGAATCCATCCTAGAAAACAGCGGGGGGCCATTTTGAAACCCAATGATCAGCTGTTTGCTGATCGTCATAAAGCAAAAATCGGTTCCCGAAGCAGGGAACCGATCATCGTTAAACAAAAAAAAAAAGTAATACATCGTTTTGCGATCGCAAAAGCCTAATCGTATAGTGATTTCCTCGTTAAGCGAGGCAATCGTTAAGCAAGGCACGACTATACTGGATCCTGAATGCCATTGCAAAAGGCCCAGGTTCCATCCCTGGAATCTCAACATAGGTTTGAATAAAATTCCTTTTTAAGACTCTCCAGTAGTACTTCCAGTCAGTACTGAGTAACAGAGACCAAACATCTGACTCTGGATAATGAGGCTTTCTACATCCCTCGTTCTTGAAATAAGCTCTAACAAGTGCTGTGGTGCACTTAATAGGATAGCATAATCATCTCCCTCCCTTCTACAACAGGAAAACTACCATCTGGCTCTTGGCTAAAGACAACAGCATTAAATTGTCTTTTTCCTCTTATCCTCTGACAGGATATGCCAAGCAGTATGCTATCATGCTGCAGAAATGTTATAAAGGATCCCTATAGTTACCAGATAAATTCTAGTTTTTCAGCTAGCCGTATGAGACTTTTCTTGCTAGAGGGAATGTGATCTGACTCATGGTACATGAACATTATATAATCAGGAGACCAGAAAAAGACTTTCTTGCCCCTGGCCTATTGAAATGTGGGTTTGTTTCAATCTGGCAACACTATCATGAAGATCACTCTGGGGCTTTTAGGAAACCAACTTCTCTTAGTGAGTTAACCATGGCAATATGTGCCGGCACCAGCTAACAACTGTTTTAATTTGACTAAGGTTCATATTATGTTCCTAATTGCTGTTTTTAACAGCTATTCTCTGTTAAACCAAATTTTTGGACTTTGTCTTTTAGTTTGCTTAGATTTCACATTTAGTTGACTTAACAGTTTGCAAGCCATCTTTGAAGGTGGAAATAGCAAGATGGAGGATTAAAGGTATTTTAATTGAAAAACACTCCCAATACTGTATTTTAAAATATTCTAAAGCGATTAACCAGCTAGCCACAGCCTCAAGGTCTGCCAGAAATCAGCCAGGACCAAGTGCTCTCAGGACTTCTGAAAACAACATTGGTTTCACAGAGACCTTATCAACACTCAGAGACAGGACATGAATCAATAGACAGTTGCCTTAATGCAGAAGCTGTTTTGCAGGAGAATTTGAATGAAAGCAAGAGAGCATTTGCTTTCAGCTGCTAATGTTTCTGCTGGTCAACAAAGTCTGCATCTTGGGGAAAACAATGCAGAAGGTATATTTTATCCGACTTTTAGCATGTCTTGTAGTGAAATAGACATCACCACATTATACTTGGCAGCCTGATGGTATTAACAAAGGTCAAATCCTAAATGAAACAGATGGGGCACCAATTAGCTAGATAAAGCTGTAAATTAATATTCTTTCTTCCTCCCTCAGTGGAAGGTTTTTTTAAAAAAAACTTTAAAAAGGTTCTAGTCTGCATGCCATTTGAAAGCTTTGACTAATTTGAAGAGGATATTATGTGACATGCAAGCTACTGAGGTAATTTGTGCTGCCATGCAATCCCTGCTCATTCTACTCTTGCAAGGCAGAGTTAAAAGCAAACAAACAAACACCACCAAAACAACAACAACACTGTTTTGCTTTTTTCAAATATATAAAAGCTCTTCTAGGGAGCAATCAGAATTTCTTGTGCTTAAGGAAGAAACATTTGCTGCAAAATATTAATTGCACATAAAGAACTAAAAGATCACAACAGTTTTGTGTTTTAAAGTATTAGGGCCCTGACTGCTACCGTGTTTCCCCAAAAATAAGACTGGGTCATATATTAATTTTTGCTCCAAAAACGCATTAGGGCTTATTTTCAGGGATGTTTTATTTTTTTCATGTACAACAATCTACATTTATTCAAATACAGTCATGTCATCTTCTTCTGGTTGCTGTACAATGGTGGAGGGTGGGGTTCCACTTAACCAGGGCTTATTTTTGGGATAGTGCTCATATTACGAGCATCCTGAAAAATCATACTACAGTACGTCTTATTTTCAGGTTCGGTCTTATTTTTGGGGAAACATGGTAATCCTTTCCTACCTGGTACAAAATATCTTACAACAAGTACTGTATTCTTCAGATGCAAAATCATGAAAGGCAAAACTCTTCATGGACTTACAAAAATCTGAAGGCTGAAGAAGACAAGTCTCCTTCTTAGAGATGTGAAGGCATGGGAAAAGCCTGCAGAAATCTAGAGGCAAGTTTTTCCTCCGAGGGACAAATTTTCCATTTGGGGAAATGGAAGAAAAAAATTTTTACTAAAAAAATTGCCTTTTAGAATAAATGAAATACTTTCTTAGGGTGAAGTTTTCCTTATTCAAAATGCCAGGATCTGCATGGTACAAAGTTCCTTACATCAGACAGCCTACAGAATTTGAGAACAAGAATTGCTTTGCAGACTTAAACAACATTCAAAGCAAAGGGGTGCTGCCATCTAAATTCGTAAGAGAAAAACTGGGAGGCAGGCTTCATTGTTTTTTCATTGCTGCATCTTCCAAGGTCTTTTCTTCTCTTGGTGTGGGAGACAATAATAATATAAGGAAGAGTGTTTGTATCCAAATAACACATCTTATTTTGTCCTACAGAATGTGTGGTTTCTGCTTCCCTTTTGCCCTGGCTTCACTCAGCCAAAACTAAGACACAGATGCTATAGTAGAATAGAGGGAAATCTTTCTTCAGGTTAGGACATCTTAACAATTTTGCTTATATAAAACTAAGACATTTTAAATTTCATAACAGAGCATAATTTGACAATAGTACAAGTTAATGTACTAGGTTAAGAATGAAATATTTTATGCTGCTGAAACATAACTGTCCATATAACGTACTAGGATTAACACGAAAAGAAATATTGCCCATACTTAAACTGTTACACACCCCATGTTATTCACAAGCCTCAGCGGGAAACATGCTAGGCTTTGTATAAGTGAAGCAATAACCATTAAATTCCTTTTACAACTTTTCAGATTTGGCATAGGTAACACAATACCATTATGGTCACTGGAGATGGGGTTGAATATCTTTCAAAGCTTGTGTCCAGAAGGTGAAAGCTATTCTTTGGGATTACACCTTTTATGCTGTCATAAAATCCAGGGTGGTCCTGACTACCAATTTTCTCTGTCACATCTTGCACATTCTTCCTTGTGGGTGTGATTCATTATTGCTTTATCTTGATGTATTTGTTCTGTTCCATTTCCTTCTTGATAACAGCAATAATAAATTATTCCACCATGGCTCTGGTGGAGTTCTCAGAGGTTACATCAGAGTCAGATTTTCTTCTGGCTAACTGAAGAAATTATATAACAGGAAATTCTCTTGCTTTCAATTTCAGCTCAGTGCTATTACGCTTTTAAACAGACACCTAATGTTGCACTCTAAGACAATCAATAATAGGTTATACTAGTGGTTTCCAACCCTGGGTAACCCAGGTTTTCTTGGACTGCAATTACCAGAAGCCTTCACCACCAGCTGTGCTGGGTGGGATTTCTGGGAGCTGTAGTACAAGAACACCTGGGTTACCTAAGGCAGTGGTCCTCAACCTTGGGCCTCCAGATGTTCTTGCACTACAACTCCCAGAAGCCTTCACCACCACCTCTACTGGCCAGGATTTCTGGGAGATGAAGTCCAAGAACATCTGGAGGCCCAAGGTTGGGGATCACTGACCTAAGGTTAGGAACCATTGGGCTATACTACCAATATGATTATGAAGTTAGGCCTAGATAGCTGGGAAGTTTGTTCATGAAAAGATAGCAAAGTCAAGGGAAATACAGCTGTTTGGTCTCTTGGCTGGCAATGTCACTCCACAATCTTTATGAAAACTTCTAATAGGAAGTTGTGTAAAAAAGTAAATGCCTACTTCCTGTTTTATTTCAAGAGGTAAATTTGCAGCAAAGAAGTCTGTTTATGGTATCTGCATGGCACAGGAGCACATGAACTGGATCAGAATGTGGCATGCTCAGGTTAAACAACAGCTCACATGTGAAGCTCATTGGCAAGCCAGTTGCCCTTGGTCTAACTCACTCGAGTACTTTTACTGATTCAATGAAGAAAGCAACAGACTTCAGCCTGTAAGCCCTAAACAAAGCTGCTAAGGACAGGACCTTCTGGGCATTATTAATTCATAGGGTCACCATTAAGTCAAAGTGGCCTGACAGCACCTAACAACAAACTATCTCACAGGACTCTGATTTCCTGAACAGATTATTGCACATGTTCCTCAAAGCCTGGCAGAATGAAGAACTATATTGTCACCAACTAAAAGGGACGTGGTGGCGCTGCGGGCTAAACCGCAGAAGCCTGTGCTGCAGGGTCAGAAGACCAAGCAGTCGTAAGATCGAATCCACGCGACGGAGTGAGCTCCCGTCGCTTGTCCCAGCTCCCGCCAACCTAGAGGTTCGAAAGCATGCAAATGCAAGTAGATAAATAGGGACCACCTCGGTGGGAAGGTAACAGCGTTCCGTGTCTAAGTCGCACTGGCCATGTGACCACGGAAGATTGTCTTCGGACAAACGGTGGCTCTATGGCTTGGAAACGGGGATGAGCACCGCCCCCTAAAGTCGAACACGACTGGACAAAAATTGTCAAGGGGAACCTTTACCTTTACCTTTACAGAAGAGCCAACTGGACAGGTGAGACCTCTGTTCTGAAGATACTATTCTCTAATCTGGCCCACCCAAATTCTGTGCTCTTTCTAAAATCTTATTTTTTTAAAAAAAAAATACATGTTGGTTTTCTCTAACATTCAACTGATTTCTGAAGTCTAACTTTTGACTCATACCTAATATATCCACCTGAAACGGGGAGACGGAAGATGTCAGAACATGTTGTTCATTTGATCAGAAGAAAAATATATGCATTGCATTTTTACTCAATAAGATGAAAAATATTTGAAAACTTCAGGAAGCCTACTAAGCTCAAAGCATCAGTCTGTTACAGAAAGAAGATGCGACTCTACATCTTCAGCTTGTAGCTCAGTTTAGTTACAAATGTGACTTGCAATGGCACAGCCTCAAGCAAATGACTCAAGCCCTGATTAACTTTTCAAAAACATTTCCCAGTTTGCCTCAAAGCTCTCCTGAGACACAGTAATTGAAAATCCTATCATCCTCTATAATCCCACACACAGCTATTACATGTGATGGGAAAATCACAAGGCCCTTATGAGTAGCTGTTCATTTTTTTTGAAACCATACAAGGAGACAGTACACACTCAAGATAGAAGCCCTCCCACATACTGATGTATGCACAGATAACTCAACACAAGAGAAGTGCAGATACAGGAGTTAACTTTAGCTCACCCAGCCATTGCTTCAGACAGGCCATCCATATATATATATATATATATATATATGGATGGCCTGATGCAGGACAGGGAATCTTTTACCATATTGAAGGGCATTAAAACTATGGCACCAGTTTAACAACATGCACCATACAGTCTTGGCTCTCACTATTTACAGCTCAGAGATCTGAGAATGCCAAACTCTGCCTTTTGAATTACCAATTCACAGAATTATAGCAGCAAATAGTTACTTCATTTTTATGGTGTGATAAAGTAATGGAACAGAGTTAAGGGCCTTTTGATCTTAAAGGGATTCTTCTGTCTTTGCATGCTGCAACCTCATAATAGGATTACAGTATTCAAAATATTTTTAACCCACCTTTCTCCATGAAAGGACAAAAGGCAGCTATGCTCAGTTACCAACGAATTACCAAAGAATTACATGCCCCCAATGTCCTGAATTAAAGGAATGAAACATAGTTAATGCACATAGGAATGCAGGCTCTGTCGCCTTCTAGCAACATATACACAAGTAGCTAGGCTTTTCAAGATACCTGCAGATTATTAGTGATAAATCTTTAGCAAGTATGAAAATGTTAGCCATGCAAAACAATCAGCACCTATCCATAAAAGTCTTCTATTTTGGATGGTACATTTGCATCCTGTAAGCCTGATAAAACAAACATAATCTAACTGCATGGATAAAGATTTCCCTAAGCATTACCAGCATGACAACATTTGAGTTCACATATCTGTGAACATGATTATGTTTCTCACATATATTTGAAACACTGCAAAAGATGTAGTTTAAGGAATACAGAAATTAAACAGAATTTTATGATAAAATGCACTTTGATTCAATCCATCTGTAACTTAAACCGTCATTTAGTTTGTGTGGGAAGAGTGAGAATAAGCAAGCTTGGTATCCATTACTGCAGTATGGCAGCTGTAGCTGTTCCTGTCACAACTAACAGCTTGCTTAAGTGGCTTCACCCAACTTCCTCATAACTAGGGAGAGGATTTCTATGATATGTCGTGTTTTTTCTGCAACCTATGTTTGATCTTATGGGTGGGCTTGAACATGTTTATGAATAATCTGGTGAGAAAGGCCAGATTACTCATGTGTTTGAACTTGCTTATGGGTTCAAATGTAGGTTGCAGACAAAATGTGAAATGCCACAGAAATCCTTCCCCTACCCACAACCATTAATTTAACTGAAACTGAAATCTATTATTTAAGACAGCATTTCAATCAAGATGAAGCTGGACACAATTACTTAAGAAAATGGTCTGAAAATGCCAGAGAGGTACTAGAAAACCATAATGGCACTTCAGAATTTCAGTTATAGTTCAGCTTTGTTATGTCATGTGCCATCAAGTAGGAATAGACTTAAAGCAGCCCTAATAGGGCTTTCAAGGTAAGTAAGATATTTAAGAAGTTGTTTTACCAGTTCCACACCCCATTGAGCTTACATGGCTGAGTGGAGATTTGAACGCAGGCCTCCTGAGTCCTAATCAGTCACTCTATCCACAACACCACACTGGATGTCTATAAGGGTACTTAAGGAATTGTTTTGCTGCATATGGCTGGTTAGTAATGCTGCAATTAAAGCTTTAACATTTTCACAGCTGTTGACAAATGCAAATAATGCATTTCTTGATTTATTACAATCTTTATGGTAATTTAATACAGCCAAAATACAGTGTTTTAGATGCACACCCAAATTAACCTACATCTTCTACCCAAGTCTCCATGTAATTCAAGTGCACTACTATTTTTTCCCATGAAACAATGCTTCATAAGCGCCTTCTAAACAATAGTCCTGACTATCTATTTTAGTACCAGAGTTTTCAGACTTTGCCTCTAGAAGGAATGTGACCTCACTCACACAGATGTAATTTCCTTCATACATTTGCAAGTTTGGGATCTAGTCCATTTCTCTCCTTGTTGCCTAGTGTTAGAAGCATCAGCAAACAGGACTTGACATCACATAACTTGTTCTTCTCCAATCACAGAATTAGAAGTTTCTGGTTCAACGATCATCTTAGCAGTTGAGAATAACTCAGAAATGAATGTGCCAGAGGTACAGCAAAATCTGAGAACATTTTAGGTTATGTGTGACAGTACTTGATGGATAAGGAAAACTAGATCATATAAGGCAGTTTGTCCAAACACTAGGAGTATCTAGACATATTTCTAAATTCATAGTAAATGTGAGAGCAGCAAGATTACATATTAAGGGAAACCATCACACTGTAATACTAAATTAAATAATTTCAATTATTTAAATACCTGTAATAACCAAGCTATTGGTTAAGAAAGAATACTTTGAAAAGGGGTATTTTGTGGATAGTCACATCTGACTATCATGAATATTTCACTAATTGCTCAAAATATATTTCAGATTGTCACAATGCAAGAATATGGACTCCTCATTACAAAACCTGACACAGAAACATGAATGCAACTTTCATAGGTGTGGTCATTTTAATTCAGTATATTTGCAAATGTCTGTTCCTTACAAAGTATCTCTTTACTCTGCAGGATTTTCATCTTCTCTGATGAGAGCTGAAAGGTTTGGTTGCAATAACTATCCCCCAAATCATTTAATCTAGAGAAAAATGAGGCTCACACACAGATTTGGGTTATTGTTCCCCTTGCAAATAGAAGGATAACACTTGGATTTTTGTGGATTCCAACTCGCATCTTGGACCAACTTCTTTCTGTTAATGTACAAAAATTGAAGCTACCATGGTTTTTTTCTGAAACTTGTAGTCTTGTTGACACTACGAAACCAGTAAATTCTAAGTGGTATGAGAATGTGATTTCTTCTGTCTCTCCTGAATCTGCCATCAGTTTCATTTAATGAGTCTCTACCACCAATATTTTTTTCAAAAATTGTTTAAACTCAACTGTTAGTCCCTAGAATAGACCTGTGACAAACCCAGACCTACTGGGATCTGCCACACGTTAATTAAGCTGCCACCAACCATTCCCTGTAAGAAGTCACACAGACCAGGGATGGATTTTTAAACAAATAAAGAATAAGGTTTATTTAAATACAACACACAGGGAAAATAAAATAATCAGGTGAATAAGATAAAGTAACGTGGCTTATTCTCATTCATACATGCATACAGTTTGGTTCACACAGAACCCTTAACTTGAAGCACAGACCCTGAACCTATCAGTTCTGGCTAACCAACAGACACCTGAACCTATCAGGTTGGTACTCTGACACACAGTAGTACCCTGTCTGACACACAGACTCCCACACCAGCTTCTTCTTCCCAGCTGCTGCTTCGTCACATCCCAGCGTCTCCTAACTTCTCCACACACGCATCACATATATATACAGTACAGCCCCTCCTCCTGATGTCCCGCCTTCCACTCCCCATAGGATGGAACTTTCCCTCCAAACCCATGACAGACAGGTAACATCAGTGCTGTATGTAACACCTCCCCTCTTTTTAAGTTGTTTTGTAGGGGGAAAGCTAAGGTGCTTTTTCCCAAAAAACAACCTGGATAAAACACACAACAGTTATACATACCATATCATACTTACTTATACTTACATTCTAAGTTAACCATAGCAATTAGGCATTTAAACATTTACCATATACATTACATCAATTTACCTTTATTCATACAAACCAAGTTCAAAAAACAGGTACATTTAACTTTTTGTCATCAATATATATACATAGTCCATGTTTCTTTCGCCGTCTTCATTCTTCAGGTCTTCTTGACAAGGCGTCAGCAACACAGTTCACTGACCCTCTGACCACCTTCACTTCAAAGTCATAGTCCTGTAGGTTTAAAGCCCACCTCATAAGTTTGCTATTGTGGGTTTTCATTGTCTTTAACCATTGCAGTGGTGAATGGTCAGTGCACAGAACAAAATGTCTTCCCCAGATGTAAGGCTTGGCCTTCTGGATCGCGTAGACTATGGCCAAACACTCCTTCTCCACGGTTGCCAAATGTCTCTCACCTTTTTGAAGTTTCCTACTCAGGTAGGACACTGGATGCTGGTCACCATTCTCATCCTCCTGGCACAGAACTGCTCCTACCCCGCTGTTAGATGCATCGGTGTAGATGATGAACTCCCGGTCGAAGTCTGGAGCCCGCAGCACTGGATAGTTGATGAGCGCCTGCTTCAACCTCTGGAACGCCTCCTCACAGTCGCTGGTCCACGGGATGCGGTCATCAGCCTTCTTCCTCGTCAGATCGGTCAGCGGAGCCGCAATCTCGCTAAACCTCGGGATGAACTTTCTGTAGTAGCCCACCAACCCAAGAAATGATTTGACTTTTTTCTTGGTGTTGGGTCTAGGCCAATCACGAACAGCTTCTATTTTGGCCTCCAGGGGTTTTATCACTCCTCCCCCTACCATGTGACCCAAGTATTTTATTTCTGAGCTACCCAGCTGACACTTGCTGGCCTTTACTGTTAGCCCTGCTGCACTTAACCTCTGCAGCACTAATTCCAGGTGTATCAGGTGATCTTCCCAGGTATTACTGAAGATCCCTATGTCGTCAATATAGGCCACTGTAAAGTCACTGAGCCCTGCCAAGGTCTGGTCCATCAGCCTTTGGAATGTGGCTGGTGCATTTCTGAGACCAAAGCTCAGGACTCGAAACTCATAGAGACCAAAAGGGCTGCAAAAGGCAGTCTTTTCTTGATCCCTGGGATCAATTCTTAATTGCCAATATCCCTTTACCAGGTCCAATGATGAGATGAACCGACAACCCCCTATGGTTTCAATCAGGTTGTCTAGCCTGGGCATTGGGTAGGCATCAGGAGTGGTTACACGGTTTAATTTCCTGTAATCGACACAAAACCTAATGCTCCCATCAGGCTTGTCCACAAGGACTATCGGAGAGGACCAAGGACTAGAAGAGGGGACGATTATGTTCTCCCTAAGCATCTCGTCCAGCTCCTTCCGCACCTTGTCCCTATAGGGTCCCGTTACTCGGTATGGGGATACTGCCTGCGGGGGTGCATCCCCTGTGTGGATCCGATGCATCACTCCCTTCACTATCCCCGGCTTGTTGGAAAACACCTGTTGATATTTGCTAAGCAGCATTTTTAGTTCTTGCTGCTGGTCTTGGGTGAGTGCAGGACTGATCTTTACCTCCTCTGGGTTGTATTTTACTTCCCCTCTACCCTCCCAGAAGGGTAATTCAGCTTCCTCACTCTCAGCTGCTTTTATAGCAAATAGAACCCTCTGTTCCCCTCTGTAGTAGGGTTTTAGGGCATTCACATGAACCACCCTCCTTGCTTGGTTCTCCTCCTGCTCTATAAGGTAGTTCAGGTCTGACATCTTGGAAATGACCCTATATGGTCCTGCCCATTTGAGCTGCAGTTTATTCTCTCTGCAGGGCCTAAGCCAAAGCACTTCCTCCCCCGGGTCAAAGCGCCTCTCTCTAGCTTTGTGGTCATACCATGTTTTCTGTCTGACCTTCTGAGCTTGCAGGTTTTCTGCTGCCAGCTCTAGATTTCTCTTTAGGTCATTCATCAAGGTGTCTATGTATGTCACAACGTCTTGTGGGTCATCCTGGGTGATCTGCTCCCAATTTTGTTTGATCAGATCAAGGGGCCCTTTCACCCTTCTCCCAAATAAAAGTTCAAATGGACTAAACCCGGTACTGGCTTGTGGCACTGATCGATAAGCAAACAAAAGGGATTGCAGCTTCTGGTCCCAATTGTTTGGATTCTCTGCCAAGTAAGCCCTAATCATGCGCATTAGAGTCCCATTGAACTTCTCAGTTAACCCATTACTTTCAGGATGATAGGCAGTGGTTTCCTTGTGCTTTATTCCACAGATTTGCCATAAGCGTTTCATGAGCTTTGATGTGAACGATGCGCCCAAATCTGTGATTATTTCTGAGGCAAATCCCATCCTGGACATATACCCCACCAAGGCATCTGCCACTGTGTTAGTTTCAATGTTAGTCAAGGGTATGGCTTCAGGGTACCTCGTGGCATGGTCCACAATTGTGAGAATGAACCTGTTCCCCCTCTTTGTGGCCTTGGGCAAAGGTCCCACAATATCCACCCCTATGCATTTGAACGGAGTGTCAATCACAGGCAAAGGGCACAACTTTGCTTTGGTCCTGTCGCGGTTATTCCCCTGCCTTTGACACACATCACATTGTTTACAGAACTCCCTGATCTGCTTCCCTATGTCAGGCCAGTAGAAATTCTGTGTGATTCTCTGCTGTGTTTTGTTCACCCCTAAGTGTGCAGCAAACATGTCAGAGTGCCCCCTTTGTAAGATCATGGGGCGATACTTTTCAGGTACCACTAGCTGACTTCTGATCCCATCTCCCCCTTTTGAGATATTCCTCAGGGTCTCTCTATATAAAATCCCCTTTTTCTCCAGAAATCTCACTGGGGTTTCAGGTGTTAGCTGGGCGTCAGTCACCTGTTCAAAACACTTCTGGAGAGTGGCGTCTGCCTTTTGCTCTTGTCCAAATCTGCTGTCTGTGGTTAAGGTTTCCACCACAGCTTCTGAACTCCCCTCTGCTTCCGTCTCTGGCTCATCATTACCCCCCTGAACTGTCCCCGTGGTGGCTTGTGAACGTGTAATCACTAGCACCCTCTTCACATGTTCAGCCAGGTCATTTCCCACGAGCACGGCTGCTGGCAGAGTCGATGAAATTGCTAGCCGCCAAACTCCCCTCCAGCCTTGAAAGTTGACAGGTACCTCCGCGACTGGCAGTGAGATTATCTGCCCCTCAATCCCTGCTACCTTTATGCTCTCATTCGGGATTATATATTCCCTAGGAATAATATCTGGATGGCACAGGGTCACCTGAGAACAAGTGTCCCGCAGCCCCCGATACTGACGGCCAAGTATTCCTACGTCCACCCCTGCTGTCTCAAACAACTGAGAATCTGTTCTCACGAGCAAGCATCGCTTGACCTCCACAAGAGGACCACCTTCCTCAGCCTGATCAGCAGATGCAGCCGTTCCAGACTGAGCAGCCATGGCAACAGGCTCCCTCAGTGACAATGAGCCTTGCTCTCTCTGGACACAGAACACAGCTTTTGGCTTGGTTCCACTAGAATCCTGAGGCACAATTCCTTTTAGCTGCTTTAATTTCTCACACTCTGAGATTAGATGGCCCTTTCCCTGACAGAAATAACATTTTCTGGTGTATTTTGATTCTCTCTCATCTTGTTTTGGTTTTCCCTCCAAAATCTGAGGTCTTGGTTTCATGTCTGAGGGCTTCCCTTCACCATGGGCCCCTCCCCCTTGCTGGCTTTTCCCTGGTCCCTGAGAGTACTTGCTGTAGGTTTCTTTGGGTTTACCTACAGATTTCCCCTCACCCAAGGGCTTTCTTATTTGCGAAATAAAATCTGCGATCTCGGCTGCTTCTACCACAGATTTTGGTTTCCTTTCCCTCACCTGGAACTTCAATTCCCCATGGAGAACTGAATAGAACTGTTCCAGCGCTATCAAATCTTTAAGCTGTTGAAAGGTCTCTGTCCCCTCCTGCGATAGCCATTTCTCAAGCAGCCTCACCAATTGGGCCCCCACTTGGGTAAAAGTCTGCTCTGGCTTTTTGGTGATTGACCTAAATCTTTGTCTCAACTGTTCCGCATTTATCCCATGTCTTGCAAACACCAGTTTTTTAAACTCTGCAAAATCTTTCATCAGTTCCTCAGGCATCTCGGCATAGACCTCAGCCAGGCTACCACTGATTAAAGATCGCATGATGGTCATCTTCTCAGTTTCCCTCACTGAGAAGTCCACAAACGCTCTTTCCACTAAGGAAAAGAACACCTCAGGACAATCTCCCTTGTGGTACACAGGGAATTTCTTCAGGTCAGCTTTAGACAATTGGCCTCCCTCAGAATCCCTATTGTTATTATTGTTCTGGTTCATCATTTCCAATTTTCTTAATTCAAACGCCATCCTTTCTTTTTCCAGAGCAATTTTCTCTCTCTCCATTCTTTCTTCCCTCTCCATTCTCTCTCTCTCTCTCTCTAATTCAAATTGTCTTTGCCTTTCCCTTTCCTGCATTTTTTCTCTCTCTAATCTTTCCTCTCTTTCCCTTTCCTCCATTTCAAATTGCCTCATCCTCAGTTCATGCTGTTGGGCTATGAGCAATTTTCTGAGTTCTGGGTTCTGCTCTCCCGTGCTGTCACCCTGCACTGAGCCAAATTCATCCTCAGAACCTTGGTCTACCTGGGGGTCTTTCACTTCACCCATTTCTGCCATCTGGCTTCGAGTCAAGGGCATAATCCCCCCTCAGAACAGGCTGCTTTAAAAAGTCAAGCCTCAAAATAAAACGACCACTTTTTTTTTTTTTCCTCAGAACCAGCTTGCTATAGATTACTGCTGTTCTTCAGCACTAATCTTGCAACAGTTGCGAGCCAGAGTCTACCCCCCTCTGCTAGGCCTCTCAGCAGGCAGGCTAAATCACTGCTACTTTACACAGTTTTGCCTCAGCTTTTTTCCCGCCAAAACAAGTTGCCTCAGAGCACCCTAATCTAGTCTTCCCACTTGGCACGTTCTTCCACTAGCGCACCTCCCCGTGAGGTACACCTAGAAGATTACCTACGCGCCTCAGATTGTCCCTGACTAGACCCCCCTTGCTCTGGGCACACTTGCCAAGGCTTTGCTGGACCGCTGGACAACTGGACCAGTCGTATCCCACACGCTGGACACCAATCAATGTGACAAACCCAGACCTACTGGGATCTGCCACACGTTAATTAAGCTGCCACCAACCATTCCCTGTAAGAAGTCACACAGACCAGGGATGGATTTTTAAACAAATAAAGAATAAGGTTTATTTAAATACAACACACAGGGAAAATAAAATAATCAGGTGAATAAGATAAAGTAACGTGGCTTATTCTCATTCATACATGCATACAGTTTGGTTCACACAGAACCCTTAACTTGAAGCACAGACCCTGAACCTATCAGTTCTGGCTAACCAACAGACACCTGAACCTATCAGGTTGGTACTCTGACACACAGTAGTACCCTGTCTGACACACAGACTCCCACACCAGCTTCTTCTTCCCAGCTGCTGCTTCGTCACATCCCAGCGTCTCCTAACTTCTCCACACACGCATCACATATATATACAGTACAGCCCCTCCTCCTGATGTCCCGCCTTCCACTCCCCATAGGATGGAACTTTCCCTCCAAACCCATGACAGACAGGTAACATCAGTGCTGTATGTAACAAGACCCAATGGATTAATTTCTGAATTATGACTCGCCACTGCGGGTATTCATATTCCAATACATCTGCACAGCTGGAGTTTACAAGGGTCCGGCCCCTGGGGCTGAACCATCCACTCACGCGTCTGCCACCAGCCCTGCTCTTCCTTCCAATTGCTACAGAGCAGCTGGTCGGCTAGCCACTCCTGGCAATGGGAGGGAAGACGAAGGAACAGCGGGGCCAGAGGTAGCAGCAGACACATGAGTAGACAGTCCGGGCCCCCTCGTTAACTCCAGCTTTGTGGGGGTATTCGTATACAAATACGAATACCCCCATCTCTACCCACCACTTATGTGAATCCCATTGATTCAATAAGGCCTACAACATCTGAGGCTGCCAGCTAGATTCAGGCCAACCTTTCTTCATATGTTCTCCATATCAGTCTTAAAACTGTGCAGTTCTCTAACATATCTCCTTTAAAATGCTAATCTAAATGAGAAAGCCCCAAATATGTTTACCCATCTGGAGAGCAAAGGAGCACCAGGCACTTCTATGATTTCCGTTCCCCTTTTATAGTTCTGTAACTAGGACTATATGTGGCAAATTTAACTAAAGCACCGATTGCATATGACAGTATGGTGATACTGGCCATTCTAATGCTTCCCAACACGGAAACTACTGTCCCCTGCTCCCATGTTGTTGCATACTCTTCATTTAGCTATCCACCATGATACCATCTTTTTCCAAATGGCAAACATTACATTCTGTCTTATTTCAGGCGAGTGCTACCAGTGAATCACTCTAAAGGCAAAGTACATCAAGTGTGGGAGAAGCAACTATCATGGTTGAGTGTTTGTTCCAGCATGACTATCAGCTTAGCTCAGCTTCTCTAACCAAAGATCAGAATCCTCACTACAAAAAAGATGGAATGAAATTTGGCCTTCAGCGGTAAGTTCTCCCATCTCAGCCTGCACAGAAGAGTTATTCTGCTGTCCTTGTTGGCAAAGAGTATCTTTGATAAGCAGCTTCCTCACTTTTATGAAAATCAACCTGCCATTTCATATTCATATATAATTTTGTTTCAAAAAACTTTTGGAAGCAATTTTTTCCTGCTACATGTGCATTTTCCACTTCACAATCTACTCACTATATACAATAAGATCTCCTCCCTCCCTCCCTCCCTCCCTCCCTCCGAGCAATAGAAAACAAGAATCAAAACAGACAATATTCAAACAAAAAAGAGAAGTAGCAAAGTCCAAGATGGAAAAACACAGGGAACTAAATGGAAGGGGGGAGGCCTGTCTAAAGAACCAAGTCTTCAGCTTGTTCTTAAAAACTCCCGGCGAGGGTGCCTTGTGAATCTCAGGGGGCAAGATGTTCCAGAGGCGAGGGGCCACTGCCGAGAAGGCCCAGTTTCTAGTTGTCTCCTTCCAGGCCTCTCTTTGGGTCAAGCCCCTCAGCCTGGCTAGATCGAGTGACACGAGTAGAGCTAGGTGGGAAGAGGCGCTCTGCCAGGTATTGAGGTCCTAAACCTAAAGGACATACTAAGCTAAATGTCAAAGTGAGAGAATGACTTAAGTAGGTAATGCATGTCTTAACACTCTGGGAAGGTAAGCAGGTGCTTCTACAGGGAATTGCCACTGCCTTCTCTGTCTCTGTCTAAGTTTCACTCTTCAAGGGGTAACAAGGAAGATTTTGTTCACTGCTGCCTTGCTGCCCACAGTGAAAATTCATATAGCAAGTAAGAAGAGATGCCCATTCCTTCCATAGCCAACATCCAGAAGCAGAGGGAAGTGACAAGATAAATATAGCTGCTCAAGTTCTCCCTATAAGCTGTATACCACCAAGCCTCAATTCCTAGAAGTGTGAGAAAATGACAGTAAAGCAGAAGTAGATGCTGCCTTCTCATGTTTTACACTTTTCAACCGTACTCCAAAAGCATACCATGTAGCTAAAACAGTGGGCAAATCGGGAGAAACAGTGAGCTGCTTCCTGAAAGATCATATGGTACCTCTACAGCTCAGCTTTCTTTTGATTCACCTGAAAGGACTGAGTAGATGGTCTCATCTGCTTCCTCAGTCTAACTGCTCACTTGTGCTATCCTTCTAGATCAGTGGTTCCCAATCTTGGGTGACTTGAGTGTTCTTGGACTCTAATTCCCAGAAACCTCCATCACCAGCTGTGGTCACTGGGGTTTCTGGGAACTGCAGTCCAGAAACACCTGGATCACCCAAGGTTGGAAACCACTTTTCTAGAACACATACTTTGAAGTAAAACAGCAAGAGAAACTGGACTTAGCAATCCAGAGAGGGAGGGGGGAGCACAAGATGGCTGTTCCCTACAGAAGGGGGAACAGCTGTCATTTTAGACTGCTCACCTGCTCACTCTCCCTCCCTATGTGGTGTGCTAGACTGGGCTAGCTGGACCAGTCCCTACCACCAAGCCATTCAGAGATAAGGGACAAGTCAGTGATTGAACAGATGAGTGTGTGCCTCAACACTTGATTGCCCTAATGCATAACCTGTATTGTGAACAAGAAGCTAATGTAGGGACTGAGTATCAAGATACAGAATAGTTTCCCACAAACAAAGGTATCACTTTATCTACCTACCTGTTCAGTTTGTATGCATTCATATCATACAGAAAGCTGTGTTAGGTTCAGATGAAGAAGGACTGAAAACTGATAGGAATGTGCCATTCATTTCAGTTTTCTTTTTTGTTAGACTGCAACTCCCAGAATTCAGCTAGAATTCCCCAGAGCAGAATTCTGGGAATTTCAGCCCACAGAACCATTCATAGTCATGACAGTGGACAGTGAAGAAAACCAATAGAAAAAAAATATTGATTCATTTGAAATATAGTGCTAGAAGAGAGCTTTACAGATACTCTGGACTACCAGAAAAACAAATAAGCGGATCCTGGATTGAATCAAGCCTGAACTTTTTCTGGAAGCAAAACTGACACTACTGAGGCTGTCATACGTTGAACACACCATGAGAAGACATGACTATTTGGAAAAGACAGTAATACTACGAAACGTTGAAGGCAGAAAGAAAGAGCAAGACTAAATATGAGACAGAACAATTCCATAAAGGACGCCATGGGCTTGACTTAGCAAGAGTACAGCAGGGCTATTAATAGTAGGACATTCTGGAAATCACTCATTCATACTGTGTCATAACATGTCAGAGGCAACTTGATAACAGTGAATGGCAACTGTAATATCAACACTTCCAAAACCATGTTTTAAGCCTTCTTTCTTTGACGTAACTTCATATGTATGGTTCAGCTATTTGGCAGGCACATTTTTTACACAATAACATACACTTTAAGCACAATAAAAGATGTTCAAAACACCTCTCACTTGCTGTATGTCATACAGGCAAAAAACCATAGTTATTCGGGGGGAGGGGGGTGGATTCCTGACCCTATTGAGGAGACTTCTGCGGAAGATCTGTCTCCGCAGCCCAGTCCGGCCAACGCCACGGACTGGGGGTTGGGGACCCCTGATTTAGAGCAGTGGTTCCCAACCTTGGGTCCCCAGATGTTCTTAGACTACAACTTCCAGAAGCCTTCATCACTAACTGTGCTGGCCAGGATTTCTGGGAGTTTTAGTCCAGGACTTTTTTTAAAAAGTTGCTTGTCAATAGAAACACCAGAAATGTGAGATACTACTATTGGTCTACATATTTTGCCCCCGAACCTATATAGTGTTGTAGATAGTGTGGCAATGATCAACCTCTCCTTGAACATCTCTCATACCTCAGACACTCTATTAAGGCTTATCTAACTCAGAAACTACCTGACAGCACAAAACAACATTCTACGTAGACATTCAAACTTCTCATGACTGTGAGTGTACAGTAATATTCTGCTGAGTCAGAGACAATAGCAGGAAGCTCAGAAAGAAGAGCAGCAACAGCAGTGGCTGGGTACTGCTGTGCAGTCTTATCTTTAAGTCTTTTTAGAGGACTCTGGCAAAAAAAAAAAGAATGAGCTTACTATTAGCTATTCATAACACATTTTGTTAAGGAGGGCCCCTTGTTCTAGCAGAAAATATTAACCAATTTAAAATTTAATAGCAGCTATTTTGATAGCCTTATTCGGGCATTCTGAAAGTAGGTGCATTCCATGTGAGCAGAGGCAAATAAGCCTTTACCCCTCCGCTGTCGCTTTGAACATGTGAAAATGACAGTCTGAAGAAAAAGAAGCTATGTGGGCTTTTCACATGAGCCACATTACAGCTGTAAGATGATGATGGTGATGATATGGAGAAACTATGGCATACAGCAACTTCACTCTTTTCAGATTATTGCTTTCAAACTTTCAAAGCAACAGTGGAGGGGCAGAGCTGGTGCACTCTCATCATTACATGTGAACTGCACATCATTCATAAATAGGTGTAATGATCAGCTGTAATGGAAACAGTTCAAAGAAAGGAGCAGTCTGATGCACCAGGTCTTTGTGAAGAATGAATAGATTCACCCTACTTGTTATCTCTTCCTCTGCTCTAGTATGATAGAATGGCTGCTATCAGACAACAGTTCAGGGAAGCAGAAACCAGTTGGAGCTTGCTTTTCAATGAAAGAGCCCTTGCTTCCTCACCAACAACTCAAATCCAAATTCTCCAATGAGCCACAGTTTTGACAAGGCAAATATTACAATACCACACCAGCACATAGTGGGCAGACAGCACTAATACCATTCAGCGAAGTTTCCTCCATAGCGGCAGCCATTTTCGCGCCCTCGGTAAGCGAGGGGAAGGCGCGAAAACGCTGCACGCGGCCATTTCAGGCGTCCGGCGGCCATTTTAGAACCACCGAACAGCTGATCCGCGGGCATCGCAAAGCGAAGATCGGTAAGCGAAACGTTTACCAATCGTCGCTATGCGAGTTTTGCCCATTGGAACGATCGGTATGCCTCCGCATTAGCGATCCCGAAAAGGGGATCGCTATGCGGATTCGTCGTTGTACGGTGCACTCGTTAAGCGAGGCACCACTGTACAATATATTTTGTTTGTCTGTTTATATATTATATACAAAATGTATTTTTACAATGAATAAGTACCCACAAGTACCAACATGAATTGTTGTACATTTGGTACAACAATGAATGACAATGCATGCATGACTGAAGATCCATACGGTACTGATTCTGAATTAATTCAAATCAGTCAAGAATATTCATTTGTATCCCTTATGGCTGCATACTAAACTCTCCCACCCATAAATAAACTGTTTTGCAGGCCTTCCTCTCAATTAATCTACATTTGTTAACAATCTTTGAATAGCACTTACACTGAGTTTTGATGTCAGAGGGCGAAAAATATATTCCTAACCCTTACTGCTGCACCAATCCATGAAAAGACAAGGCTAACAACAACCCATTTTAGTTCTTGTAGGACTGAATAAAATTTCCACCTAGAAATGTTTGGATCATCTGCCATAAATCAGCATCTCCACCTCGTTCTCTCTTTATTCACTACCTCTCCTATACAAAGATAGTTACAGATTAACCAGCAGATACAGCCCACACATACATAAATGATTCCAAGAGTATTCTGCAGTTAAAATCTACAGTATCCAGAGTGATTCAACGAAGTGATGGTGCATAAACACTCTGAGATTCCAGTATACAGCATTCCATTTAAGATCTCAGAAGACAAAAGTCAAGGAAGATTATGGAGTCTATCACCAGATAAAACTGATTCTACCAGGCATAGATGTCCAACAATACTTCATATGACACAACCTGCTATATCCTTCATTACTTACTGTGAATTAATCTCAACAAGCAACAGTTTATAAGAATGCCTATTATAACTACAAATTTAATTCTAGCAGCTGGTAGGTGAAGCTTCTAGTATACCAGGCAGTACTCCTGCCCTAGGTTCCTTTGCCACTTGAAGTAAAACACAATGGAACACAGGTGAAAGCATTCTCCGTGTTGGTGCTACCATAACTATGGAAATGAGCTTCCTGAAGACCATCACCCCACTGCCACACTTTAAACACAAACATAAACCCTTTTAATGAGTTTTAATTGCTATGATGTTGACCTGTCTTTATAAATATGATTGTACTGCCTGGGATTTAATTTTCTTGATTATAAATTGCTTTTGGTATTAGAAGAAGGTAGTACTGTATTCAAAATACTGAGTGCCAATCTCTCTCTCTCTCTCTCTCACTCACTCACACATACACACAAACATTTAAAAAGAAACCTTTGCTGAAGCATGAATACAAAAAGAAGCAGGATAATTGTGCCTATATAAAGCACGCATAGAAAAGTATCTCTATAACCACTGGAAACAGCAGTAGCTAAACTATGTACAGCTTTCCTAATAACAGCAATTTCCTTTCTTCCTTTCAGCTTCCTTTCTATCTGCTTGCAGCAGAAACCATGTCACATGAAACTCTGTTGTCAGTTTTTGCTCAGGCACAGATCCTTACCAACCAGTCACTAAGGCACACAGTGCAGTTTTTAGTCCAGGTGTACATATTCGTGTTTCTGGACTACAACTCTCAAAATACTCCAGATATCAGGGACAGAAGCCGTGCTACCTAGAGAATTTTGGAATTGTACTTAAAGAGCAGATACAGACACAGCTTCGTGTTACGCATAATGCAAGTTATAAAATACAATTATGCTGAAGATTAAATACAGTGGTGCCTCGCTTAACGAGCGCCTCACTGAGCGATGAAATCGCTTAACGAGGCGCTCTGGGCCATCGCTGGAGCATTCGCTCAGCGATGGCCCCTATGGGGATTTTTCACTTTGCGATATTCGCTAAGCGATTCGCTTAGCGAATATCGCATAACGAAGCGGGGGAGAACAGCTGATCGGCGGTTCCAAAATGGCCGCCGGAAGGTCTGCGCCGCATTTTAGCACCCTGCCCTCGCTTACCGAGGGCGCGAAAATGGCGGCGCTATGGCAGAACCTCGCTTAACGGTGAGTTTTCAAGCCACAGGAACGCATTGAACGTGTTTCTATGGCTTTTTTTACTCCGTTTAGCGATGTTTCGCTATAGCGAAGGTTAATCCGGAACGGATTAACCTCGCTATGCGAGGCACCACTGTATAGTTAAAAACTGTCATACAAAATTAGATCTACTATATTAACTAATTCAGTAAGATGCTATATGGGCCACAACTTCTGACCTTGTGGTTATCTTGGCAGTAATTCAGCCCTTCTTGTTCTTCTTGTTGGTTCAGGCTGCCTCTTTCTCTTCCATTTCTATACCCAGGACTGGGTATAACATACTCTTTTCCTAGATTGATATCTTTCATCTTCTCCGTCTGCAAACGCCAGGGTTAACAAATATATTTGCCACTCAGAAAGCTCTGGGGAAGAAAAAGAGACAAAGCAATCTTCTATGAGGACTGTTGTACTCTGAAACGATATCTTAAACAGGACTGGATTACAGTTTTGAAATCCTGTTAATACCAGGCTACTGAACTTCCACTAACACCAGCATAACAAATAACATTTCAGATGAACTCCTGCATCACTGAACTCAAGTACTTCTGAAGAAAAACATCCCCAGTCCTGACTAGCCAAACTAGGCACGTTTCAAGCAACATTTAGACTTCTAAACCCTGCATATGTAGACCCTGATTGTGCAGAGGTCTTAAGAAAGAAGAATGATTTATTCTCGCAAGTCATGGGATAATGCCAATTGGGAAAAACTCTCTTGCATAACTTTACACCCCAGAAATGGTAATATCTAATTGAAATTTAAAGCTTCCTATTTCCCCCCCTCCTCTGCATTTCAGGTTCTGAGGCTCCACAGGGTTCCTTTTTGTTCTGGGAAGCCTTGGGGGGGATTTTTTAATAGTCCAAAGTTGTCACTGAACTGCTGCCCCCCAGGACTGGGATTGCCTGCAGCAATACAACAGTGATTTTTATATAAACACACACACACACTGCTCTGAGGCTCCCAAAGGCTTCCCTAGAAGGAATTTCAGAACCCAAAACGGGAGGGGGGGTTGGGAAACTTTTAATTTATTTAAATTGAATATTCTTTTTGCCAGATGATGACATCATAAGGCTTCTGTGAAGCAACTTTATGGCAATAGGATTTTGGCCGCCGCTTTTCTTAATGTCATTACAAATTTGTGGAAAACACCAAGATGTCGCACCACAGACAAGGCTTCAGCTTTTGTTGACTCAATTTTAGTGACGAAAACTAAACAAGCATCTAGATTTCACATAATCCATCAAAGTATAATAAAAAATAATGACTCAGATTGACTACAAATGCAGATATCGTATACTGTGTCTAGCAGGAAGTGCCTGGCAAAATAATTTTGCAATCTTGTCAAGCAGTCATAACATGCTGCAATACTTAAAGTACTTCTGGGTACAGTTTCTATGGGTAATCTGTTCTCTTTATCAAAACTACAATGTCAATCTCCATGTAAACTGCTACTCATTTAGACTGAATGATAAAATCAGCAAAGTACAGCTGTAATTGCATAGTGATAATAAGCATCTCTAAACCTCCCAAGGGGAAGTAGTTTTTCTCTGAGGAACTTGTTGCTTTGGAACAACTTATTGTTGATGCAGGGAACAAGGGACCACAACATGCAATCTCTGCCCATTTCTCATGCTGACTAGTATTGATGAGAATTGAAAGTGCCAGGTCCCCTGCTCCCGGATTGTACCTTCCTACCTCTATTATGATGGCAGGTAACAACAACAAAAGGTGCTTTCATTCTCCCTGGAAAATCCACATTCTTCCCCTGCTACCAGCTTTTTAAAAAGATTACGATAACAAATCACCTTGCATATAAAGTTCCACTCTAAAGTCACCTTGTTGTGGTGTCGTTAAAATTCTTACCACATGGGCATTTAAAGCAAGCATTGGGATTTTGATTTAATATATCAACAACAACAGGGTTGAATATCTAAAACATTTGTCTGAAAGCAAATCTTTCCTGTCATCACACAATCTTTCGGTAAATGGAAAAACCCTACAAGTCTTTACACAATTATTTTCCAAGAGAGTTAGAAAAGTCATCATCGTAAGATACCTAATCAGGGTTCCTTTTCGCTTGCATCTGATTAAGACAGTTCTATGCTGTTCACTGCAGGAAGAACAAACGGACCTCTCCATCCATTCATACGATAAGCTGTCCCCCTCTCACGCTAACACACTTTACATTATTGATTTTTCTATCTGCCAGAGGGTTTGGCAACCTCTCTGTCATGCCAGATGCGTTACTGTATCATCAAGGACTTTATTTGCAGCACCCTCTGTGAGGCCAGTTTGTAAACAGCACTAAACAGTTTACATGGTAAATCCCCCCCTTTAATTTCACAACCATGGAGCATGAGCTATCTGCTATTCAGAACCAATTTTCAGAACCATGGAGCAGGAGCTATCCACTGCATCTCTTGAAAGCCAATCACCCCATAAACCTTTCCTGACTAGCACCATCAGAACACTACATCAGTTAGCTTTCTTCTGCCTAAGGTACAACATAAACAACAGAGGGTCCCCAACTTTTAACCCATTTTGCATAGCTACTTTCACAGTCTCATCCACCTCCACCCAGACAGCTCCACAACACTGGCTGCCTTTTCAAGGGCATGTTGCTTGAAGGTTCACGAAATCCTCTGATTGACACACTTCCATGTGTAAGTCCCATAAAGAGAAACAGAAAATCCCATTTTCACTAACTGGACGCCCAGAGCATACAATTCTGACTCTGTGGCTGCAACTTCACTTAAAGGGAAAGATAAGGAAATAGGATACACACAACAAGAAGAGCTGGCATGGTGTGATAATTAATGTTCAATAGGACTCAGAAGGCCTGGGTTCAAATCCCTACTTTGGCATGAAGGTAGAGTGAGCAACACTTTCTCAGCATGATCTACCTCCCAGTGTTGTTTTGGCGAGGGACAAGACTGTGTAAAGACATTCTGGCCCCAAAGGTCTTCATCAAGCAGGGTCCCAACCAAAGAAGATCCAGAGAATGCTAAATTCCAAGCTGAGAAACCCTACTTCTGGAGACTACCACACCCAGAACCCCCTAGATGGAAAAAAAAAGAAGTTTAACTTTCCCATTCGTTGCCCAAGACTCATAGGAAACCTGGCGATGATCCATCAAAAGGAAAGAACCTGGGATCAAGGCGAAACTGGGAAGGGGACCCCATCACTTCATACTAGGGGAGGCCCTGAGATGCTTCCTCAGAGCCTAGAGACAGACACCCTGTGTGTCCTCTTGAGGTTTCCAATGAACAACATACCTATTCTTCACACATGCACACACACTTGCTTACATCCATCCATTTAAATCCCATATTTGATGTATAATCATGTGATTTTATATAAATGTATAAACCACACAGTATATATATATATATATTTATGTGTGTATTAATATAGTATGATATAATATTAATGTACAATAATATGTATTATATTATAAATGCATAATATAATACATTTTATGCACACACAGGTAGAATGCTCTCTCTCTTTTCTAGAGAGTAACCCTCGTTTCCTTGTCTCACCCCCAAAGCCCCCCTCAAGCCTCGTCTTGGCGTTTCCACACACACACACACACACACACACACACACACACACACACACACACACACACACACAAAGGGAGACCACACCAACACACCGTCCACCTTCCCTCACACACACACACGTCCCTCCTCCCGCCCAGGCCCTCCCAAGGCGTCCCTTTCAAAATGTCCGCCTGCTCCCACCTTCCCTTCCCTTCCCAGCCCTGGTACTTTATGAGGAACTTGTGTAAACCCAGAGAGGAGGAAGAGGAAGGGGGGGGGAGAGAAAGGCTCTTCACATACGACGCCCCCCCCCATTATCCTTTCCTTTTCCCCCCCCTCCCTCAGAGGAAGGCTCCCCTCCAGCCGCCCAAGGGGGTCTCGGAGGGGTCCCCCTTCCCGCCTCCCCCTTGAAGTCTCCTCAAAAGGGTCAGGAATCCGCCGCCCTCCCCCCCCCACTCCCCGAATAACGATGGCCAACGGCCGCCCCCTCACGCTGAGTGGGGGGGGCACGCGCGCGCGCTCCCTCCCTTCCCACCTGGCCGAAGCGGGCGCGCTCCCAGGCTGGAGTCCAAAGCAGGGGAGCGAGCGGAGCACAAAACCCCCCGAGCACCTTCGAAGCGGCTTCGCGGATCGCCCTTCGCCGCAATGCGCCTGCGCGGGTCCCCCAACCTCAAGTCACCTCCTCCTTTTTTTCTCCCCCGCCCAACCTAGCCTTTCCTCGAGCGCGCAAAGCACTGCGGGAAAGGTAGTCCGCTCTCCGTCCCAGGACCTAGGCTCAGGGTGAGGCGGAGAACTCCATATCCCAGAGGCGCCTTGCGACAGCCGGCTTTTTTTCTCTCCTCCTCGGAGGCCCCGCCTCCCTCCGGCTTGCCGGTGCCGCAGAGTTGGTCGCGGGAGGGAAGGAGGGCGGGGGGGAGAGAGAGAGAGAGAGAGAGAGAAGCGGGTTGGCCAAGTGCGGGTCCGGCGGAGATCTGGAGCGGAGGTGCGCGTGGTCGTGGGGAAGAAAAAGCGAGGGGGAAAAAGGGATGCTCTGGTCGTGGGGAAGCTAAGCGGGGATTTTGCAACTCGGGCTTTGCCTCCGGGCAGCAACATTGGAAGAGTGCTCAAAAGCAGAGGTGAAGCTCAACTATGAGATCGCAGGGAAATAAATAGCGATGCTGTTGTTTAGTCATTAAGTTTCATGTCCGACACTTCATGACCCCATGGACCAGAGCATGCCAGGCCCTCCTGTCTTCCACTGCCTCACAGAGTTGGGTCAGATTCATGTTGGTAGCTTTGACAACACCAACCATCTCATCCTCTGTCGTCCCCTTCTCCTCTTGCCTCCACACTTTCCCAACATCAGGGTCTTTTCCAGGGAGTCTTCTCTTCTCATGAGATGGCCAAAGTATTGGAGCCTCAGCTTCAGGATCTGTTCTTCCAATGAGCACTCAGGGTTGATTTCCTTCAGGACGGATAGGTTTGTTCTCCTTGCAGTCCAGGGAACTCTCAAGAGTCTCCTCCAGCACCGCAATTCAAAGGCATCAATTCTTCGGCGGTGTGCTTTATGGTCCAGCTCTCACTGCCATACTTGAAAAACCATAGCTTTGACTATTCGGACTTTTGTTGGCAAGGTGATGTCTCTGCTTTTTAAGATGCTGTCTAGGTTTGTCATCGCTTTCTTCCGAAGAAGCAGGCATCTTTTAATTTCATGGCTGCTGTCACTGCCTGCAGTGATCTAAGTGATTCTAAGGCCCACTTGACTTCACTCTCCAGAATTTCTGGCTCAAGGTCAGCAACCACACTATCTGGGTTGTCCGGTACATCCAGACCTTTTTAGTATAATTCCTCTGCGTATTCTTGCCACCTTGATGCCTTCAGCTTCTGTAAGGTCCCTACCATTTTTGTCCTTTATCATGTCCATCTTTGCACAAAATGTTTCCTTTAATAGCTCAAATTTTCCTGAACAGATCTCTGGT